>NW_028261385.1:51452974-52052974 GCF_051295495.1 Thamnophis sirtalis
ACTTACCCTCTTTTTCCCTGGGTGCCCCTGGAACCCCCAACCCAGTTTGAATAGCTGCTAATAGTTTAAATATAAGATCCCACTTTGTTAGCTTGGATTGTTATGCATTTCCCTGACCTTGCTGGTCTTTTCAATTGTTGTTCTGCAATTAATGTCATACTTTTTACCTGTTTTGAATCACATTTTTATCTCTTTCCCTTACACAAGCACCAACTAGAGAGAGGAAAAACCAAGGCAAAGCCAAGTTTTCTCCAGTTGAAAGTGACACTTACGCTTAGGGTAATTATTCCAGTACATGAAACAATTTCCAGTTCCTGAAATTTATAGTGTCTTCGTACCATTTTGTCAACAGCTCCTCCTTCTGGGAACATGTGAGAATGAGCAAATGACCGAATAAGAAAGCATGAAAGACAGAATGTCTGAGAGAGGGAGTGAATGAGAGAGTTCAAGATGCAAACAGACTGAGAGAGAGAGTTGTCAAGAAAGCGAATTAAATCAGTGATAGTGTAAGAGATGGAGTAAGAAAGAAGAAAGTGATAGTGAGCAAATGAAAAAGAGGAGAAAGTAGCATGCAAGAGAGTATTATAGAAAGATATGTATAGATAGAATAGAATAGAATAGAATAGAATAGAATAGAATAGAATAGAATAGAATAGAATAGAATAGAATAGAATAGAATAGAATAGAATAGAATAGAATAGAATAGAATAGAATTCTTTTTTGGCCAAGTGTGATTGGACACACGTGTACATTTTTGTACATATGCTCTCAGTGTACAAAAAAAGACAAGATACATTCATCAAGAATCATAAGGTACTATAGTTAATGATAGTCATAGGGTACAAATAAGCAATCAGGAAACTATCAATATAAATGGTAAGGATACAAGCAACAAAGTAACAATCATAACAAATATAAGTGGGAGGAGATTGGTGATAGGAACAATGAGAAGACTAATAGTAATGCAGCCTTAGTGAATAGTTGTTGAGGGATATATAGATGTGTAGAATGAGAAAGACTGAACAAAAGGGAGAGAGAGGAAAAAACAGCTCATATGGAGTGTGACTGCAGTATGTACACCTGTGATATGGGTGGGAGCTTCCCAGTAAAATAGAAGCAGAAAATCCCCAACCACCCCAGAAATCAGACTATGGGTGGATGCTTTTCCAGCTAGTAGAGGATGGAGGAAACAAAGCCAAGGGAATCTACCAATCATATCCTTAACTTCAATTTATAGGGGCAGCTTAATTACCAAAGCAAAATAGAAATACGCTGACACAGGTTTATACTATGTCATAGACTAAAAAGAAAACATATTAAAACAGCTGTATGGATGTGCCCTATAACTACTTTTATTGCCATCCAACGTCCTCTGGGGTTGATGGTTATAGTCCAACCTGAAATCATTTCCTCAAAGTCTTTGTCTTATCTTTATATTTCTCACTTAGCCATATTTTATTTCGTGTGATGGTTTCTTCTGTTGTTTTCTTCTCTTCATCAGGAATTATTCATAAAAATTCCACTGTTTCATTTCTCCTCATTATGAATTTATGCTTTCCTCCTACAACTATGTTCTGCTCTCTGCCAAGCAAATCTTCCCTTTACAAATTTCAATCTTCTTTTTCCTAAAAACCCATTTTCAGCTCTCTTCTGAGATCTTTGGGCATAGCAAAAATGATTTTCTAGTTTATTTTATTGTTATTTTATTGTTAAATGTATTCTTACTTGCAGGTCGCTTTCTTTTTTTTAGTATTATGATTTCCTAATTTCCCCTATTTTATTCTTCTGTCAGTGGTGTTTGTTTTGCTTTTCCTTCAGTTGAATTTACCACTTTTCTCATTGGTTTAATTTCCACTGTCATTTAATTGTTGTTTTTTTCTGTCCATAACATTATTCTTCCTATTTTATGATCTGTTGCTTTAAAGATGAGATTGTTTCCTGGGGACAGGGGAGTGGGGCGTAAATTTCCATTATTCATCCTTACTTCCTCAAAGCAAAGCCTTCAGATCACAAGAAAAGCTGTTGTGTTGGTCAGAAATAGTCATGCTCAGAACCCTTGTAAGTTTCTAAGAACTCTGGTAGGAGGGCATTCATTTTGAACAGTTCCTTCATTCTAATGCCTGCTTAGAGTTCAGACTGGGATAGCACCTAAAGGTGCAGTATGGAAATATTCTTCATTAGTGGCCAGAGAGATATGCAATGATTATAATAATAAGGAACCAAATAGCAAGGCCTTCTTAGAACTTTTCATAGATTGGATAAAAGAGATGTAGATAACTTTATTAAGATTTTCACACTGAAAAATTACACGCTGAAAGAGAAGAGCAGTCCACTTTCCTTTTGAGATGCAAAATCACCATTCTTTGTAAAAAAATTTAGAATAGAAACACTGGCGGATATCAGAATGCAGGTATCTAAAGGTAACAATTTTGCAATTTATAACGTGGTACACTATACAAACAATAAATACACCACTGTATTTACATAGAATACAGTGACGCTGTAGAATCTGAATTTTAATCAAGATCCTGTTGAGATCATCTAAATCTTATGGAATGCAGTAAAATTAATACCACTTGCTGTATAGGTTTTCCTAATTCTGTTAGTCCCCTGAATTTTTTATATAAATGCAGATCAACAAAAAGACATTGCTGGGGTAAAATATGTTTCACCATTTACTGGGTGAATGGTTAAGATTGATTGGTTATCATTCTAAAAACTGTATAAATTTCTCATTACTACCTAGAATAGGTGCAATATGTGGGATATGTGTCATCAAAGGCAGATAATGACTATTTTCAAGATGGAAATCTCAAACCCCAATGTCTGCTGATTTTGTAAGAAAGACTTTTATGAACTAATGAGTAAGGGGGAATTAACAAAAACAGAAAGCAAATGATAGGCTACTATGAACATGTTTCTAGCACAGTATGGCCAAATGGATCTAATGGTCTCAACAGTAGTGATGCGTTTCTTTCCCTTTACTGTCAATCATTATTTTCTTAGTTTTTCAAAATCATAGTTATGCAGATAACATTTAGTTATACCAGTCCTATGCAAAACCTGATCATGGTGGGGGAAACTACATTGAACTGTGTAATTGATATCTTGGCAAAAAAAAGGACTATAAAGCACGGGTGTCAAACTCGATCGTGTCAAGGGCCAGGACGTATCGTGACATTTTTGCTTTTGCCAAGCTGGGATGGGCGTGACCTGTGCATGACATATCCTGACCTCAGACCCCCAGTTTCATAGGACTTCTATAAAATGTGTTTAGGTTATTTTCCCCACTAATGACTTACAGGTTCTGGTGTTTTACAGGTAGTCCTCAAGTTACAACAGTTCATTGAAGTTACAACATCACTGAAAAAAGTGAGTTATGACCATTTTCACACATGACCATTGTGGCCTCTCCATGGACATGTGATCAAAATTCAGATGTTTGGCAACTGACTCATATTTATGATGGTTGCAGTATGAGATCATGTGGTCACCTTTGGCAACCTTCTGACAAGCAAAGGCAATGGGGAAGACAGATTCACTTAACAACCGTGTTACTTACTTAACAACTGCAATGATTCACTTAACAACTGAGGCAAGAAAGGTCATCAAATGGAGCAAAATTCACTTAACAAATGTCTCATTTAGCAACAGAAATTTGGGGCTCAATTGTGGTCATGTGTAATTGGTTTTGAATTTCTTTTTGTTATGCTATAAATTATATTTAATATAATATAATATAATTATTATAAATATAATATTTAATATAATATAGTATGATTATTATAAATATAATGTGATATAATATGATATGATATAATAATATAATATAATATGATATAATAATATAATATAATATAATTATTATAAATATAATAATAATTTAATTATTAAATTAAATTGAACAATTTTCTTCATTTCCTTTCTGTAATATGTAACATAATAAAATATCATTCCCTTGATAACATGATAGTATCAAATTTATTATGTGTATTTTTATAGACTGGGATTACTGAGCAATCTTAAAAACGGTACAAAACCAATTGATATGGGGTGTAAATAGGTATAAAAACACATAAAATGCCTGAAAGTTTTGAGCTAGCCTTTCTCACCCACTGAAAATTCTTTTTCTGCCAAATAAACACTTTCCTGTAAACTTTTTGCATATCTCTGGGATTTGCAGTAATAATGAGTCCAGTTAACAATTTTCTCCTAAATTGATCACTTAACATTCTTTATGTTTTGCTTTTGTAAGATTTCCTAATTTATGAAAATAAACAGAAATGCTGTGAACTCTACTTCTTAATGGGTATTGCCACTATGATTAAGATTAGGTTTAAAAGGTTAATGGATTGTATTTTTTCATATCTTGGCATGAATGCAAAATTTACTTATCAACTTCGAAGATAAAAGCATCTATGTGAAAAGAATACATAACAAATATTGGTACTATGAACATATTAAAATGTTTTAAAGATAAAATCTTCTGCATACATCTACTAGCTTTTTATAGGGTTTTAAAATATTTAAATTATTACTTTGTTGAGTGAAACAACTTACCTGGGTGTGTGTTTCTATGCCAGGTGTGTGTGTGTGTGTGTGTGTGTGTGTGTGTGTGTGTGTGTGTATCAGCTAAGCCAGGGTGATAGGTATCTATTTAGAGTGCCTAAGATGCAATATAGCACAGGTTTGAATCCCAGTGAGGGTATGGCTAGCTGATGAGAGCTAAATAGCTTGAAATAGATCTATACTAGTCTCCCTTTATTTCTTTATCAGCACAAATACAACACAAAATGTAACAAAGGCAACAGTAAAAATATTGGGTTTCTGTCTGGATGGTCTCTTGTGACGAGCTGATGGACAGAGAATGGAAGTAGTGAACTTCCTCCCATATTTGGGCATACCGGGGGTTGTAACTATGTGTGTGTGTGTGTGTGTGTGTGTGTGTGTGTGTGTGTGTGTATACAAATTCATACATACATACATACATACATACAAACTATTGTTCAGACTATAGATTAAAAATACTAATATTTAATTTACTCAAACCTGGAGGGGCAGAATCATATTTTTGCCTGAAAAGGTTTCAGTTGGGTCATCTTAGGGAAGTTATTTTATTAATGAAGAACCATCATTGAATGGGCTTATATTTTTCACATCAGATGATATAGTGTCACCAGGAAAGAAAAAGAAAAAACCCTCAGTGATAATTTCTATGGAGAATTAACTGGCTATGGAAAGAAGCAATTTAACAAATGCTTTAAATATTTTCTTAATATTTGACAGTCAGCAACTTTACTATTGAGATGTTACCATAATCTCATGGACACGAAACCATTAGAATTACGAAAAGTCTCATGAGATCTTATGTGAGAATACCGGAAGTTATCTAAGGATCTGGTCATATTTAGATTTTTTTTAAATGAAGCCCCACAGAAGCTATTAGGAGTTTTGTATACCATAATGCTGATGAATACGGTATTTCAAAACTCTGGGATATGATCATTATTAACTTGTCAATTTTGGGTTATCTCAAAGACTATGATTATTTTTTTTGCTGAATTTTGCTTTGCCATAAATTTTCCCTACAATCCCCTTAAGGACAGGGATAACATAAAGGTGACCTTCACACACATACATCTCCTATTACTTTTCCAAATTAAGAAACACAAATGCCTTCCAGCTATGACTAAATGAGCGGTGGAAAAATTAAATGCATATCTTTTGCTCTATTTCTTCAGCATGAGTCACCTTACTTGTTAAAACATACACAAGTAAGAATGATTATTTCCTTGTTCGTGATAATTCAATTAATGAGATTAGTTCCTAAAATAATGCTACTAGTATGGTATATGTTTATGTACTTCAAAATGTATGAAGTATATGATGAATGCATGAAGTACATGATGTACTTCAAAATGATGACTACTTTCCCTTTACTCCATCAGTTTTAGTTATGAAGTACAGAAGATGCTAAGGAATTTCTATAATATCAGCAACATTAGAGATGTATATATCCTACTTAGCTAAATAGATACATGCATATGATATATTTTTGACATACATTTTGGACTGGAAATTGCAAAATTGAGTAAATATGGTTTTGAAAGTATATCCAGTTGAAGATGCCACCTGTGCACATTCTAGTGTTGGAATGAGATGTCTGTTCTGAATGGTACTGTATTTCATTAAATATTTGATCAGGATCAGTCACCAGAACCAGAGATTTAGTCTTCCAAGCTTTTGGAATCAGGTCAGGGAACTTCTCTCTACTGGAATGTGTGCTTTGGGCTATTTTATGCATTGTATTTATGTGGTGCCTGGTTGGCTTCTTATTGGTTGATTGGAGTGTTGATGGCCCACTATTAACTTATTGGCTGTTGTTTCTTTGTGCCGGCAAGTCCTTGGCTCTTAAGTACCTGATAAACTGGTGGTAAATCAGCACTTCTGTTGACTAACAAGGGGCGTATGTCATTTGTGCCTGGTCAGTCAACAAACTTAGTAGATGTAAAATTGAATATATGTCCTTATTCATTGCAATGTGAGGTTACCAATGAGTTTCGGTCTCCTCATCTGACTTTTCACTTGTGTTCTTGCAATCTGGTGTTTAGCTACTTCCCCTTCTGTCCTACACAATATTTGATCACGTTCTAGCTGCTTCTTACGATTTACAAGCTGAGTCAGGATTCTACAATTTCTACCTCTAAAAGTTAAAGCAATTTAAATAGCCTTAAATGATTGAGGATCAGTGTGGTATAGTAGTTAAGGTACTAGTTAGGAGCAGGAAGTCTCAGATTCTAGCCTGTCCTTGAGCATGGCAGTTGTCTGGGTAATTTTGAGCCAGTTATCTTCTCTCAGCCCCAGACTTTGTATTGTAGATAAAAATATTCAACCTTCAATGAAACTGCCTTCCTTCTACAGTAGATTGCTTCAAGAGCACCCATATCAGTGTTGAATCATCATCATAATGAAATCCTGCAGCTAAAATCTTACATTCTCATACACAATTGTTCTAACAGCACACAAGGAGACGTGTTTGCATGACTGGCCATTTTTGTTTCATTCCCATCTCCTTTACTGAAATGTAAACATAATAAATAGGCTATGTGGCCCATTTCTAACCAAAAGGTCTTCACTGAGTTAAATCTCCGGACCTCTTATTAGGGAAGGAGGGCAGGCCACTTGTTCCTGGGCTACAAGACTGCATCTCAGAAGCATATCTCATTTTTAGCCCATCCACAATTCCCTGAAGTTGTGCTGAAATGACATCTGTATCCAGGAGGTTGCAGCACGGCCCAGGGACAAACCAATCTGGGTTTGTCCCTGGATTCTGAATTTTAACATTCCACCTATCTTGAGTTTTCCAGCTTCCAGCTATGTGTATGTGAATGCCTGCCACATGTTAAGTCTTTTATGTCTCAGAAAGGATCTTAGTCAAATTAGAGCTAAAGGATTGACAGGATGAGCACAAAGCCAGACCAGATATCTCACTCCTGTCTCTCAATTCTTATTTAGCTCTGAAAAAGTGGCTGATCTGGCTTATTTCTGAAAAATGTATTTATGCACAGCATACACAATGTCATGTGTGATATCTATAAGAAGATCATTGTTGTCCTTGAACAAGGTATTTTTACTGATAGCAAGAAGTCATCACTTTAACTTTTTAAAGCCAAGTATGTTCAAAATGGGAATTGAGTTTATTGGGCAATTTCTCTCTTGCTCTTATATCAACCATAGACAAGGCAGTTTATGTCCTTATTGTTTTCTCTTGGGCATAAGACAGTTTCAGGCAAGTAAGAAAGCAATCTCCTCTTAAGACTTCTGAAAACTCACATCCAAACTTCAACTCCAAATTCCCCCCCCAAAAAAAAACCTGATTAATGGAGTTTAATAAGAGTCATGATGAGAAACCACCTTAGATAATTGTAAATAAACAAACTGTGAAATGATCCTGCTTACCTACACTAAATAGCTGGGGGGAGTGGGATATATTGAAGCATCTAGAAAGTTGGTCAGAAAAGATGATGAAATAAGTGGAGTGCCAAATTGTGCTTAGATCGCTAGCAAGAATTAAACTAATATTTTCTATATGTATTTTTGTTGATTGGGAAAAGGGGCAGGTGTGATCGATCACCCCTAATATGTTTCACCAATTTTATGAAGAGTATACTTTGCAAAGATCTTCCTGTCTTTTGGATCTAGGAATGGGGTCAAATTGATTTTACCCACAGTTTTGCTAGAAGGCTTATATAGAATACAGCTTTGGCTATTGCTTCCCTGATAAAATTGATACAAGAACTAGTTTTGAAACTTTGAAAGTGTCCAACACAATGTGTGGTATTCCAAGTGGATTATAAATATCAGTTACCTTGATAAAGATTTTAAAATTCATGCAATTAGTTTAGCCAAACTTTAACTACTGTTTATTGAAGACATCATAATTGACTAGTTCACATGGAATATTCAACCATATACAATGCATATTTTGTGTGTGAATGGGGAGATAACTCAGTATTCCAGCTCTAAGCTATCTGCTTAACTGAGCATGTTTGAACAAACAATTTATAATACCATCCACAGTATCATTAATAAAGGTATTTATTGTCATTATAATGATGGCTCAGTAATGCAACAAAAATCTACAATGCTGCCTTATCTCAACCTGGTGACCCTGCATAGCTAATAATACATAAACACATAAAATGGGGAAAAAATAAAAGAAACACAGGACAATACCAATACAATGCAAACGAAGCACCAAGCAAATCTCACCATAAAGCAGGGATGGGGAACGATAACCCTTTTATGACTTGTGGACTTCAACTCCAAAATTCTTGAACCAGACATGCTGGATAAGGAATTCTGGGAATTGAAGTCCACAAGTCATAAAGGGGCATTATTTCCCTGTTTCTCTGCCATAAAAGATACATAGTAGCTCAAGTATCTGGCCCCCAAACCATCTCTTCAAGGCTTTTGCTTCCATCTGCCATGAGTTCTGCCCTCACATAGTTTTTCATGACAAAGATGAGATATCTTAGACAAGATGCCAGAGTGATGACTGCAAAACAAATGTTGAACAGCTATTAGTTAAAAATGCTATTTTATATAAGCCTACTGAAACCCCCACACACATTAAGTTTAATAAGAACAAATGGAGGTAAGGTTGTAGCCTTTCGGTATGATGTATATCATGTTGAGCCTCCCACAAAATACGTAGGATGAAGTGATTTGCAATAATTTCAGCCTTCCATCATGTTCTTGTATTTATTCAATTTTGCTAAGAAAAGGTCTACATTTATTTTTTTAAAAAGCAGCTATAGCTATAGCAGTTAGACTTATATACCGCTTCATAGGGCTTTCAGCCCTCTCTAAGCAGTTTACAGAGTCAGCATATCGCCCCCAACAATCTGGGTCCTCATTTTACCCACCTTGGAAGGATGGAAGGCTGAGTCAACCTTGAGCCGGTGAGATTTGAACTGCTGAACTGCAGATAGCAGTCAGCTGAAGTGACCTGCAGTACTGCACTCTAACCACTGTGCCACCTCAAGATCATCATGTAATATAGTGTCATAAAACATATTCAATATAAATAATCATCAATAACTACAAAGGGAACCATGTCAAATAATAGCTAAGATAATTAGTTAAAAGCCTTCTAGCTTCTAGCATGTTTTGGCTACACACTTGGAAAAAAATGTTTGTGGTTATTGCTTTAATAATAACTGACCAAAGTCTGGCAAAGTTCCTAACAAACAGCATTTTTCATAGTGATGGACATCATCTAAAAGTATTTGTTCTTGGCAACTATCCAATCCTCTATATCTCTTTCAATGAAGATAACTGGAACAAGTCTTTGGATGTTTATTAAATAAGTCAGGAAATAACATATAATGTGATATCAATGTCATTGATTGTGTGTTTTTGAAATACAAGAAGGCTAGGCTAAACTAACAATAAAACCTTCCTGCAATGTAGGATAAGTAGAATGTTGTCCTCCATTACACTAAAGGGCAGCTGGTTAGTTTGAAGTTGCAAGATGGCATACACAATTCTTTCTAATTTACCTAAGTTGAAAATACACTCCTTTGCTCCTTAACTAGCTCCTTTGCTAGTTAAATTTTCAGAATTTGTGAAGCCAATAAATTTTATTAGTCTTTTCTATTATTATGAACTGTGGTGGTGCAGTGGTTAGAATGCAGTACTGCAGGCTACTTCTGCTAACTTGCAACTTCTGATTATTTCTGACTGCCTGCAATTTGGCAGTTCGAATCTCACCAGGCTCAAGGTTGACTCAGCCTTTCATCCTTCCGATAAAATGAGGACACAGATTGTTGGGGGCAATATGCTGACTCTGTAAACCACTTAGAGAGGGCTGTAAAGCACTGTGAAGCAGCATATTCAGTAAATCTAAGTACTATTGCTAAGTGTTATTACCCACCAGTATTTACATAAAATTAATTACTGTATAGCAACGTAGCTAGTATGAATACTTGTAATGAGTTTTTCCCTGCACTCAGGTACTTTAGACATTACCTCTCAATATCCATTTCAACATTTTATTTGGCTCATCCCATATTCCCAAATCTTGCATGCTAAAGGAGTGAGTAGTATTCAAGTAGTCACTTTTATTTACTAGTCAACTTTATTTCTAAGCATCATGTTAGTTAGTTAGTTATTGAAGATGATTACCCTATGTACAATTCATGGATTGTTTCTATCGATCATCTGCCTGCCTACCTGCCTGCCTGCCTGCCTGCCTGCCTGCCTGCCTGCCTGCCTGCCTGCCTGCCTGCCTGCCTGCCTGCCTGCCTGCCTGCCTGCCTGCCTGCCTGCCTGCCTCTATCATCTATCTATCTATCTATCTATCTATCTATCTATCTATCTATCTATCTATCTAACTAACTAACTAACTAACTAACTAACTAACTAACTAACTAACTAACTATCTACATCTACATCTACATCATTTATATATCTATATCTCTATATATCTATATCATATATATCTATATATCTATATCATATATATATGATATATAGATATAGATATAGATATAGATATAGAGATAGAGATAGAGATAGAGATAGAGATAGAGATAGAGATAGAGATAGAGATAGAGATAGAGATAGAGATAGAGATAGAGATAGAGATAGAGATAGAGATAGAGATAGAGATAGAGATAGAGATAGAGATAGAGATAGAGATAGAGATAGAGATAGAGATAGAGATATAGAATCTTTGACCCTCTTACCACAACTGAAGTTCAGTTCAGTAGCACTAAAATCTAGGGATCTACAAAATATTTGAAGAGGCATTTCATGAACTTTTGGAGGCACTTCCAGCCTGGTTGTTTGTTTGTTTGTTTGTTTGTTTGTTTGTTTGACTAGCATGTTTTTCTATCAGCAAGCCTAGACATTTTCATCCCACAGCTTTTTTATTTTTAAGATTACTTGTTCACAGAACTAAACTTTAACTGTTGGTGTGGTTTATCTTTTAGTTCTATTCATGTAGTTTTAGAGGTTTAGAGGTTTAGAGGTTTATTAACATTTATAGGCCGCCCTTTTCCCTGAGGGGACTCAGGGCGGCTTACATAAAATCAAGGGAGGGGTATACAAACAATAACGCAGACAACATAAAATAAAATAATGAGCAACATTCATTCATCATTCGGGAGGGGCAATTATCTTTGTCCCCAGGCCTGACGGGCTAGCCAGGTCTTAAGGGCTATGCGGAAGGCCTGGACGGTGGTGAGAGTACGAATCTCCACGGGGAGATCGTTCCAAAGGGTCGGAGCTACTACTGAGAAGGCTCTCCTCCTTGTAATTGCCAGCCGGCACTGGCTGGCAGATGGAACTCGGAGGAGGCCCAATCTATGAGATCTAATTGGTCGCAGGGAGGTAATTGGCAGAAGGCGGTCTCTCAAGTACGCAGACCCACTACCATGGAGGGCTTTATGGGTGACTAGTAGCACCTTGAAGCGCACCCGGAGATCAACAGGTAGCCAGCGCAGCTCGCGGAGGATAGGTGTTATGTGGGTGAACCGAGGTGCACCCACGATCACTCGCGCGGCCGCGTTCTGGACTAGCTGAAGTCGCCGGATGCTCTTCAAGGGCAGCCCCATGTAGAGCACATTGCAGTATTCCAGCCTAGAGGTCACAAGGGCCCGAGTGACTGTTGTGAGAGCCTCCCGATTCAGGTAGGGTCGCAACTGGCGCACCAGGCGAACCTGGGCAAATGCCCCCCTGGTCACAGCCGTCAGATGGTGGTCAAAGGACAGCTGTGGATCCAGGAGGACCCCCAAGTTGCGAACCCTCTCTGAGGGGTGTAGAATTTGACCCCCCAGCCTGAGCGATGGAGTACTGGTCGAATTGTTGGGAGGGAAGCACAACAGCCACTCGGTCTTTTCCGGGTTGAGTACAAGCTTGTTAGCCCTCATCCAGTCCATAATGGCCTCAAGACCTCGGCTCATCACGTCCACCGCTTCATTGAGTTGGCACGGGGCGGACAGATACAACTGGGTATCGTCCGCATATTGATGGTATCTTATCCCGTGCCTGCGAATGATCTCACCCAGCGGTTTCATGTAGATGTTGAATAGTAGGGGGGATAAGACCGAACCCTGCGGCACCCCATATGTTAGGGGCCTAGGGGTCGATCTCTGCCCCCCCACTAACACCGACTGCGACCTGTCCGAGAGGTAGGAGGAGAACCACCGCAGCACAGTGCCTCCCACTCCCACCTCCCGCAGTCGTTGCAGAAGGATACCATGGTCGATGGTATCGAAAGCCGCTGAGAGGTCGAGGAGAACCAGGATGGAGGGGTGACCTCCATCTCTGGCTCTCCAAAGATCATCGGTCAATGCGACCAAAGCGGTTTCTGTGCTGTAACCGGGTCTGAAGCCTGACTGGAAGGGGTCGAGATAACTTGCTTCCTCCAAGGACCGCTGAAGCTGGAAGGCCACCACCTTCTCAACAACCTTCCCAAGAAAGGGAAGGTTGGAGACTGGACGGTAGTTGTTGAGGACAGCTGGATCCAAGGATGGCTTCTTCAGGAGGGGTCTCACCACCGCCGCTTTTAGCGCGGCGGGGAAGTTCCCCTCCCCAAGAGAGGCGGTAACAACCGCCTGGATCCAGCCTCGTGTCACCTCACTGCTGTTAACGACCAGCCATGAGGGACACGGGTCCAGTACACAGGTGGAGGCACTTACAGCCCTCATGGCCTTGTCCACATCCCCAGGGGCAACATCCTGAAACTCAACCCAGAGGTGGTCTACTTCATCCTCTTGTGCCTCGGCTGGAACTGCAGAGATGGAATCCAAGTCCGACCAAAACCGAGCAATTTTGTCCGCTAAGAATTGGGCATAATCCTCAGCTCTGCCCTGTAAGGGTTCCCCCGTTTCCCTCCTATTTAGTAGGGAGCGGGTTATCCTAAACAGGGCGGCTGGGCGGGACTCAGCGGACGCAACCAAGGTGGCTATATGAGATCTTTTCACTGCCCTAAGTGCCCTGGTGTATTCCTTGGTGCTGGTGGTTACCATTGCTCAGTTCAATTCAGACTTATCGGACCTCCATAGGTGCTCTAGGCGTCTCCTCCGGCGCTTCATCTCCCGGAGTTCCTCGGTGAACCAAGGAGGTCTCCGGGATCCGCCGCCTCGGAGGGGCCGTAGTGGCGCAATCCGGTCAAGGGTCTCCGATGCTGCCAAGTGCCAGGCAGCAACCAGAGTCTCTACCGGACTGTGGGCGAAAGTATCAGGAATGACCCCAAGCTCCGTCTGGAACCTTAACGGCTCCATAAGTCGCCTGGGGCGGAACCACCTGGTCGGTTCCTCCTCCCTACAGTGGGGGTTTGGTCTCCGGAAGTCAAGCCTCAGTAGGCAGTGGTCTGACCACGACAGGGGTATGATGTCGTTACCCCTCAGACCAAGATCACAAATCCACTGCTCCGAGAGAAATACGAGGTCGAGCATTGACCCGCTGAATGGGTTGGGCCCCGGATTACTTGGGTCATGGAAGCCATGAACTCCTGCGCCCCATCAGAGTGTTCACCGAGCGACGGCAAGTTGAAGTCCCCCAGGACCATCAGCCTAGGGAACTCAATTGCCAGCTCGGCTACCGACTCGAGGAGCGAGGGGAGGGCTGCTGCAACGCTGTTGGGAGGCAGGTACGTTAACAGCAGACCCACTTGACCCTTGAGGTCCAATTTTACCAGCAGAGACGCACACCCGACAAGCTCCGGAGCAGGGACCCTACGAGGAGCTAATGGCTCCCGGATAACAATAGCCACACCCCCACCCCTTTCCTGGGCTCTCGGCTGGTGCAGCACCTGAAATCCTTCTGGGCACATCTCTACGAGGGGGACTCCTCCCTCTGGGCCCAGCCAGGTTTCAGTAATACATGCCAGGTCTGCCCTCTCGTCTAAAATTAAGTCCCGGACGAGAGGAGCTTTATGTACCACAGACCTGGCATTTAGTGACAGCAGCCTGAGTCCAGGGTCCTGATTACTTGCGCCATCTGGTCTCGGAGTGGGACTCATAGGGCCGGAAGGAGGGATCTCTGTAATGTAGCGAACCCTCCTTCCCCGGTAATGGCCCACATTTTCATCCCACAGCTTTTTTATTTTTAAGATTACTTGTTCACAGAACTAAACTTTAACTGTTGGTGTGGTTTATCTTTTAGTTCTATTCATGTAGTTTTGCTTTATAATTTAATTTTTGCCTAAATTTTATCATTAAAAGTATAGCAGTACCTTGAACACTACTATAGAGGAAATACAATATTGATGGGATAATGTTTAGATTTAGATTCACAGCCCTCGATGTGACTGTGGTGCTCCTCAACAAAATATTCACCACATTGTGTCTGAATGTCCATCAAGAGTTCACACCAGCCCAATGCCTGATTTTTTTCAACATAGACCACCCTGTCCTTGAATGGCTGGTTTGCCATACACTAAATAAATAAAATGGTTAGATTTATCAAAGAGCATAATCCCTAAACTAAAAGCATTCTAAGCGCTCTTGTACTCTATTCACATGGATCAAATGTTTGAAGGTGACCTCAGCCAATAGTCTTCAATGCTGAGACAGAAGGACAAGGACATGCAAAGACGAAGAAATGTCTGTTTTTATGTATTAACCAGTCTAATAAGTACATATGTATAAATTTAAAGCTATCATACTTTATGTGACATCCATATATTTTTGCATGTTTCACCGAGGGAAAGTTTGCTTGTTGTATATTAGGTTTAATAAGCTGCTCAGTTCCATTACACTCTAAAAGGACAATAATTTTATAAAGTAGGACTGTGATTGTGAACCTATGGCACATGTGCCACGGGAGGCACATGGAGCCATTTCTTAGGGCATGCAAGGCATTGCCCTGTCAGCTCCAGCGCGCATCCACGCACGGGCCTTCATTTTCAGCCATTTTTCGCCCTCCAGAGGCTTCCCTGAATAATCCAACGCACAAACTGGAAATTCAGGAACGGACTTCTGGTTTGCATGTTGAGCCATTTTTCTCCCTCCAGAGGCTTCAGGAGGCTTCAAGGAAGCCCCTTGAAAATGGGCCTGAGAAAAATGGCCCTATGGGCAACCCGGCAATCCATTCCTGAACTTCTGGTTTGCATGTTGGGCTGTTTTTCGCCCTCCGGAGTTTTTCACACAGGCATGTGCGGGGGGTTCCATGTGCATGTGTGGAGGGAGGGCGTATAGAATTATGGGTGTGGGCATGTGCATACACAATCCCCCCACAGTCCCCTCACTTTTGGTATGCGGTGGCAAAAAGGTTAGCCATCACTGAACTAGGATAAGGACAAATAGGGACTACAGGAACATTAAACACATCTTTCTTCTTATAAAGTGCTACTTTTGAGTTTTACTTTTTTTCCTCCTGTTTTTTTAAATGTTCCCATTAAAAATTATCATACAGTATTCATAAATAAACTTGTGCCCCAACTTCAGCATAACTCCATGAATTACATTTTTTATTTGGATGTCAATTGTTTCTTTTTGTTCCTCCAGCTAAAAAGCAGACTCGGAGTTTTTACAGAGTTAATGGACCAGACTGTGTTGATTTCAACATGGCACAAAGGAAGCTAATCGTGATCAGCAGCAATCTCCACCTACTTTGGAAAAAGCTGTAGTGAGATTGCTTTGTGTTTCAGAGCTCCTTTTCAAGGGCATTCTGAGGGCATGAATTGCATAAATGCACCAAGAATTGCTGTTCCACAGGCAACCATAGCTAATATTGCATTTACATAAATAACTTAACAACCAGAAAAATAATAAAACCCCAGGACCAGACGGAATACCGGTGGAGCTATACAAATATAATAAAATAATATTGGAAGAGTTAGGAGTGGAAATGTTTAATGAAGTTTTAGGAAAAGGCAAGATGCCTGAATCATGGACAGAAGCAATAATATCGCTGATCCCAAAAGAAGAAACCAACCTACAACAAATTCAAAATTACAGGCCAATTTCATTACTAAACTCGGATTATAAAATATTTGCAGCAATTATGGCAGGAAGAATTAAACAGGTTTTAAATGAACAAATACACCTGGACCAAAACAGATTTTTACCTCACAGACACATTAAAAATAATACGAGAGTCATCGTAGACATAATAGAGCATTATGAGGTGCATCCAGAAAAACAAATGGTACTGGTTTTCCTTGATGCACAAAAAGCATTTGAAAACGTAATCTGAAAATTTATAATAACACTATTGGACGAGATGAAATTCGGAGAAAAATTTATAAAAATGTGTTGTGGCCTATCAGGAGCCGTTGGAGCTGCAAACAGACTCCGACAGCGAGGGGCCCTATGAATCAGCTCTGGAAGAGGTGGAGGACCCTGGACAGGGTTCAGACTCCAAGCAGGGACCAGAGAGGCTGGTTGGCCAGCAGGAGGCACCTGAGGCATGGAGCAGTGGTGAAAGCCAAAGCGAGTTGGTCCCTGATGTCAGGCCCTGAAGCAGTGGGGAGAAGCTAAGGGAGTTGGTCCCAGATGTCAGGCAAAGGAGAGCAGAAAAGCGCCGACAGCAACTATGCAGATACAGAAGATAATTGAACCCAGGTGGTTGTAATTAGGCTCCTCCCAAGAGAGTATATAAGAAGAGACTTTGGGAGGAGGCTGTTTGCAGGATTTAACTAATATACTAACGCTGGAGAAACTCTCGTGTGTATTTCTTATCTTGAAAGTCTGGATTGCTGCCAAAGTCTTGTCGGTGTGCTAATTTACTTTGAATAAATTGTCTAGCAGTAATCTTGTGTTGGAGTGCCTCGGCGTATGGAGGGGGGTGGTCAGAACAATAATGATAGAAAGTTTTTTGAAGAATCAGACAGCCAAAGTTCTGATGAATGGAGATCTAACAGAGAAGATTGAAATAAAAAAGGAGTCAGACAGGGATGCCCCCTCTCTCCTTTGCTGTTTATATTAACTTTGGAAATTTTATTAAATGATATTCGGAAGTACCAGGGAATAAAAGGTTTAAGACTCAAAAAATGAAGAATATAAGGCCCAAGCCTATGCTGATGACTTAGTAATTGGTCTAGAGGATCCATTAGAATCCAGCCTGAAATTAATTCAAAAATTAGAAGAATATGGCGAAGTGACAGGACTAAAGATCAATAAAGACAAAACAAAAATGATAACCAAGAACATGACAAAAAAGCAAGAAGAGGAACGGGAAGTAGCAACCAGAATGCAAATGACTAAGAAAGTGAAATACTTTGGGATCTGGGTGTCGGCAAAATGTTCCACAATTAAAGACAATAATTATAATAAATTAGTGACACAAATAAAGAAAGATTTAGAAAATTGGAAAAATATTCAGCTATCACTCATGGGACATATAGCAACAATTAAAATGAATATTTTACCAAGAATTTTATTTCTGTTGCAAGCCACACCTATTGATCCAGGTAAAGCATTATTTCAAGAATTAAACAAAATAACCGCTAGGTTCATTTGGCAGGGACAAAAACCGAGGATTAAGCTAAAGTCAATGCTTAACAGCAAGGAGAGGTTTAGCATTACCAAATTGGGAATTATACGCATCAGCAGTAACAATAACATGGGTGGGATTGGATGGAGCTAAAGAATAAAAGAATTTTGACCTTAGAAGGCCACGATTTGCAAGCAGGCTGGCATACATTCCTATGGGATGATAAAAATAAAACGCCCAAATACTTTCAAAATCATTTAATTAGAAGAGCGTTATTGCAAAATTGGCTCAAAATAAAAAAATCCACTATGTGAAAATCCCAAATTGGCTATCACCGACAGAAAGCACGACCCATCCAAATTTTATAGATATGAACAAAATGTTAAGATACAGAGACTTAATTGATAGACAGGGAAATTTAAAAACAATTGAAGAATTGGCAGAACAGAACATGAAAGTTGACTGGCTAACTTACCTCCAAATCAAAACTAAATACAATAATGATACTAAATTATATGACATCGAAACAGAATCACACGAATTGGATAAAATTATTCAAAGCTCAGATAGAAAGAGGATAGGGATAATATATAAATTCCTCCTGAAGTATAAAATGGAAGAGGAAATTGTGAAAGTACAAATGATAAAATGGGCACAGAACTTTGGCTATAATATTGAATTAGACAAATGAGAAAAATTTGGGGGAACAAACTTAAAAATGACACTATCAGTTGCATACAAGGAAAACCAGTACAAAACGTTTTACAGATGGCACCTGATACTAACAAGGTTACCTAAAATCTTAACAAATACCTCCCCAAAATGTTGGAAATGCGAATCAATACATGGAACATATTACCATTTATGGTGCACCTGTGAGGAGGCTAAAAGTTTTTGGAAAAGGATCAAAAATTGTCTGGAAGCAATAACAGGGGTTGAAATAGAATGGAAACCTGAAGTTTTTTTATTAGGAATAATGTCTGAGAAATACAAAAAAGAAATCCAGTATTTAATACTACATATAATTACAGTGGCAAGGATTGCCTTTGCCCAGAAATGGAAAAACAAATGAACTCCAAGCGAAGATGAAGTAATAAGAAAGATTATGGATTGTGCTGAAATGGACAAACTTACTAAAGAAATCCAGGGAAAAGAAGAATCAGAATTCTACCAGATATGGGATAAATGGTATGGATGGATGGAGGAAAGAAACAAGAATCAATGAAGGAATACAACAAAACTCACAAATAATAGTTATCAGTAAAATAAGAGGGTTAAGAATGGTGAAATCCAAATGAAATATAATAGAAGGGGAAATAATAAAAGGTGAGCGGTATCGATTGATAATTGCTATTAGAAAGAACAGGAAGCTCCTGTTCGTATTGTATTGTATAAATGTGGTGTACTTCTAAGTTTTGTGAGTGAGTATTTTACATGTTTGTA
Source organism: Thamnophis sirtalis (assembly GCF_051295495.1). Classification (NCBI taxonomy): domain Eukaryota; kingdom Metazoa; phylum Chordata; class Lepidosauria; order Squamata; family Natricidae; genus Thamnophis; species Thamnophis sirtalis. The sequence goes on from NW_028261385.1 coordinate 51,472,367, forward strand.
AATATATATATATATATATATATATATATATATATATATATATATATATATATATATATATATATATATATATATATATATATATATATATATACTTAAAGTCACAACCCCTGGTATGCCCAAGTGTGGGAGGAAGGTCACACTTCCACTCTCTGTCATTAGGCTCGTCACAAGAGTCCATCCAGACAGAAACCCAATATTTTTACTGTTGCCTTTGTTATATTTGTGTTTTTATTTGTGCTGATAAATAAATAAAGGAAGACTAGTATAGATCTATTTCAAGCTATTTAGCTCTCATCAGCTAGCCATATCCTTACTGGGATTCGAACCTGTGCTCTATTGCTTCCCAGGCAGGGAGTTAACCATTTGAGCTACAGAGAACGACTCCTTTTATCAGCCAGCCAGGGTGGGAGGTATATACTTAAAGTCACAACCCCTGGTATGCCCAAGTGTGGGAGGAAGGTCACACTTCCACTCTCTGTCATTAGGCTCGTCACAAGAGTCCATCCAGACAGAAACCCAATATTTTTACTGTTGCCTTTGTTATATTTGTGTTTTTATTTGTGCTGATAAATAAATAAAGGAAGACTAGTATAGATCTATTTCAAGCTATTTAGCTCTCATCAGCTAGCCATATCCTTACTGGGATTCGAACCTGTGCTCTATTGCCTCCCAGGCAGGGAGTTAACCATTTGAGCTACAGAGAACGACTCCTTTTATCAGCCAGCCAGGGTGGGAGGTATATACTTAAAGTCACAACCCCTGGTATGCCCAAGTGTGGGAGGAAGGTCACACTTCCACTCTCTGTCATTAGGCTCGTCACAAGAGTCCATCCAGACAGAAACCCAATATTTTTACTGTTGCCTTTGTTATATTTGTGTTTTTATTTGTGCTGATAAATAAATAAAGGAAGACTAGTATAGATCTATTTCAAGCTATTTAGCTCTCATCAGCTAGCCATATCCTTACTGGGATTCGAACCTGTGCTCTATTGCTTCCCAGGCAGGGAGTTAACCTGGTTAACTCCCTGCCTGGGAAGCAATAGAGCACAGGTTCGAATCCCAGTAAGGATATGGCTAGCTGATGAGAGCTAAATAGCTTGAAATAGATCTATACTAGTCTTCCTTTATTTATTTATCAGCACAAATAAAAACACATATATATATATATATATATATATATATATATATATATATATATATATATATATATATATATATATATATATATATATATATATATATATATATATATATATATATATATATATATATATATATATATATATATATATTGTTTATATATATAAACAACTTTGCAGCAGTTGAGATCTCACATGTCAGAACTACTTGAGTATAGTAGTGTAGTCCCATTAGGGCATGGGGGGATGGGTGGAGATTAAAACTTTCTGTAGGTGAAACCACAAACAATGTGATTTAGAATACAGAACTGGAAAAGCACTTGGAGATTTTCTAGTCCAACCCGCACTCTGGCAAGAAACCCTATACCATTTCAGACAAATGGTTCTTCAATCTCTTCCTAAAAACTTCCAGTGTTGGAGCATTCCAAATTTCTGGAGGCAAGTCCTTTCACTGATTAATTGTTGTAATTGTCAGGAAATTTCTTCTTAGTTCTAGGTTGCTTCTCTCCTTGATTAGTTTTCCTTCATTGCTTCTTGTCCTGCCTTCAGGTGCTTTGGAGAATAGCTTGACGCCTTCTTTTTTGTGGCAACTCCTGAGATATTGGAATACTGCTATCATATCTCCCCTAATCCTTCTTTTCATTAAGCTAAACATACACAATTCCAGCAATTGTTCTTTACATGTTTTAATATCAGTCCCTAATCATCTTTATTGCTCTTCTCTCCACTCTTTCTAGAGTCTCAACTTCTTTTTTACATCGTGGCAACCAAAACTGGATGCAGTATTCCAAATGTGACCTTACCAAGACATTATAAAGTGGTATTGACACTTCACTTGATCTTGATTCTATCCCTCTGTTAATGCAGACTAGAACTGTGTTAGCTTTTTTGGCAGCTGCAGCACACTGCTGGCTCATATTTAAATGGTTGTCCACTAGGTCTCCAAACTCCCTCTTACAGTTATTACTAGTAAACCAGGTACCATCTATACTGTACCTGTGCATTTGCTTTTTCTCATCTAAGTGTAGAACCTCACTTTTTTCACCATTGAATTTCATTTTGTTAGATAGCACCCAATGTGCAAGTCTGTCAAGATCCTTCTGTATCTTAAGCCTCTCTTCTGGAGTGTTGGCTATTCATCTGCAGATTTGATGAGTTCCCCATCTATTCCCTCATCTAAATCATTGATAAAGATGTTGGGCCTAAAACAGAGCCTTGAGGTCCCCAGCGCATACTTTCCTCTATGTAGATGCAGTTCCATTGAGGATTACACATTGAGTGTGGTTGGCCACCCGGTTACGAATCCATCTGGTGGTAATGCTGTCTAATCCACACTTTTCTATTTTATTAAGTAGTTGGTTGTGGTCTACATTTATAACAGTGCACTTATAAACAGTATAAACTCATTTTAGATCAGAGGTGAACCTGTTCACTTATTTTCTCTTTGGAGTAACTCAATAATATTCTATTGATTATTAGTGACAACTTTGTCCCAATTTTATTCAAGGTCAAATAACCTCTAAGACAAGTAGAGACTTTGAGTGGAAGTATTTCTCTGCAAGACCAAGATAATAGTATGAATTTTTAGGATAATACATTTGGTGTAGTGTACCACATACTGGAGTTCTAGTTCTTCCTTAGGAATGGATGGTGGATTAGTGACTTTGGTTTAATCACTCTCTTTCACTCTAACCTACCTCATAAGTTTGTCATAGTAGGAGGAATTGTTTCCTTGAATTGCACAAATTAGATTAGCTCTATCCTCAATTAGTACTGTAATGGGAAGCAGGTAGGCAGTTTCCAAGGAATCCAATCCCCACCTCATGGCTGGCAGACCTGGAAGAAACTGCTGGACAAAATCTACATACTAAAGCAAACGTCTAGATTTATATGATTATTATTGGTCTTGCATGTAATAAGAATAGCCATCACAGAGGCACCTGATGCTTTCAAATCCCCAGTGGAGTGGGAAAAGGCACATTCCTGAATGGGACACAAATCAGTATGGTGCACTGTATGAACAGTTGAATGAAAAACTCCCAGATTGTGAAAAACCGCAGTTGGATGAGATAGCTTCATGAGATAGATGAAAAATTACCTAGTTAGGGCAATAGTTTTAATGATTGTGGTGCCCTTGCCCAAGTCCACAGAGGTAATAAAAATAATTTTAAAGTATAGCCTCAAATCAAAAGCACCCAATTCCCTTGTCAACAGAAATAGCAGGAAACCTGTAAATCACAAGTTGACATATTAGCAATATATAGCAGACAGAACCTAATTCTTGTTCTATTTTGAGATTCATCTTCTGTGCATCAGAGGGGATTTCTTGTACTCCAAACTAAAATGGCAAGCAGGGGAGTGGGGTTCAGCAGGGTTTTGCTCAGCAACCAAAGAAAAGAGGATGAACCCAAAGCAGCCTAAAATGGCTAAGCAGGTTCCAACTTCTAATCTCAACGAAATAGTCACTGAAAGGTGCCAGATTAAGTCACTAGCAAAAGTTGCATCAAGAGAAGATGGAAAGTCCTAGTTTAAAAACAGAACAGGTCCAAACAACTTTTATCTGTTTAATTTACAATCTATGGGGGAAAAGTGACAGATATGTTTGTTGTTTGTTTATTACACTTGTATGCCGCCCTATTCCCGAGGGACTCAGGGCGACTAACAAACAAAGTGGGAAGGGGGGACTACAACAACAAACAAAGACAGAAACAAATACAAAAAAACAGATTAAAACAACACAACAGTCACAACAATTCAAGTGGGGCTGGGAACTCATCAGCCCCAGGCCTGCCGGAACAGCCAGGTCTTGATAGCTTTGCGGAAAGCCTGAAGGGTGGTGAGGGTCCGAATCTCCATGGAGAGATCGTTCCAGAGGGCCGGAGCAGCCACAGAGAAGGCCCTCCCCCGAGGGGTCGACAGTCGACATTGGCTAGTGGATGGTATTCGGAGGAGGCCTAATCTATGGGATCTAATTGGTCGTAGGGAGGTAATTGGCAGGAGGCGGCCTCTCAAGTACCCAGGTCCAATACCATGTAACATAACAAAAAACATAACAACATTATAAGGATATGACAACAAAACAAAAGGTTACAGGTTAGGGGCAAGTGAGAAAGAGCCCTTAGGGATGTAGAATCTAGAGGTAAATTTTTACATAAGGTGAAATTCTCTACTCAAATTAACTAAGCTAAGGGAAGAGAAAGTATATCTCTCCTGAATCTTTGCAGAGGAATTAGGATAAAGACCCTAGTGGTGAAGTCCAGGTTTAATGAAAAAGTAGAAGGAGACAGATTTGAGTTAGAGGTGGAAGATTGGAAGTGGAGAACAATAAGGGAGTAAACAAGTGAATTTCATAGGGACATGAATTTTGTTATCTTGTACCAGAACCAGATTTTCCCAGCCCAACACCCTTTGTGGCAGTTTGTGACTTTGCAATGGATGTTTTGCCAGACTCCCATTTTTTTTCACACGCCCAGTTTTCGATGTATCCATTTTAAGGGTTACACTCTTTTTTAAAAATCTGGGTTTCTAAATATACACATTCATATGCCTATGGGAGCAATTGCCTCTCTTTTGATGGATGTTTTCTAGCAATTTCAATTTCCCTTAAAATGTACTTTGAAATGTGCATATATTTAAATGGATCAGCAGATGAAGATAATGCTGTGCTTTGGTTCTGTTTTTTCAAGATTGGAGATAACTCTTTCTATATGTGAAAATAACTTGCAGAGATAATATTAGCAATTGCAGGACCATTCAGTAAATTAGTCACACTCCCGATATTAATAGACTTTTCATCTTTCTATTTCTTATCTCTAAACTGTTTAGCTTGGCTCCTTTCCAAAGATTATGATAAAGGACTTGATACATACACAGTTTTAAGAAACTGTTAATTGAGACAGAAATAATATTTAATAAATGATTACAAGTGCCCCCCTGGTGTGTCTTTGCTGGCTGTAGAGAATAAGGAAGATGACCTTGATGGAGAAATACAGGCTCTGTTGCCTAGGCAAAAGAAGCTGGAGCATTTTTAACATCCAGAACATCAGATAATATACAGAAGCAGTTCAAACAGTTGCCTCTCTAAGTCATTGAACTATAAGGAGGCAGAACAAAATTCTGTTATTGTAGCCAACCTCAATAAAAAGTAATTTTTGCCTTTATGTGAAGTTGATTTCCTGATCTGGTCCATCTAGTGGAGCTGACTCTGCTGGTCAGTTTGTTTGTAGGGATCTTCAGTTTATATTGTAATTCTTTTCTGCAACAAAGTCTTGTAAAGGCTGAGATTTTTAATTTATTAGGACGTGCAGAACTCAACAATCCACACTGAAATTATTCTATGCACAGAACAGGTAGTTTTGGTGCTCCATGCCTGAATTGAAACAGATACATTTCAAATATTTTGGTCTTTATCCAGAATGAATGAAGGCTGTTTTGTTCCAAATACAGACTAAAGCTCAGATGCTCTGAGTAGACCTGATTATAGAAGTGACAGGAAGAAGCCTTGAATGAGGGTCTTCCTTGGTAATAATCAGTGTGGACATCAACAGCAACACCCATAGCTAAGTGGAGACAGCGGGAAGAGGGAAGGGAAAAAGTTGGAAAAATGGGAATGGAAGGGTTGCTTGCATAGCCATGTGGAGGATGAGGGGAGAGATGGGGCAATGTGCACAATCAGTGTCCTATTCAAAGCATGCCAGGCTGGCTTTGGTTTTGGCCAAACTCCAAAACAACTAAATCATTCTAGGTTTTGTTAAACCATAGTTGATCCAAAACCATTTATTTAATCCTCTGGAATTAGATGGTTTGCTTGGGTTTGAACAAAACCGCTTTTCTGTTTTCATGTATATTTGTCTCAGCTTGTATTTATGAGTTCCAGTCTTTCAAAACAGCACTTCAAAACTTTGGTGACAGATATAACTGTGTATTCATGGAAAACTAACATATTCAGAAATGTTAGTACCAGGGAAAAAATATTTATCTGGAGGAGAAAGTTGAAATTTAGAGACAAAATGAACTCCTTGTGTGTTTTAAGCACCGTTTCCAATACTAGATTCATTCATTGAAGAACATCAATAGTCTGTGTCTAAATTCACTGCTCTTGGAATCATCTGTTAAATTTAAAAAGTGTGGCTAAATAATAAATTTAGAAGCAACGGTTGGGATTAGGAAATATTTCATTATAAATTAACCAATGTGTGAAAATATATTTATGTAGCTAAACTGGAGCTTTATATAATGAATTCTATTGATAGACAACGCTTCCTTTCACAGTATTTAAGACATTAGGAGTAGCCACTGAAAGACCAGGTTAAGTGAAAAAATACAATCACCTTGCTTCAGTTTTAGAGAGAAATTTGAATTTTAAAAGTAATGTCAGTTGAAGCACCCTTTGAAACGTTGTGCTGTTTACTTAGGTAACAATAAGAAGATCTGATTCCAGTCTCAGATCTTCAAATGCTTTACCTTAATTAAGGAAGACTACAAATTGATTTTATCACATATTGTTAATCAATAATTCTTCAAAACAGAATGGCAATGTTTGCAAATTAAACCACACAATTTATACAGGAGCTGTTTGTTTATTAACATTTATAGGGTCACCCCTCCCACCACAGTAATTTATGGTTATAAACAAAGTTAAAATAGAAAACACAATAAAAATTACCATTAGAGCCCATTTGGTCTAGAGTAGATTTGGTTTAGCAGTAAAGATAAAAGACTAGAAACCAGGAGATTGTGAGTTCTAGTTCTGGCATGAAAGCTGACTAGGTGACTTTAGGTTAGTCACTCTCTCTCTCAGCCCAACCCATATCACAGGGTTGTTGTTGTGGGGGAAATAGGAAGAAGGAGTATTATGTATGTTTGCTACCTTGTGTTATTTATAAAATTAATAAAGGTGAGATATAAAAATCAATAGATAACATTAAAACATACCACTCAAAACATACAATTCGATATGTGAAAAAAATTATTTTTCAGAGTACGTTGAAATCACTGGGCAGAAATATGTATTTACAGTGACATAACCAATTCTTCTTGGAGTTTATCTGATAGGCATTCCAAACACAGGGCAGGAATTATGCTTAAACTGTGCATAATAATTAAACAGAAGCATGAACTTTTTTAAAAATCCAGTAAATCCTTGACTTTGTTAAAGATTGCATGTTGATTATTTTGATCATTCTTCACAGCAAGTGTTCGATCTTTCAGTTATATAGAGATGTACATTACCTAATAGTTTTTATGATGTATGAAGACTTCAGATCAAAAGGTACAGTTCCATATAATCTTTTGAAAATAGTTTGCTACCGGCAGTTGTTGCTCCTCATACAATTTTTAACAGAGATTTTATAAGATACATCTGTCTTCTTGGTTACCTAACAGTAATAAAACAGTTGAGGTTTTATTTGGATTCTCCCACAGGATTTAGAGTTCCTGCTTTATTTCTAATTCTGCAATGCAATGAATATCACAAAAGGAAGCAGCAGCAAATCTATTGGGCAGAAGAGAAGGCTGGGAATGAAAATATTTCCTTTTGTCGAATGTTGTTCAGTCAACAGTCAATAGTCACCATCTACTGGCAAAACTGAATATCAGCAACAGCAAGTCAACTTTCAGAGTGTGCTATGTGGAGGATATTAGAAGGTGGAAATCAAAGTATAAAAAGACATCTGATGGCTTTGGTTCCATGGGCATTTGCTAAATATAACAATAATGATACATTGCAGATTGTATCATCGTTTTGAACTCATGAGCCAAATTCACCACGAGGATAAATGGAAAGAGGCAGATGAAGGGAAGGCTCTTCAAAGGCTGCTGCTGAGTTCCTCGCTCACCTGCCCTATTATTTAGTTAAATCAGTATAAGTGATGGTTAAGATTTAGTGAGAGTTGGGCTGATCTCCTAACTTACATCTAAACCAATTTATATTATGAAGATTTTTGTATGTTCTGTTACTTAAGTACTGCTTTTAGCACTCTGTTTATGTTCAAGAATATATTTTCCAGCAAGAGTTTCTGCTGAATTTAATTCCCTTCACAATAAACCATGCCTTCATTTCTTACTATAAGACAGGGCCCCCAAATTTGATGTCATAGAGACAGCACATTTAACATATGCCATAACAGGCATGTCTATTTTAGATGATTCATTATAGGCTAATCTTGAGTCAACATTACTCTGATTCTTCCTGTTAAAGTTAAACCCAGCTATCTCCCAGCCCGAATCTCACACCATCTCTTTCAAGCAAGGTACAGTTTTCCATGCCCTCGTCCAGTGGTCCCAGTACATTATATTCAGTCAAAAGAGCATGCTTTGCAATTCAGGCATCTACAAACAATACTAATACACAAATATTTTGTGTTGTATGTAAGGTACACTCATTTGTTGACAGAAAATAACTGTCAAGAATTTTCCCTTGAAAAATATCAGTCAAGATGAAAGCTGTCCCACCCATATCTATTATTGGTCTCACAAAGCTTTTTGGCACAAACCACTGACTTGTCCACCACCATTCTGTATGTCTCTGGAGGGCTGGAAGTTAAACTGGCACCAGATGCCATCATTTCCAGGTCCTCCTTAAAAGAGCTAATCGATGGGCTTTCAAATTAATACATGCCGTGTGTGTCTGTGTCTGTGTGTTGATAGACAGGCAGACAGACAGACAGACACACAAACATACACACACACACACACACACACAGAGAGAGAGCAGGGTGAATATCACACAACAGTTCCTGAATTATTGGCTCATCACCAGTACCATGAGATGGTATCCATTTTATTTATTTGTTTGTTTGTTCATCAAATGTACCTAGCCACTCATCTCACAAGAACTTTAAGTGGAATACAATCTATCCTGACTCTGTTTCTTTCACCTGAACAGACTGAAAAGCTTTATGAATTTAGAGGAATTTATTTCTAATCAGACAAAAATGAACTGATCCTTAAAGAAGAGGAGAGAAAAAACAGAAAAAAATAGGGTAAATACTTTTCCACTTAGCCAAAAGTAAAAACATGAAGACACAAAGGGGAAAACTCTTATAAGATATAAAATACTCATCTTAAAATTGACTGAAAAGTTTTATAAAGCATTTTACTCATTCAAAATGTGTAATTAGACTTTTAATGTAAGGCAATGCATTTATCAGATTCTAATACTTGGTATGTATTACCTACAGTATTTGTCTAAGAAATCTCGGTATTGACTGCAAAATTTGTGTTCAATTCTCTTTCCACTCCAGATTGTAAAACTTAAAATACTTGTTTTAACCAGATAAAAAACAACAATCCTCTAATATTGGGTAGGACTATATTTCTAATTTGCTTAGGCAAAACTGAATTTTTTTACCCATGAAACCACATTGAGATACATGCTTACTCTGATAAAAATTCCACCAGTGGTTCTTCTTAATAAACACATGCAATCGGTATATGCAGAACCCTTGGGAAGAGCCAGAGGAGTGAAATGATGTAGATCCTGGACCAGCCATGGAGCTCAGTATGTGACTGTGAGTCTCCCTCTCTCAATCCAGCCTGCCTGATATGACGCATCTTATGGGAACAAAGAGAGGATCCCTTCCCCCAGCCTATATGTTGCCTTAAGTTCCTACAGAAAAAGTAGACAGTGTGAATATTAATTTTAAAAATACTCTGCAAATATCAGAATATGCCAATTAGTACAAATGTACAGCATATGATGGATAAATGAGTCATTGCTGAAAGAGCAAAATAAGGTTTAATAGGAAAATAGTTCTATATCTGTGTCTCTCTTTCCTGCCCCAGACAGGTTCTATTAGTCCCACCTATTCTATCACCTTCTTTCCTTCTATTCTGGATTGAGCCCATTAAATGACTGGTATGAGGATGTGTTGTTGCCGTGGGTTGGGGGTGGTGTTATTATTTTTTAAAATGTTTATATATTTTTTATTTCCTGTAAGCCTTCTTGGATTGCAAGAGTGGGCAGCAATATAAAATTTCCAAATAAATAAAACAAATAATAAATATTCTGAACAGCAGAATATTGCAGGAAGAAGCTCTAATAGTGAAACATAGCATTCCTTTAACAGACTAATAGCTATAGGATTATATTCAGAACTCTTTGAAGCTTGCTTTCTTTGCCTGTGGATTGAGTTGGCCATTAATCTATCCTAAGGAATTGCACTTCTGTATGTAAAAAGTTTTGAATGACATCTGGATTATAGGTGTTGCAGTTATCTGATCATCAACCAGTTTTTTAAAAGTCAAATTAGTAATGAGCACTGTTGGGAAACTCATCAGTATGAGATTAGAAAAATTTCAGCATGGAATAACTATACTGTACTGGACATGTTTACATAGGGTTGTTTTGTATTACACTAACATACTCCATTACAATAATTCAGCATAGTCAATTGCTGCTTGATTAGTCCTTTGATCAGAGTACAGAGAAAATTCAAATTACACAGGTCAGGCCTAAGCATTCACATTTATAGCTTACCTTCTTAAGTGGTTACAACTTGGACAGCCATCTGAATTTCTTCCACGGATGTTTTCTATTTAAAAAAATCTTAATAAAGTAAGTCTCTTTACTCATAACACGGAAAAGGAGACAATAAGGAAACATTACATCACCCATGTATATCCAGGATAATCTTCTCATAACAAGGGCTTTTGATCTATAGACAGATATGCTATGATGCCCCATTAAGACTGCCTGTCATCTGATTTTTCAGGTCAAGATCCCAAGACAAGATGATTTTGGAAGGATCCACACAACGCAACAGTTAGGCAGTCCCTGGAGTTAAGAACATCCAACAATATGATTAGGCTGTCTATTATTAAAAAGTAGGGGACGGTGTACTTCTTTCTCAAGCCGCTGAAGTGCTGAAGCAATGCAATGCTTGCAGGAACCACTGAAGCAGTGTGTTTTTAATATACAGCCTGTTTTCAGTGGTTCCTGAAAATGTTATGTTGTTTCTGCATCTCATTGACTATAGCAGGGGTGGCAAACTCAAGGCCCGCAGGCTGGATGCATAACTGACTGGCTATGCCCACCCGTTTTAACAAGGGGGGGGGAGAAGGGATACATCACATGACATGCCACGAGTTTGACACCCTGGACTAGAGGAAGAATAATGCCATCTGCCATTTTTAGTAGTAGGCAGTTCACTTGCAAGAACAAATTCCAACTTAAATACAAATTTGGGTTAAAGGCAGTTAGAGAACAGAATTCATTCTTAACAAAGGGACTGCCCACATTCTCCACTCAACATTTGGAGGCCACCATCAATAGTTCATGGCAAGAGTGACTCAGAATGACAGAAGCTACCCTGAAAGTTCAGTCATTATCTGCTCTATAAGGGTAAAGGGGCTTAGATATATCTAAGTAGATGTGAAGAATTAAGGGCAGATACAGTAACAATAAACTATCACTGTTTTGGTGGTACCAGTGCCTCAGATGGATCCATATAGAGAGTGGCAAGGACAGCTGAGATTATACGAACCTTGCTTCCCGTTAAAGTCAGGATACTGCTTATAAGGGCTATGTGCTTAGAGCTCAAAGCAGTTAGAGACCCCACACACTCACTTCAAGGTCTGTTTCTGTTGCTCCCCTCTGGGAGGAGAGGTTTTGAAGTATTTCTATCAGGACTTCCAGATTCTGTAACAGCTTTGTTCCCTATGCCATCTGTCTTGTAAATTTGCAGGATTCTTTTTTCCCACCTGTATATGTACACATTCGAACTAGACTGATGTTTCTGTGTTATATATGACTTGGATGACAGAGTCTGATGTGGATGAACTTGACTGGCCTGCACAGGGTCCTGACCTCCACCCGATAGACCACCTTTGGGATGAATTAGAGTGGAGACTGAGAGCCAGGCCTTCTTGTCCAACATCAGTGTGTGACCTCACAAATGCGCTTCTGAAGAATGGTCACAAATTCCCATAAACACACTCTTAAACCTTGTGGACAGCCTTCCCAGAAGAGTTGAAGCTGTTATAGCGGCAAAGGGTAGACCGACATCATGTTGAACTCTATGGATTAGGAATGGGATGTTACTTACAGTAAGTTCATATGCTAATAAAGGCAGGTGAGCGAATACTTTTGGCAATATAGTGTATATACCGGTGCAAAACAAAAGACAATTTAACCAAAATTTTAATTTTATAAAATGACTATAGTTTTGAACTGAATTCCTGCCTCATAAGAGCATCAATTTTCTCAAACTAGTAACATAGTAATCAGGTAGTATAAGAAGAAACAGACATTTTATTTGTTATTTTTATTAGAAAAAAAACAGAAAATCTTCAGAAATGATACATTTCCACTTCACAATATCTTCAAAACAAGGCCTTTTGAATTGTTATTAAAGCTTCAAAAATTATTTTGTAAAAAAACAATCTCCATGATGTATCTTTTTGCCTAGAGTTCACAAATTACAGAGTGGTTACCAACTTTGTTAGTTATAGCAGCTATATTGTGAGTAATCCACATAAGGTTTAGCTTAGTATATGTAAAGTGCAGAAAATAAAATTGTTTATTTTTTATCCCCCCATTTTTGTTCACCGCATGGCTAGGTGTTTCCCTGGTCCCTTAAACTAAAGAAAAGCACCACTTTTTGCATTCAGGAGGCCCTGAACATTCTACTATTTCCCAGCTCAAATTATTATTTTTAATTCAAACAATAAGAGTACCTAAAGGCAGGAAAAAATGTTCCAATCCATTGGGTAGATTAAATTGATGGTATTAATTAAACTGACATTAGGCAAAATATCACTTCACTGTAAATAAATAATTATCACATTATAAATAAAAAAGCTTAAATTAATCATTTGGGTTATTATTTGACTCAGAATGACTAGTGCTTACCAGATCTTGTGTAACTACTGCATAGTTGATATTTTTTGAAACAGTATTTAACACATAAAGTGGACTACACATATCTACTTATGTAAAACAAATTAAAAACCCTATATGACCTGAAGTGCAAAGCTTCACAAACATGAAGCAATTTTTTTACACACTTAAGATGATTATGGAGCTTTAGACAATTTTGTATGGATTGCTTTTTAGCTAAGAAGTTTGGACTGATGATACCTTAAGGTAAAAGTGTTTCAAACTTAATTTATCAGTGCTTTTATTTTAAACACACTGACCGCCTTAATTTTATGAAGAATTAAATGTGCCAAAACCATTTTTTAAAGAAAAATATAAAATGCAAATTGTGTCTGCATTTCATCCCCCACACACACACACACACGTCACATACACAGAGGTTTTAACACCAAGGTTTGATGAAAAATTGCACTTATTTAAACATAAATTAAATACAGCATATAGGAGATAACCTAAAATACTGAAAACACACATAAGAACCTGCATTTAATCACCATTGCAATTGCACCAGGTTTAAAAATCAATAATATGAATCACAATAAATCTGTGTGAGACACAGTAACTGTGATTCATTATCCATCTCCTAAATGCTACCAATTTGCTCATAGCTTGGATTCACAAAGCACTTTGCTCTAATGCAAAGACAGTTTCTGATACACATTTGACCACTCAGGATAGTCAAAATTAGCTCCTTCTGAAGTGAACAAATCTATAATTACTAAAAAGAAGAGCCTACTTCCATTTGTTTAAAAATGGAATGTAAATGGAGGCAATGTCAGAAATAAGGATTTAAACTTAAACAGACTGGCAGGTTTCCAGTTTATCAAAGGCAATCAGGGTGCTAATCTGAGTATCCAAGGTCACTATAAGACAAAAAACAACAGTTCAAAGAGGTCTTCAGGTAGAGTTTTCTGGACACTAGACATTTAGTAGAGTTGTTTTTTTCTGCAATTAAAAAACAAAAGAAAAACAGACTCAAAAGCAGGGGGTGCAGCAGATGCACTTGGAGTTATGTTGTAATTAAGACACAAAGCTAAAGGTGGGTCCTTGGGTATTAAATGTCTTCATCCTGATATTGCAGGTATTTTGCTGCAATCGTTTCTTCTAGATGAATTCCTGAGCTCCCCATTAATGCAAAAGCTGGATACATTTTACCAGAGCATTCCACTGGGCGTTCGTAAATACACTTCATCCGATCTGCATCATAGAATCCAATGCTGCCTTTGTCACAGTCAAGGCAGATTCCGATGTTTGATGGCATGGGAAGAACTCTGTTCACACAATCTTTGGGAGCAGCTGAAGCAGATGATGCTTTAGGAATAAACATTTTTTTCATGCCTATAGTTATTAATGTGAAAGGCTGCAAGGACTCAGCAAAGATGTCTTCACTCCCACTGTCATGACCACTGTCTTGTTCGTATCTGAAAAAGGAATACTAGTCATGCCACAATACTTTTCAGTTGTCAGTGATTTTTTCAGACTTCAGCATAATGTTCACACATTGTACATATTAAAAATATTGTACTGTACAATATCACAATGTGCTTGTAGGAGAGAATGATAAATAAAGGTAAGTTGTGTTCGCTTTATTAAATATCTTTTGCAATACTCTCGGAAGGATTCTAACATTAGGACATTTAACTGATCAAAATTCTCTTTCCAGATGAATTGCAATACAATCAAGTTGGGGACTCAATCTGGCTGCAACACTATTTCAATGTAACCTTGTGAGAAGCGGGGGGGGGGGGGAATCCTGTAATAAGAAGCAATCCATCCCCATCCAGTGCTTATCTCAGCTAGTGTGTGCCATCAGGAATACAAGCAATCTATATAGCGCTTCAAATCCCCTAATCTATCTTGCCTAATACAAGTAATGCTCGATTTACAACAACTCACTTAGTGACCATTTAAAGTTATAACAGCCCAGAAAAAAATGACTTATGACAGTTTTCCACCCTTACAGCTGTTGCAATATTTCCATGGTCACATGATCAAATTTCAGATGCTTGGCAACTGACTCATTTATGACCATTAGTGTCCCAGGGTCATGTGATCACATTTTGCGACCTTCCAACAAGCAAAGTCAATGAGGAAGCCAAATTCATTCAACAACAAAATGTTAGCAACTTAAAAAGTGCACTGATCCACTTAACAACTGTAGCAAGAAAGGTTATAAAATGCAGCAAAATTCACTAACAACTATCTCGCTTAGCATCAGAAATTTTGGGTTCAATTGTGGTTATAAGTTGAGGGCTACCTGTTCAGATTCATATATAGTATTTATTGTAGCTAATCTATATCGAGTACTTCAATCTTAAACAATACTTAACAACGCCTCATCTAACCTAATCCAAGGGATTCATGGCTAAATAAGTCATTTACAGTATGTGATCACAAACTCTTTTTAGCTTATCACATTTTGCTGTTCTTGTGATCTACCTATCATTTCATCATTTCACTTTATCACCTCAACTGACTTCTTTTAGATCAGCAGTTCTCAAACTTTTTGGTTTCATGGACCAGTGGTGGTGGTGGGGATGGTTTCGTGCACACAATCTAAGTCCAGTGCATGCATGAATAAACTTCGTGCACTCAACTGCCATTTGCATGGTCCAATTCCTAAAAAGCTGGTACCGGTCCACAGCCCAGGGATTGGGTACCCCTGCTTCAGATTATAAGAAAACATCAGTATGATGTAAGTTTCAGAATCCAGATCTAACTTTTCACAAGACCAGAGTACATGCTAAGATAATCTAAGCAAAACTGGATGAGCCTGTGGCCCAGGGAATACATAAAGGAGAGGGGATCATTATTTTTCAAGTGTGGATTGTTGTTATACCTTTTTTTAATGGGAGTCTTTTCCCATCAAAAGATCACCAAATTGCTTTTGGAACCTTCAATTCAATGAAAGCATGTTGGAATCCATTTGACATACACAGTCTAAAATTCCCTTAGGCATGAAAAAATGATTCTTTATTTTAGATTTAGATCATTATCTAAAATATTATCTTCCCTATTAACATCCAATTAATATTTGAACTAATGGATAAAAGCTAAACTATTAAATTACAACAGCAGAACTCAAAACAAAGTCTGTGAAAACAATAGAAAGTGATTACTTACCTGGGGCTACTTAGTTCACGAGAATTGTGGAACCATTCTTGGATCTTAGCATCAGATGCAACTCCTACTTTCACAAGATATGAATAGGGTTCCACATGGAAAGCCCAGAAATGCTTTCCTTTCACAACACCAGTGTCTCCAATAATGTAGTCCAAGGCAGTGTAACAGCCTTGTTGGATACGTTCAGCTTCCAAAAGCAGAGGAAACCCAGCTCTGCTTTCTACAACATTTCTTCTTGCATTTAGCAGAAGACGTTCACAATTGTAGCCACATTTGTCATCCAAAAGAAAACTGAAAACTAAAAATGAATAACCAGTCAGTAATAGAATTATAGTTTCAGAAAATATTCTAAAGAATATGGTAATAAACATTTCCCTCCCCCCACTCCCCCCAATTTCTAGATTACCCAATTCTATCACTCTGGGAGGCTTAACATGTATAAACAATAAAATCAAAATAAAATCCAGAAAACTGTTATTTAGAGGGAACAAAAGTTCTAAAGAATATAGATAATCTTCAGTTACAGCCATTCATTCAGTGGTCTCGGGAAGTTATGTTAATGCTGAAAAGTCTTACAATTGGTCCTCAAGGTTCCGGCTGTTGCAGAACAAAATTCTAGTATCTGGCAACCAGCTCAAAGTTATGATGAGATGCAACATCCCACAGTCACATGATTATCATCTGTGTCCTTCCCTGCTGGCTTTCCCCAAGCAAAGTAAGTGGGAAGCTGGCAAGGAAAGTCACAAGTTGCTGGGGTAAGTCTTTCCTCCACCTTTCTTCATTTGCATGAATGTATCACATCCTCCATTCACACCCACCTTCTGCTCTTTTTAGATGGCCTCCCTACACCTACATGCACCCCAAGCCTTCTTTTCACAGCTTACCTAGAATAACACACATTCTGCACCGTCTTTTCATGACCTTCCTGCTATGCACGCACAATGCACACACCCACATCATTTTCCTTTTTCCTTGGTCTCTCTGCAATTGCATACATACCCAAACCCTCTTTCTCAGCACTCATACACATTTACATGTACTCCACACTCACTTTCCCTGGCCTCCCTGCACTCTCCACACATACATTTCATACACTCTTTCCCCAGCACTTGCGTACATGCATACATACATGCTTCATCTTTCCCCGCCTGAGTTCATGCCGCACCAAACACCCCTCCCTCACTTCTCTGCAATCTGTGTCAGTCCACCCAAGGTTTCCCTCACCCCTTTGCAGCACCTCTGCATTCCTTATCTCCTCTGTTTCCTGCTTAACTACTTGTGCATCTTAAGTTACAATGACAACCAGGACTACCTAGATTGCTGTCGCTAAGCTATGCAGTGATGTTACACTTTATGACTACATTGTTTAGTAATGGCAATCACGGTCCAATTGCAGTTGTAATTTGTGGGCTTGCGATAGATAGATAGATAGATTAGAGAGACAGAGACAGAGAGACAGAGACAGAGACAGAGACAGAGAGAGATAGAGACAGACAGACATAATACATACTTTGAATAATATTTTAAAGTAACTGCTGTTAAGAAATCTCAAGAATATGTTATAATTTTTGTCAACATGTTTCTTCTTATGCATTAGAAAATGGACAGTAAACCAGGTAGTCAAACTATTTCATTTCTGCTTTTATCCAAACTGCGATAGAATTCCCTTTTCTCTAAAAACAAGTATTATTTTATATTCACAGATACTAATAATGTTTTCTTCATTCTGATTTAAATGTTCAATAAACTCACTACAAAGACATATATCATGGCATCTCTACCTCATTATAGCAACTTAAAAGATTGTCAAGAATCTGTGGATATCATCTTAATTCTGTTATGTAGACTTATTAAGTATGATTGTTTAAATTTACACCTAAGATTCTTCGGTTTCACTAACTGCAACAAGAGAACAGGGACAAAAATATCATGTGTACATTTTTTTATTGTACCTGGAGCTGGTGGTGTATGTAAGATAAGTTCTCTGCTCCATGGGCTACAGATAGATCCTTTATATCCTCTGACCCTAAAGGCATAGGTACTGTTTGTGTCAAGGTCAGAAATTATTTCACTCTTACTGCAGACTTCAATTTCTTGCCATGCTGAGTTAGCCTCTTCTTTATTAAGCTTGTGATATTCAAGTATGTAAGTATCAGCTGAACCTGTTTTCTGTGGATGATCCCAACAGATCAAAGCTTTGTTATACATTTTGCTCCGTTCCTCACTGATTTCTGGTATATCATTTCCTGAATTAAGCATAAAAATATACAGGATGTTAGAATTAAAAATACTGATAAGAGGAAAATACATTTATATATAAAATATTCATAAAATTGAGGAGAAGAAGAAGGGTAAAACATGTTTACATCATCTTAGTTCTGCCTATCCAGCAGTGGTGGATTCCGGATCCCGCTGCAACCGGTACAATGCAATGGGGCCTGGCAACAGGGCCTGGCATCCACCACATGAAAACGTGAAGCGCACGCACACGTCCTTACCTCCTGCGATGGAGCGTCACGCAGGTGCCTTACGCTCTGTGCGCAGAAGCTCAAATACCGGTAAGGAGATTGGGCGGGTGGGTGGGCCCTCCAGAGCACCATACCAGAACGGTACCCAGAGCTCCCAGCAGGCACCGGTATGCCCATACCGTGGCATACCGATCGTAACCCACCACTGCTATCCAGCCAAATTTAGGTGTTTTCAATTCTCAAATGGGCATCATTTTTGTTAACCAGAAATGAAGCAAGGAACTTTTTTGCATGTTACTTACCCACACATATTATCCTCACCAAACTATATGCTCATAACATACCAACTTCTCCCTTGCAACAAACATTACACCAGGAGTAAACAAAACATTGGCCTGCCTTCATAGATGGCCAGAGAACACCTACTCTGGGTCTCCACTACCCAAGAGACATAACAAATAGGTGCAAGCATTTTGTGTAGGTTGGAAGATTCTGTTCATTGACCTGAGGATCAACCTGCCCTTTCTTCCAAAAGACTGGAAAATATCTCTTCCAGATGGTCATTGTAGATTGATTGTGGCATAATTAATGTTAAAATTAGTTTCATGGTACTATGTTTTCTATTTTATTATCTTGATCCCACAGTCAAGCCAGATATTTAGACTGGATTTGGCCTTTTTACATAGGCATTCTTATTTGATGCTGTTGAAGGTATCATTGTGGGATGCAAGATATTCCAATTAAAACTGTCTTTTGCAATTGACTGATGATGATTTTATCAATGCCAATGGTGTTCAAATGGTATTCCAGATCTTTTGGGACTGTATGCACCAAGATGCCTATTACTATTGATACTATCCTTGCTTACTTTTGCCACAATCATTCTACTTCTGTTTGCAGATCTTTGCATTTGAAATTTTCTCTTCTATGATAAATAAACAAACACTATCCAGACTTTTCTATCTTTCTTATCAATAATTGCTACGTCTGTGGTGCTATATGGCAGGTTCTTGTCTGTTTGAATTCTAAAATCCCAGAACACTTTAGCTTCCCCATTTTTTTATTATTTTGTCTGTTTGGTGATCATTTGTTTGCTTGCAGACAAATGGTATTTCTTGCATATATTCCAATGCACCTTTGTTGCTACTTTGCCATGCCACTGTTTGTAGTCAGTCTGTACAATTTTCTTGCAGCAGCTAACTAGTTAGCCCTCCATTTCTTCAGTTTCTTTGGGGTGGCAGCAATTGCAATCTGTTGCTGCTTCTCTGTTCTGGCTTTGTATGCATTTTTCTTAAGGTTTGGTATTGTGCAGCCAGAATTAATCCCTTTGTCGCTTTCTTCAATTTTGCTGCTCTTATCCATTGCCACATTCTACTGTACACCCACTCAAATAGTATATATGAAATACTTAGAGATGTTAGTAATAACTTGTTCGTAATGGCCAATTTCTCTTCCTATAAGGACTTTTAGTATACTAAGAAATTTCCATATGAGGATGAATCAAGTGTGTGTTCAACCAACTTTTGAAGAATGTGGAATACTTTATCAAGAGCAAACTGTTTACTATTTCTCTTGCTCCTTCTCTGGGGTGGGAAGAGGTTAAATGTTTTTTCCTTTAAACTTACCATTTGAATGGAAACACATATTTTCAAGAGCTTCCTGTTGCTTTTCTATGTCAAGAACAAAGTCTTCAAAAGAAGCTTGAGCTGCAGGCCTAAAGCTCTTCAAAGATTCAGTAGCTTTCTGAATTCTATAGACAGAAAAAAATACCAATATTATGTACACACTAGGAAATTGCCTTTAATATTTTAATATGAGAGAAAAAAATTGAATGCATCCATTCATGAACCATGCTAAAATACATGGCTTTTTACTTCTAACTGTAAATAAAAAAATAATTATTTCACTAAAGAAAATCCCTATATTATAATAAATATTATAATGAAATTAGTTAACACTAGCAGCTGAACTATATAAATTGCATAACATTTTCAAGATGGTAAAATGTAATCCATCCAAAATTCTACTGTGCAAACTAATTAAAATAGGAATGTAACAGATCTCACCTTGCAAATGGGTCCAAAGCAGAACCATACTTTTATAGGTATCTATTATATTCTATATAAGCAAATTTCTAATTTTTATGCTTGTTATCCTTGCACTGCACGTATCCTAAACCAATGGGTACTATTGGAAAAATGATTTGCAAAAGTACAACTAAAAGGCCATTGGAAATTGGGAAAGAGACATGCAGAGGATTACGCACAATTCAAGCTATTCTGAAAAGAAATAAATTACATACCTATCATGAAGCTGCTTTGCTGTTTGAACAAAACAAGATGGGTCTGTTTCTTTGAGAACTTCTTGTGCATATCCCACTAGGCCATTGTTTTCTAGAAGTCCCTGATACTCTTCTATTTGAGAATGCAATTTGTCCATTCTTAAATGTTTGGATGTTTCAATAGCTCTAATTGCAGTGTTTTTCTTTTCCTCCAAAACATGAAACAGCTTATCGAAGTTATTAGACGCTTCCTCCTTCGCTCTTTCACCATTGCACTGTTTTTTTTAAAGTTAAAGCAGGATAACATATTAACTTTAAAATGTTTTTGATTAGATTCAAAAACAATTTCAAGGAAGGGAATGAGATTGATGTAATGTACAAAAACAGGATTCTTTCTAAAGTTAAATGTATTTGATACACTGAAATACCATTATTCATCTTTGTGATTCTGTAGTTGTTTTTAAACAAAACATTTAAAAACATAATTTTAAGTGACAACAGGATTTAGCTTCTTTGCTTTCTATATTACAGAGGCATGTTTATAAGTCAACCCTTTACACATGTACAAGTAAACCATAACAAATTATAGTTGTAAACAAAAAATTGTTCTTAAAAATTTAGACAACAGAACATCTGTGACAATCAGTACAAATATATTAGGATGAAGAAACACTTCATCTAAACTACTTCTTTACATTAAATATTAGGTTTCAAGGTCACAGTAGTGCAAAACTGCTAGAAAAAAATAGAAAAACACTATTTTTAAAAGAACATGTTTATAATAGAAGTCTTTCAAAACTGTTTAAAAATTGAAATATTTTTATTGTGCATTTCAGAATAATAAATTGCATCTCACAATCTCAAAGACAATTTAAAACAAATAACAAGAGTTATTTCGGGAGGAAAGGGTGAGATGCCTGTTCAGTATATAGGCATTTAGCAAATGTTTTTCCAATTAGAGTCATCCATGGGGGCAAAGACCAAAGAGTAACAAAGAACAAGGAGTCATCTAAAAGTGACGAGAGAGAAGGCACTTAGGCTACCCAGCTTGCTCTAGTAAGAATGCTTTCTTGCCAAACAGGGTGAGGGACACTCTCCACTTTCTGCATTCCTATAGTACTTTCTTCTGATTTGAACAAAATTGTAAAATGGATTAGCTCTAGATGTTTCTTGATTGTGGCATAATTTTCTGAATATTTTAGATAATTACCAAGCAGTAGAATATGATTAATTTGATTTTCAATAAGAGATTTTCTAAAATTAAATGTTAGCTGCTCAATACATTTACTACCAACTGTCACAAATACAGTAAGTAAATAATCAATTGTAGCATAATTTTTTAATACAGCATAAACCTTTTTACAAAGCAGAAACTACAGTGGGGCAAAAAAGTATTTAGTCAGCCACCAATTGTGCAAGTTCTCCCACTTAAAAAGATGAGAGAGGCCTGTAATTTACATCATAGGTAGACCTCAACTATGAGAGACAAAATGAGAAAACAAATCCAGATAATTGCATTGTCTGATTTGGAAAGAATTTTTTTGCAAATTATGGTGGAAAATAAGTATTTGGTCACCTACAAACAAGCAAGATTTCTGGCTCTCACAGACCTGTAACAACTTCTTTAAGAGGCTCCTCTGTCCTCCACTCATTAACTGTATTAATGGCACCTGTTTGAACTTGTTAGCAGTATAAAAGACACCTTGGTATTTTTTTTTTTTTTGGTATTTTATTAAAATTTATAGGCCGCCCTTTTCCCTGAGGGGACTCAGGGCGGCTTACAACCATTAGGGAGGGGGAACAATACACAATAAACAATATGAAAACAAGATAAGTAGTAAAAACACAACATGCATTCTACATTCAACACTCGGGTGGGGCAAATTAAGGACTTATCCCCAGGCCTGTTGGGAGAGCCAGGTCTTGAGGGCTGCGCGGAAGGCCTGGACGGTGGTGAGGGTGCGTATCTCGACGGGGAGATCGTTCCACAGGGTCGGAGCTGCAACAGAAAAGGCTCTCCTCCATGTAGTCGCCAGTCGACATTGACTGGCGGATGGAATTCGGAGGAGGCCCAGTCTGTGCGATCTAATCGGTCGGAGGGAGGTAATCGGCAGAAGGCGGTCTCTCAAGTACCCAGATCCACTACCATGGAGTGCTTTAAAGGTGGTCATCAGTACCCTGAAGCGCACCCAGAGATCGACAGGTAGCCAGTGCAGCTCGCGGAGGATGGGTGTAACGTGGGCGAACCGCGGTGCGCCCACTATCACTCACGCGGCTGTCCACAACCTCAGTCAACACTCCAAACTCCACTATGGTGAAGACCAAAGAGCCATCGAAGGACACCAGAAACAAAATTGTAGACCTGCACCAGGCTGGGAAGACTGAATCTACAACAGGCAAGCAGCTTGGTGTGAAGAAATCAACAGTGGGAGCAATAATTAGAAAATGGAAGACATACAAGACCATTGATAATCTCCCTTGATCTGGAGCTCCACGCAAGATCTCACCCTGTGGGGTCAAAATGATCACAAGAACAGTGAGCAAAAATCCCAGAACGATACAGGGAGACCTAGTGAATGACCTGCAGAGAGCTGGCACCAACGTAACAAAGGCTACCATCAGTAACACACTACGCCGCCAGGGACTCAGATCCTGCAGTGCCAGACGTGTCCCCCTGCTTAAGCCAGTACATGTCCGGGCCTGTTTGTAGTTTGCCAGAGAGCATTTGGATAATCCAGAAGAGGATTGGGAGAATGTCATATGGTCGGATGAAACCAAAGTAGAACTGTTTGGTAGAAACACAACTCGTCGTGTTTGGAGGAGAAAGAATGCTGAGTTGCATCCAAAGAAAACCATACCTACTGTGAAGCATGGGCGTGGCAACATCATGCTTTGGGGCTATTTCTCTGCAAAGGGACCAGGACAACTGATCCGGGTACAGGAAAGAATGAATGGGGCCATGTATCATGAGATTTTGAGTGCAAACCTCCTTCCATCAGCATTGAAGATGAAATGTGGCTGGGTCTTTCAGTAGGACAATGATCCCAAACACACCGCCCGGGCAACAAAGGAGTGGCTTCGTAAGAAGTATTTCAAGGTCCTGGAGTGGCCTAGCCAGTCTCCAGATCTCAACCCCATAGAAAACCTTTGGAGGGAGTTGAAAGTCCATGTTGCCCAGGGACAGTCCCAAAACATCACTGCTCTAGAGAAGATCTGCATGGAGGAATGGGCCAACATACCAGCAACAGTGTGTGCCAACCTTGTGAAGACTTACAGAAAACATTTGACCTCTGTCATTGCCAACAAAGGATATATAACAAAGTATTGAGATGAACTTTTGATATTGACCAAATACTTATTTTCTACCATAATTTGCAAAAAAAAATTCTTTCCAAATCAGACAATGATTGTCTGGATTTGTTTTCTCATTTTGTCTATCATAGTTGAGATCTACCTATGATGTCAATTACAGGCCTCTCTCATCTTTTTAAGTGGGAGAACTTGCACAAATTGGTGGCTGACTAAATACTTTTTTGCCCCATTGTATGTAGCTCTTTGGTTTTTTTTTAATGCAATGTGCATTAAAATAAATTAGTCAAATTATAATGGATAGACATGTTTTAGTTTCAATAAAATTGTTTATGTAGAAATTCACATCAATACTAATATTATTAAAGAGCCACAAAGTAGCCCTTTATGCCCATGGCAAAAATAAGTAGTTCTTACCTCAGCTTCTTTCACTAAAAGACCAAGCTCTGTAATTTGGTTTTTCACGTGGCTCTCCTTACTAATGAGGTAGTGTATATCCTGCGAAAGTTTCTCCTATGAAAAATCATACTGCATGGTTAAAAATGATTGTAAAGTACTATTTTTGCATTTGAAATTAGTGAATAAAAGGAACATTTTTATTTTGTGATTGACAGTTTGGTTCAATAAACTATTATGTTCTATATCTATCAAAACTACAGCCAAGCAATTGTTTTAGAGTTAACTAAAAGTGCACACAATTCAATCATATGAGAATAAACAAGTGTGATGAGCCTTGGCATAAGCTATGTAGGCACCAATGTCAAATATGTGAAAGCTGCATTAAAAAAGATAAACATGTTTTCACTAATAAGGAAACGTTTGTAGTTTCACTAATTCTAATTGCTTCTTTTTCTGCTTACTAATTAAAAAGGCTATTAAAATAATATGTATACAATAAGTCCATTAAAACCTGCAGTGAACCAAAACAACTTAAGCCAATATTACATATTATCAAATTACATCCTTTGTCTCTGTTCCAAGAACTAATCTAAAATGTTACTTGCCCCATCAAATATTTATCTATTTGAACAGATGGCACAAGTCAATATAAGGTATTCAATGATGTGGATTAAATTTAAATGTTCCCCTTCAAGGATATTAAATTTTTTTGCAAACTATGGCCATGATCTTGTATTATAGATAGAAATACTCAAATGTGCCTAAATGTTAAAACATGATTAGGACAAAAAATATTTAAGTAAAGTTGAAGTCAGTTTTATTTCTGAGGAAATTTATAATATTCTACAGATATAACCTACTTTGGAAGATGAAAATTATTGAGTTTGCTGAGCACAAAATTCTGGCATAAGTCAGAATAAAAAAAAATGCATGCTCTTTAATTAGCCCAGGTTTCAGTAACATTTCATGATACTGAACACAGGATCATCTCAACAAAGCAACTACTTTACACCTTGTAACACTAAGCAACACAAAACCAGCTAAGAAATAAAGATGGGACACACCTTAAGTGTTTTGTAGGCACTGCTCATGGTAGTCACTCGATGGTTTGCATGTGTACCACCCAATTTGCAAAGGTGACAAACAGGTCTTCTGCATATTTCACAGTACATATTTACTTTTTCCATTTCATGTTCCGGACACATCAAAATCTGAGAATAAAATAATAGAGTATGAAATATACTTCAAGAACTGTGTAATGATGAAGTAAAATCAGAAGCATTTTCATTTTTGTTTTTCATATACATTTTAATATTTATGAAGATATTAAAATTATTTTCTTCCTTTATTATCAGATAGTACTTATATACAAATGAATGGATTGTCACCAGAAAGTATCGCTCTGTCCCTCTGACTCCTCGCTAGTATTGTCCATCTTCTAGCCTTTCACAGCCACCATAACAAACCATCTTTGCCTTTGTCCAGTCACTTCAGGGCTTTTTCCTGCCTTCCTGTTTCAGACCACCATCTGAGAGTTGGCTCACAGGGCATCCCAATTCTTCCGGTCCCCCTCCAGATAATCAAACAGTGGTGTTCACGGAGAACCATCTCACACACCCATTCAGACTGGCGGCTGGCCCCGCCTCCACCACCCCACCCGCAAATTTTTCTCTTGTTCAATATCAAACAATCTTATGCTGGAATCTGTGTCTCCAGCCAATAGATTCTCTTAATCTCTTCTGGAGATTTTAGGAACTGCAGAGGAAAAAGTTGCATGAGGCACTGTCTCTGAAACACTGGATAGACACTTTTTAAAATAGTATTAATGTAACTATACAATCACAACATACTATGACCTTATTGTAAGAAATAGGGTATGTTTTGTTATTTTGGAAAATTTCAATCTCATTTGCTTCTATTGTCTTTGGAATAAATTATGTTTTAAGAATAAATCATTAGTTGTTTTCTTTTGGACCCATTAAGTCTAGTTACCTGCATTTTTTAACCTTTTAAAGTAAATTAAAACAAATTCCTTAACTATTTGTTTTGCATCAAAACTTTCTTTCTTTTTTCAGCTTAACTACATCAATTATACTATACTATATTTTTTTAAAAATTTCAGAATTAATGGAAAATACAATAGTTTTGGCTAAAGTATCATTAGCCTAAAGTTTAATATTTTTATAGTTCACTTAGATAAGATTATAAAATTAAATCTTACTGAAGCTATTTAATTATAATTGGAACTACGGGAAGCTCAAAAATATCACCATCTTCCCTGAGATATTACATATGCATTTATTCTTTAATAACTTTCCAATCCAGTTTTTTACAATTGCAACTTTTTTTTATATTAATGGAGGGCACCAGAGGTGGGTTCCTACTGGTTCGGACCAGCTGAGCTGAACAGATAGTAACTTGGTGGCCTGGGTCACCGGAACCAGCAGTGACCCAGGACTGCTATACCCCCAAACCGGTTTTCTCAGCAGTGCCATAGGCTCCGCCATCTAGTTTTTGCTATCTGCACATGCACAGAGCAATTTTTGTTGCACTGTGCATGCGCGCACACAGTGCATCCCTGAGCAAACCGGCAGTAGTGGCTGTAAGTGTAAGTGCCCACCCCTGGAGGGCACCTACACTTACAGAGATACGGTAATATTCATAAGGTTGAATATTAACATTTTCTAATATTAACAAAAGCACTTTGCAAGAATTATTGCATTTATAATATGGTTGGGAAACCCAGACACTGTTGAACTACAGATCAATTGGGGGAAAGAGTGCTCATTGCTCCTGTGGGGTCTGTTAAATCACAAATTATTTCATTTGGGCAATTTAAGTCATTTGTATAATTACATCATTATGCAAAATGTAGAAATTATGTCACTCCTGGTGGTTTTCATCATTTGAATAATAAAGCTGTGAATTGATGCAAATTACATAATTTATGCATAAATTGTTAGAGATATTGCAAATAGCAACAAAGATTATTTATATTAACGCCAATTTAACTGTTCATCTGGACTATTTTGGTCCATTATAGCTTGCCAAAAGGGGTTCTATTAAACTGAGATTTCATTACATAACTGTCACTATCCCTAATGGTGGTTGACATTTGTTTTTTTTAATTCTACAATCTCTCTGATATTTAATTATTTGATTCAAGCTACTATTTAGACTAATGGGAAACATTTGATACTGGTTCAAGAGCTAGTGCAAATGGATGCAACTATGAGCAAATTAGAAATTAGAAACTAGGGGAGAAAGATAACAATATAAACAATGAAGAGCTGGAATAATCCATGAATAAACTGAAAGATAAACCTAATTTAATTTTCTAAACTGTTCAATTTCATACATTATTTACAATCAATTTCAATATCAGCTTTCAATAGACAAATCTTAAGAATATAACCATTATCAGTCCAATTCATATTTTTTGCTTGAAGAATTAAAAGATGTATTTTAAAAGAGAATCAGGAAGAAATCAACCAGAAACATGGACATCATTTAAAATTGACCAATAGATAAGTATTTTTATAAGTAAATCAGTAGCCTTGGTATAAAACAAAGATGTTGAGCAGAAAAGAAAGAGGAAATGTTCTTTTATATGCTACACGACATGCTCACTTGAGACTTGAAGCCAATTAACATCTGAATCCACAGCTATTCCACAAAATATTATAATCTGATTCATGCTGAAGAACAATATAGTCACATGATACAATGAGGACAGAACTGACCTAAAACCCTACTATCAAGCAAGGTTTCCTCACTCTGAACAAGTTGCTGAATAGCAGAAAACTGCAATCATGATGTCAGAATTGCTACTGTGTGATGTGCAGCATAAACTAAGCTACAACTAGAGGTCACAAGACCACTTTTATGAGTTGGTTTTTGCAAGATATCAACCTTTTTCCAGTTCTCTGATCTTTGTCCCATTTAGCAGTGTGTAGGAGTATCTGTTCTCAAAATTATAAGCATGGCTTTTATCACATTACCAAAAAATAAATCTGATGTCTTATCTAGTATAATCTACCATATTTTTCGGCGTATAAGATGCAGCAAGGTTTTGAAGAGGCAAATTAAAAAAAAGTAGGTAGGTATATAGAGGGATAGAAGGGGAGAGAAAGAGAGAGAAATACAGTAGGGAGGGAGGGAGGGAGAGTAGTTGGGTAGGTAGGTAGATAAAGGGATAGAGAAAGAGAAATACAGTAGGTAGGTAGGTAGGAAGAGAATGTGTGTAGATAGGTAGGTAGAGGGTTAGAGAGAGAGAAATAGAAAGAGATAAAGAGAGAAATACAGTAGAAAGACAGGGGGAGAGAGAGTAGGTAAGTTGGTAAGTAGGTGGAGGGATAGAGAGAGAAATAGAGAGAGAAATACAGTAGATAGGTAGGGAGAGAGAGAATAGTTAGGTAGGTAGGTAGGTAGGTAGGTAGGTAGGTAGGTAGGTAGGTAGGTAGGTAAAGGAATAGAAGAGAGAAATATATATATATAGAGAGAAATACAGTAGGTAGGTAGGTAGGTAGGTAGATGGTAGGTAGGTAGAAGGAGAGAGAGAAATAGAGAGAGAGAGAAAGATATACAGTAGATAGGTAGGGAGAGAGAGAGTAGTTAGGTAGGTAGGTAGAAAAAGGGATAGAGAATGTGAGAAAGAGAGAGAGAAAAAAATACAGTAGGTAGATAGGGAGAATATGTGTAAGTAGATAGGTAGGTAAGTAGGTAGGTAGAGGGATAGAGAGAAATAGAGATAGAAATACAGTAGATAAGTAGGTGTTTCTGCTGGCACAGCACTTGATCAATGTAATTCTCATCAATTAGTTAAAGAACTTTCCAAAAGGAAAAAAGTTTTTGCACTCTGCAAACTTCCCAAAAGTGGCCCATTTTTCACAAAAACAGGCTCGTTTTTGTTTTGTTTTTTTAAAGCATGAATAGCCTTGGGGGAGCTTGGAGAGTGCTCCGGGGGAGGCAAAAACAAGCAAAAAATAGCCCGTTTTTCATGAAAACGGGCCCAGTTTTTGTCAAAAAAATTGCATGCATAGCCTTATGGAGGCTTATAGTGTGCTGCTGGGGGAGGGGGCAACAATGGCCTGTTTTTTGTTCATTTCTGCCCTCCCCAGCCCCCAGCAGCTCTCTGAAAGCCTCCATAAGGGTATGCATGGCCATTTTGGTGAAGGGGCGGGGCTTTGGGAGGCAAGAAATGCTGTATTCGGTGTATAAGACACACCCAGATTTTCAGCCTCTTTTTTTGAGGGAAAAGGGTGCGTCTTATACTCCAAAAAAATACGGTATTTATGAAAGACTGTCAGAACAAAGTCTATTACAATTTCTTTGAAAAACAATTTAAATAAAATAGTAAATCAGGGATGGCAACATTTTCAGCATTGTTCTACACAGGCGCTACTTTTCCAGCAGTTTTACATGATTATTTAAAAAATATAGAAATAAGATATGGATCTAAGGCTGGATACATAGCAATATGATATACATATGTGTGAACAAATATTATCCAACTTCTGCTCTACCTTTTTTTTATTTAAAAAACTGAAATTTTGTCAGGCACGTAGTTCAATTAAGCGGATTTATTGCTAAAGTCATTACACAGGAATGTTTTCTAGTAATGATCAACACCTAGCTAGAGTTAGATAAGAGCTAACTGCACTCAAGAGAGGTTTGGACTTAGTTCACTTGTGGCCACTTAACTATTCTAGCCTGATCCTCTTTTCAGTCTGCTCCCAGGTTCTACCATTCCTTCTCCTACAAATTTGGCCAATAGCAAAACATAGCACATCTCATCTTTATTTCTAAGAATACCAACTATTGTTTTAGTATATCCTCTTAGAAAAACAAATATTAAAGGGACACAATCATCTTGGGGGGGGGTGCTCATCCATCTACAAAATTGTGACTTACAATGAAAGAAAAAAGAATCCAATATGACTAGCAGTAAAACCTCAAATTCCACTTTATTAGGTTTCTTAACAAAATATTTAAGATTTAGGGCGACATTTGTAAATATAATACTCTAATCAGCATTTAAGAGCTCATTGTGCTAAATAAAGTAATAAAGTTAAGCTAAAGAAAATACTAAGAATTCAGCATGACTAATCCCACAAGATAATATTACATTATATTTTAGTAATAAAATTAATATAGATCTTAAAATACTTTCAAATTATTTGAATATAAAAATAAATCTATGTGCACTTTTAAAAGCCAAGGTGGCGCAGTGGTTAAATGCAGCACTGCAGGCTACTGCTAGATCAGCAGTTCAGCGGTTCAAATCTCACCGGCTCAGGGTTGACTCAGCCTTCCATCCTTCCGAGGTGGGTAAAATGAGGACCCAGATTGTTGGGGGCAATATGCTGACTCTCTGTAAACCGCTTAGAGAGGGCTGAAAGCCCTATGAAGCGGTATATAAGTTTACTGCTATTGCTATTGCTATAAAAATAATATATATAAGTACTAAGCTTCTTATCCTAAATCTGCCTCGGTAATAACACTAAACTGTACATTTCCTCAAAGTGCAGCTTTTGCATATACTATATACATTTCAGCTCATTCATCAATATTTATAGCTATCAAGTCAAAAGCTGAACAGTACTGTGAATGGTACTGTTAGTATATATTTGCTAGGAGTATTAAAGCAATTGTTTCATAGCAAAATTTAATGAACAGTTGGTTTTAAACAGATGCATATACATTCAATTCTAAGTGATTAAATGTACACTGAAGGAAAATACCACTTACTTTAGGTCTGAAATTGGTGGTTGGTCCCACATATTCATGTTGGGCTTTTAAAGTTCCCCAGGGATGGTGTATTTTGAAGCATTCGTTGCAATAACTTGCACCACAATCCATGCAGCTCTTTGTGGATTCTTGTGCTGGAGGTTTACATAGATCACACATAATAGCTGTGGCTGCCCTCGCTGCCTGCCTGTACCGTTCTACAATAGTTTCCAATGTGACATTTCGAAATAGGCCACTGATCCCACGTTCGCCAAGATCTACATCATGCCGGCATCCTGGGCAAGGGAAGGTTGTTGTCCTAGGAGTTAATGAATTGCGTTTCCAACCTGAATAGATGGTAGGATCTGGTTTAATTACAATGCAATGAAACATGTTTTATCTTTTCAAGAGATGAAGAAATGCTAAAATACTGGATTGCATTTTTTAAAAATTAATGTATATTATAGGCAGATACTAAATTAGTGCCACAGAGTACTATTATTAAACAACTTTACAACTTATTAAATATCTCAAATGAACCATGTAATCTTAACGTGGAAAATTACACTAATTACTTTATAAATGGACAATCTATGAATAAAATATTGGAATGAATACATATAGAATATAGTAATAACCATAATAGAAAATAGTGTAATTTAAATGAGAAAGATTATATAATGGGAAGGCTTTGTTCAGATCCTTCCTTATCTGGAAACTCACAATAGTTTTTTGCAGTCTAGGGTCTCCCAACCCAATCTGTAGCAAATGTTTTTAATAAAGTACCTGATTCCAGTAATGTTGTGGACCAGAAACAGGGAAAGAAAGAAATCAACTGAGGAAGAAGGCGGGGCTTAGCAATGAGAAGACGGATTTTCAGGCTATTCCTGAAATTCCCCTATTCCGAAGGAATTGGACGGTTCATTTTTGAACCCAAGCTGTCCCGGAGAGACAGTGAAAGGTTGGAGGAGATCCAATGACCCCAGAGACGTTTGCAAAGTCCCTGGGGGCTTGGAATTTAACCTCCTTTGCCAGTGACTTCTGGATTAGCTGTAAGCTAACCGAAACTGCATAGTCCCAAAGAATGGCGAAAGTGTTTTCCAGCTGGTAAGGTGATTTTATTACTCAGAGAGAGATAGTCCGCATAAAAATTTAAGCTAATTGAAACCAAAGAACAGAAAAATCTTGTGGCGATTTGATCTCTTTATTGGTTTATGGACGGTGGTTACGCTATTTTTTAAATGTTTTAAATGCTATTTACATGGACAAAGGAAAGATTACTCCAACATCTCCTCTGACCCTCTGTAAGTGGGCTGTAAACCAATTTACTATAATTTGGCTCCCTACATCTTGACACTTTTATTGCTTGGCTGGGTTGGTCTAAGACCAGATAAGATTGTACAGCTCCCAGCTTGTTTTTACTTTCAAATACCTTAGAGTTTCCAAAGGAAAAATACTAACTGCGTACAAAGATGGCGTTTGTTCAAGTTTCAAATGATTCATTTCAAATGATTTTTTCCGCACTACAAAAATTATCTGCCACATATGATAGATTTGAGAGGAAGCTGGATTATTTGCTGTTTCTAGCAACAAAATATGAAGAAAAAAATGAGAATGTTGAATGTTTGAATGTTCCTGAAATACAAACGAAGGATGTCAGAGATGAAGATTTTCAATTTGCTGATATTCCAGGCATCTGGTTTACCTCTGAGGGAGAAAAAGATGGAATGTCTGAAGGAGGGGCAGCCACACAGAAGATTTACTTCGAAAGACAGAGCATAGGAGGAATGAGAAGCATTAAATAATTCATACTATGAATTATTAAGGAGGTTTTGTTATTGGAGAGACACAGGCTGATAGATTGAAGAATACAATTCAAAATTAGCTAAACCTAATTAATTTCATTTGTAATAGACATAGTTGAATAATAATTGATAATGATAGTAATGTATATAATGTGGAGTTGATATGATAAATAATAATTGGATATGAGAAGGGAAGGTTAGAAATATTTTTGGACCATATATAAAGGTTATTAATCACAATAATTATCACTATTAAAAAATAAAATAAAACTATATACAGTTAAATCTTAACTAATATGGGGAAAATGCTATGATATACGATATAATTACATAAAGAAAGGAGAATGATAATAAACTATATACATGGAGGATGGAATTTTTGGTATTAAATATTATGGATGTTTAGCTAAAACAGGATATGAGGATTTGATGTTAATGGAGGATTGTATAAACAAGTAAATGAAATGCTAGCATGTGGTTATGGATTAAATCTTTGGCATAGTTAAGGATGAAGGATGTTTAAACAACTGTAGTTAACTAAAAGTGGAGGTATAACGATGTTAATATGGTAAACATTTGAGTTAAGGTATTTGAATTAATATGAATTAATGGAAGAGATGCACAAAAACATGTTGTAGCCAGCTGATATACTTTTTTATAATATATACTTGTTGTGTTTTTTCTTTTTTTTTCTTTTTTTTCCCCTGCCTTGTTTTTTGTTTTTTGTCTTTTTTGTGTTTTCTTTTTTTTCCCCACTCGTGTGTGCATGTGTTGTTTATGTAACAAAAAAAAATTATTAAAAAAAAAAAAGAAATCAACCTTTGAAGCAGGGGACTAATACTCTACTTCATTCTCAAACTGCAAGCAATTACTAACTAGTTATTAAAATTGCCTCATAGAACAGGTTTTTTTCCCCATAAACATGAAATATGTATGCATGTCACATGCTCCAATGTATTAGTAATATTCTTTTAGACCTATAAGATCAACAGCCCCTTAAAATATAACTCATGAAATCCTATACAAATTTCTATAAAAAGAAAATCTGATTTTTCTCACTTTTGATGTCAAAAATAAAGTAACCCCCCCCCCCGAGTTTAAATAAATCTAGACAACTTTCAAATATTACATAATTCTTTTTCAGATTCACTTTCCCAAAATATCTGTATTGTTTTGGAAAACTCTAATGCAAAGGTAAAATAAATTGTAGGGCTTTTTTTCACAAAAGGAAACTTTGAACATAATTCTAAAGTATATGGAAAAGTGGTCATTTTAATTACATTACAATGGCATTTATTAAAATATTATTTATTATTTATTATGTACTATTCAGACTCAGAACATCTATGTGAATCAAAGATAAAGTCATATTCTAAGAAAGATTTAGAAAAATGATTAACACTAGATGCATATGAAAATTTGCAATAATAGAGACTATCCATCAATAAACTAATTTCAAATGATTATTTAAAAAAAATTGTTGGGACAGTAAGTCTAATCTAAAAAGTCACACATGCTAATAGCATAACACACATGCATTTTTGAAATTAAAACATAATATGTTCTAAACAAAATGTAACTCACAGCAAAAATCACTACAGATATACTGAGAAGTGACATTGAATTAATGGGAGTTATTTAAAAGAAATTGATATAAGTCTTTAAAATATAAACAGGAGGAGGGTATACTCTACAACATGCAATATGCAGTTAAGCAATGTCACAGAAGCAAACTTAAGGTGACAAAACTTAAGGCATTATTATTCAAGTTGAGATTAAATATATATGAAAAATAAAATATAATATAAATTAAAGTGCAGTGGTCAAGTATAGATAGTATGATTTGAAACGTTTAGATAGTAACATGCTTTTGAAATGCCCATAAGGGCAAATATTTTCACTGAAGCCAAAGCATGAATGCTTAGAGCTGTTCCAAATTTAATTACAAATAAAAGTAACGACAATGAAAACCCAATTGTGGTGATGATGATGGTGATGATTATTATAAAGAAATCTAAGTTGTTCTATCCCTTTTCATATTCTCTATTTATATTTGCTTAAACTAAGATAGCATTTGGCATTTTACCCTTATTTGCACAGATATCACAGTCTTCCATCATTATTAGTGGTAGTACCAAATCTTTATTTATCTGGGCAAGATTTATTTGCATTTGAATTTTAAAATGGTTTAAACATATCAGCACAGTTAATACAGAGTGCCAATACGGTGTTTTCTATTATACTTTATAGCCAGAGGATCAGAAAATTTCAGCTGGGCTGAACACAGTATGTTCCTCTCATATTCCAATTAAGCTACTGAGTTCAATTTTAAACCACTAAAGTGCTTGGTACCTAGATTCTTAAGACATCTATGAATCCGCATTAAATTTAGGATTGTTCTAGATATTCTTCAATGAACATCACCTTTGCATAGCACCAGAAGTGCTATGCATTTAAGAATACACACTCTCTTATATTTTCCACTCCCTATACAAATATACAATACAGAACAATACAGAACTTGACAAAAACAGCTGGCTAAGAAAAATTTCCAACTGGCTTTTCCTGCTTCTACATGATATTGCAAGAATATTAGCTGTGGTTGCCAGGCAAAAAGTCCTTTTATCAATGCACTGAATGTATATAATAGAGCTTCTACTACTCAGGGAGAGCTAAATTATTTTATTCAATATTCTAACGGATTCACAAATAATTCACAATACCACACGACAAAGTAGAAAAGGGATAATACACCCTTAATTTATTGTAGACTTCTGAATCAATAGTATCGCCAGCATATCACATGAAAAATAAGAAGAACCAGTTCATGGGTGTACTTAAAAACACGCTAAAATAAATTAAGTCAACAGGATTCATTTTTGACACTAACAATGCTCTTCCTATAGCAACAATAGTCTTCCTATCTTTTCATATAATATTTAAGATTATTAGAGAAAGACAAATATTGAACTAGGAATTAAAATTGGGAACTAAATCACAGTTTGGGAATAAGAATTTTTGAACAGAGGTGATTAGATCTAATTAGAATAATAATATCTAAAATCTATTACCCTCACACTGGAAGATTCATTCATACTTTTCGGGCATTCAATTCTGCTAACAAAAATGAATTTTGAAAATGGGGCATAATCTCATATTCTTCTTTCCAGAAAATAATGAAAATACAAACCTGGTAGCAAAAATCAGTGTATAAAATGCAGCATTTACTCTTTTACCATTATTTTCTTCCTTTTCAACAGAATGTGATTAAAATTCCTTTACTAGTGATTTTAAATTTTGCAATCTATACTTTTTCAAAACTCATTTGTGTTACAGGAGAATTCAGAATATAAAAATTAACAAAATTTTTCATTTAAAACATCTTGGTAGCATCAGAATTAAACATTAATGTTAGAAGTCATAAATGGTATTTTGAATTTTGGTATACCAAAATTCAAAATACCATTTATAACTTCTAAAGTAAATGTTTAATGTATGTTTAAGTCATCTAAGCAATATTGCCCGTTTGAATCCAGTGAGTTCTATACGAATTAGCAAAATGAAAGTAATTTTTGTTCGCAATATTGCCAACTGATAATTTTGGACTTGACCACTGATACTTAAAACAATTATACTAAACCTAGTATAATAACATCCATGTTCTACCAAGTATTATCTACAGCCATATAAAAGGAAACATTTCTACCTCTCAACCCATGAGGCCTCCTCTGTGAGGCTGTAAACAGTGAACAGAGAAGCATTTTTAGAAGCTAAAAAGGAAGGATTCTTGTTTACAGTGGGTTACAGTGGGTTTACATAGTACTGGTTTACAATAGTATGCTGGAGATTACATAGCATTTTATAACAGCAACTTGGTTAAGTTTAAGCCATGCACATTTACTTGAAAGATCCACTGATGAATAATGGGATTGACATTTGAGTAAGCAAGTATAAGAGGGAAGAAGAAAATTTCTATCCCCATTTATATCTGAAAAATAGAATTAATTATTAGAACATATTTTATTAATGCTTCTAACTGTAGAATTGCTAAAGATTCAAGCATTTTTCTTTAAAATGTGATTTAAGAAATTTAATAAAACATACATCAACTTAACCTGAGAAATCAAAACTTTTAACATCACTTCTGTACTTCTTTAACATCAATAACACAATCTTTCTAAATATTTAGGCAAAAAAAAATACAGGTTAGTTTGAAAACAATGATTACAGGTAGTCCTTGATTGGCAGCCTCCCCATTATGTAAGTCATGATGGTTATAAAGCATGTCATCATGTGACCAGACCCGCTTTTATGACTTTTCTTAGGCAGTTGTTGAAAAACTGTTGTGGTCATTAAGTAACCACCAGAGTCATTAAGCAATCACCGTGTTCGTTAATCCATTGTTTGCTATGGAGCATTTTTGCTAAAAACAAGTAAATGCCAGTTTTCAGCAAAAATGTTAAAAATTGCAGTCACATGACTGTGGAACACTGCAAATGACCATAAATCATGGGCTCATTACTGAACATCAAAAATGCAATCATGTGAATGCAGGGAGAGCACAGCAATCATTAGAACTTCAGATTCAGGTCATAACTTTCCTTCAGGGGAACCCTAACTTCAAACAGTTGCTAAATGACAGGTTGTAAATTAAGGGTTAACGTAATATGAACCTTACTGAATCTGTATTAACTAAATTTTCAATGTCTGAAACAATGGGAATTTGGTACTAGAGCTTATGAACTCTTGATTGAAGACAACCAGTTAAAATCCGTATTTTACATGATCAGCATGAGGCCATCCATGACTCATTAATTTTAATTTTCAATTCTAGTTACAATTGCTAAAATTGAGAATCAAAAAATGTTGATAATCTATTGAAAATGATTCAAAGATCCATTAGTTAATAACAATCTATCAACTTTGACAACACCAGAAAGACTGCAGGAACATGCAAATGACCATACATATGTCAATCACCAATACATATGTTTTATATGCAAAAGATCAGAGATTCATACTCTTGGTATCCATGTTTAAAGGGAAAAGGAAGTATGTGATACACATGACCTCTGCCCTAAGACTCTAGTCAGCAACTTCTAGTCAGAATTAACAGCTGTGAACCAGATAAATAGGTTGTGAAGTTGATGAAAATATTTCCCAATTTTGGCTGGCTTTGTGAAGAATTCCATTATCATATATGCAAATGAAATCTAACATAGTAGAGAAAGAAGTGGAGAAACCAACACCATGATCTCAGCCACTCTTCATAGGATTGCATTTAGTAATTTATGCAGAATGCAAGCACCTGGAAATTGAATCAGTACAAAAATATGGCATATTCTTAGAAAAATGAAGATGAAGATGCACATACTATGAAATATCAAACATTGTATTCAAGTAAACAATTAAGCTTTGCTGTGTTCTATATGCTGGAGACTACTAATTTCATGATGCTACATGTATGTGCATAGATACATGAATTATAAAACCTATTTCTTGGAACATTAATACCCTAACTCTATCTTGACAACATAGCAAGAAAGCATTTTACATTTTTTGATTCATTGGTTATTTAATAATACAGTGTGTAATTCAAATGATACTAATCAAGAGATTATATCATTTCTAATATTAGATCCAAAATTATCTATTGCTCAAGCATTTTGACTGATCTAATTGGATGTGGCTATCATTACATGTTTTTATTATTGCATTTTGATGTGGTTTTATTAAGGTTATTGTTTTGTAAATTACCATGTTACTTTAAGAATAATTTTTTAAAACTTTTTTTACGTACCTGATCTATTAACCCTGTCAATTCTATCCAAGCTAGGGGAATTCATTCTACTGCGAGGGCTACTGTGATTGGAAGTTTCTGAAGCGGCATCATTGAACGAATCTTCAAATGTTAAGTACAGAATTTCTTTTACACATTTGTGGCAGATACTATGTTGACAAGGGAGAATAAGTGGATGGGTAAATAACTCCTTGCATGCTGGGCAGATGAGTTCTCGTTCAATATTCTTAATGGTAACCTATAAACAAAAAGAAATGAGAAACTGTTCAGAAGTCCCATGATGGTTACAGCCAGTTAAAAAAACATAACATTATTTCAGTCAGGTAATTAAAAGAAATTAAAATATAAATACTGTCTGCTGTACGTAGCTATTTTGACATTCAGCAATCCAGATAACGTATAATTTTCACTTCAAATAGTTGTTCATACAATAACTAAAGACAGCAAGATTAATAACTAAAGCTAACCATTTTGCGAGATTAAGAGCAGTCAAAAATGAAATACTAAATACATAAGAGCAAAAACTTAAAAATGAAATGGGGAAGAATATATAAAATATAACCTAGGCAGGTAAGGGTAGGACTCCAACCAATATGGAAGTTTATTAATTGCCTTGGAAGGAAAGCTGATTTCTTGAGTTTAGTAAAAATTTACTTTGAGCAAGGGAAATGTTCCATGATGTATTATTTATGTTTATTTAAAGTAAATGTATAAATACAGTATGGCTAAACTGAAAGAAAAAAAGGAAAAGTAATTGTATTATATTACAAAAAGCAATAAAGCTACTTTGTAATTCATTTGTACTGTTAATATTGAATCTTATGTGCATGTATGTGTATTTAGTATTATTTAGTACTGTATACTAAACATATATACATTTCTGCTATTTTTTCTAGGTTTAATTTACTATATTTGTTAAGTACTCTAATTTTATGATCCAAGATAGTATATAATTATGGTTCGTTGCACAATTAGATGTTCACATAGGATTTGGCATTTTTGTCTACCTATTGAGCCCTTTCCAAGGACCTGGGAAAGGTAGATGGAAAGGTATTTGATGGAGTTACAGATATTGTCACAGGATATAAGCTATTCTAAGTAAAGATACCTTTTGCAATTGACTGATGGTGAATTTGTCAATGCTGATGGTTCAAATGGTGCTTCATTTTGCAGAGGATTGCATCTAATAATTACTATTGGTTTACCTTTGCTTACTTTTGCCAGTCATTCTATTTCTATTTGCAGGTCTTTGTATTTTGTTATCTTTTCCATTTATTTCTCTTCTATTCCGCTGTCTCCAGATACTGTCATAGCCATTAAGCAGACTTTTTTGTCTTTCTTATTGACAACTGTTAAGTCTGAGATGTTATGTGGTGATTGCCTATATGCTTGAATTCTACAGTCCCAGAACAATTTAGCTTCTTCATTTTCCAAGACTTTATTTTATTGTCCCACCAGTTCTTGCTTGCAGGCAAATGATATTTCTTACAGATCTTCCAATGTACAAGTGTTGCTACTTTGTCATTTGTGTTGTAGGGAGTGACTGGTCCAATTCACAGCTTCTCCTTTGTAGCATGCTGTAAGGCTCAGTATTGTCTCCATTCCTTTTTAACATATACCGGTAAATGAAGCCATTAGGTGATATAATCTATCACCATGGGATGAGGTACCATCAAGTATGCTGATGATAGTCAACTTTATATCTCCTTCCTTGGTGATTCAAATGAAGCTATTGCTGCCCACTCACAGTGCCTGGAGGCTGTGGAGGTTTAGATGGGGGACAACAGACTTTGGATGAACCCTGGTAAGATCAAGTGTCTTTGGGTATGTGGAGCTTCAAGATACAGGACTTTAACATCTTTAGTTGTGGAAGGGGGTACAGTGCCTAAATGTACAATGTTATGCATATTATGCATCTTATGTGCTCTTTCCTGAATCAGGAGCCCCTACACTCAGTCACTCAAGCCTTGTTCACCTCATGCTTCTATCACTGCAAACCACTCTATATGGGACTATCCTTGAAGAGTATTCGGAACTCACAATACGAGCAAAATGCATCCACACAGACAATCCTTGGTGTCACTAGGGTGGCCCATGTTATACCACTATGAACTGCATTGGTTGCCAGTTTGCTTCTAGATCAAGGCATTCTCATCTTTAAAGTCCTTCATGGCATGAGTCCAAGTTGGTTCCCTTATCTAAGGGAACCATCTTACTCCTATGGGATTGGCCTACCCCACCCACACTGGCAGAAGGGACATGAAGACCCTGTCGATCAAGCAATTCCAGCTGGTTGGGTGTTCAGGAGACTCCTGTCCTCTGGAACATTGTGCCCCTCCCCGGCAAGGTGAGATCTGCACACATCCAAAGTGGGGCCATGTAATTGTGGTGGTGATTAATAAATTATGACCCCATCCCCTATGTGATTTTGCTCCCTTCCTTGTCAATTTGAAATCAATCAAATCAATTGGAAATCTTTATCAATTTGAATTTGAGTTTATGTTGTATTTATTGTTCTAATGTTTAATCGTGTTGTATTTATTGATTGTAAGACGCCAAGGGCTGCCCCTGGGCAAGTTGGGCAGTATAAAAGTTTAATTAATAAATAAAGATGTTAAAAACAAACCAAGGATAAAGAAAATCTAAAAATGATAAATTATTTTTACTATATTACGTGCTTTTTTTTACCTCTTGAAGAAAAAAAGCAAATAAATATAACACTATAGAGAAAACAAATGCCCCAAACAATATAACAATATTTGATTCTGAGAGTTGCACTTTCACATTGATACCATGGTATGGCAGTAAAAACCTTAAGAGTTTATCAAACCACTTTAGACATGAGAATTAATGTCCTTTGTTAAAAATCTATTTGTCTAAATATTTAACAAAAGG
Source organism: Thamnophis sirtalis (assembly GCF_051295495.1). NCBI lineage: Eukaryota > Metazoa > Chordata > Lepidosauria > Squamata > Natricidae > Thamnophis > Thamnophis sirtalis. The sequence goes on from NW_028261385.1 coordinate 51,514,195, forward strand.
ATACAAATCCTATCCAATTTATTATTGTATTTTTTTAGTTCTAAAAATAGTACTACATAATTGAAGCGCCTGTGCTTTAAATACATATGAAGCATATGGCAATTTTCTTTGCCTCCTTTCCAAGCGGATTCTGAAGAAGAAAGTACATGGATAGGAAAGATGCTTGTCCCAGTTACAGTTCAGTCAGAATAAGTTATAAGCTGGTTGAATAAATAAGGAAATGTATTCTGCAACATTCAGTACTTTGCCTTTTGGGAATGTCAATTTACAAACTCAGGAACCAAAGATTTGAAATAGTCATTATTCATTCTCCGGGGGGGGGGGGGGTGTCACTTTCCACTTATCCAAAGAAAAAAAGGAAATGAGAGAAATAGTGTTCCATGTTACTCTGCAGTATGTTGACTAGAGACACAGTTCTTTTTCAGTTCAAATTGAAAATATGATGGATAGATGCATTTTTGTCACACTGTCATTTTCTCAAAAGCATTTTGAAGTACTACAATCTGCAATCTAATCTTTCAAAATGTATTTGCTCTAATATAAGCAAAATATATAAACAAACCAAAATCTCATTTATTTACTCAAATTCACTCAATAAAAAATGATAGTTATTTTCACTGTTTAAACATCATTTTCCACTGATAAATTAAATTGAAATTTCTTAAAGACCTATGGTACTGACTCTCCCTTTTACTTTCTATAGCTTGACAATATTGTTTGCAAACGTTGTTTGCAAATTAAGACTTAACGCTTATATCCTAAATAATAAAAGCAAACAAAATGAGTTAAACGTTGGATTTTATAAAGTTTTCCTTGGACAATTAGTTATATTTCACTTTGGAAGATACAGTAATATGCCTTTTTAAAATCTACTTGTATGCTATAGAGCTGAACATCTAACATTCAATGTCAAATGTATCATGGCAATGTTTCGACGAGGTCTCACTCGCCATCCTCAGGCTGGTGTTTTTGGCTATGGTGAGTGAGACCTCACCATATATATCACTTCTCCAGAATGCTATTTGGGCCACATATTACTACAGTGTAAAAATGTTCTCAGGAAAAATTGTATTGGAATGCATTAGACTGACTTGATATCTTTTGTCATGGCCTTTATGGTGGTTCAAGACACTCTTATTTATGCTTTTCAAAATTTATAAAAACTCGCTCTGAGTAATTACTGGAAGGCTTAATGTAAAATATCATCAACAATCCAACCTCTTTTCCATCTAATCTCTGGAAAATTATTAGTTAAGGGTTTCAAGGAAGCCCTACATAGGATGAAGATAAACTAAATGAAGCATAATCATTACAGGTTGAAAAACTACTGTACAGACTGTTTATATAAAAGCAATTTTGGAACAAAGAATCCTGAAGATTGCAGTGAACAAGTAGGTATTATCTTTGGGTTTACTAATTCCAGTGGCTGTTTTTTCCCCAACTTCAGTTTGTTTATCAATAACACCTTCGACTTCAGTTTCCCACATCCTGGTTACGTGCAGATTAGAGTGTAGTCCAATATTCTGATTTGCATTGGTTATCTTTGAGAAAACGTGATACAGCTGCAGTAATGCAAATAAAATTTGAGTAACAATGTGGAACCTAGTTTTCTTTTGCCACAATTTCCCTCTCATTTTCCCAAGCGCCTTTGCATACATTCATCTCCTTGCTGCATTTATGCTTTAGAAAGCAAGGCTGAAATCATCTTGTTTTTTTGTGCAAAGCAATTCATGACCAAAGGATTAACCCTCTCTAGTCAATACGTAAAAGGTAAAGGTTCTCCTTGCACATATGTGCTGGTTGTTCCCGACTCTAGGGGGCGGTGCTCATCTCCGTTTCAAAGCCAAAGAGCCAGCGCTGTACAAAGACATCTTCGTGGTCACATGGACTAAACGCCGAATGTGCACGGAACGCTGTTACCTTTCTACCAAAGGTGGTCTCTATTTTTCTACTTGCATTTTTACATGCTTTCAAACTGCTAGGTTGGCAGAAGCTGAGACAAGTAATGGTTACGCGGTGCTAGAGATTCGAACCACCGACCTTTCTGATTAACAAGCTCAGCATTTTAGCCACTGAGCCACCATCAATACTTTCACACAATGAAAAGCTAGAAGATGGATTGCTCCTACCCAGCCTAGATCAAGAGAATATGAATGATGGACATCCTCACTTGATCGCTTACCCAAGCTCCAATAAACTGTTCCTACCACATCTGCAACAATGCAGACATTCCTGAAAGATCTGAAATAAGTCACTGTCAAAGACTGAAATAGCTGAAGCTCCTCCTTGGGATAGAGTCCGTCAAACGCTCAATTACACATTATGAGTTTGCACAAAGCTTTGGTGAGGAAACACCCCAGGCTCCGAGTCTATGTCTTACTTAAAGCAAACAAGGGGGTGGGAGAAGAGTCAGCTTCAAGCGAAGACGGGTGAGGCTGTTTGGGAAGCCGGCTGCTGAAAAGGCAACCACAATCTCTTCTGAGAAGGGAGCGGAAAAGGCTGCCGGAGTTCTGCTTTTGCAGCCGAGCCACGGGGAGAAACAGAAGGGAGCCAGCCTGCTGTGATCGGGCTCCCTTCCTCCCCACGGTGTGGAGGAAGTCACGGTCAAAAGCCCCACAGGTCGGGGGGGGGGGGAACCCCTCAGATCCTCTCCCTTTCCTCTCAAATGACCCCCCCACCCGCCCCGTTAAAGCCCCACCTCGGGAGGGGCGACCCTCCCGTCTCTTCAGCCCGTAAGTTCTCCTTCAGGAACACTCACGACGGGTTCCAGCCGGTCCCCTTCCATCCTGGAATCGTCACTACCACTGATGCCGCTTTCGGTCCCGGACGGTTGAGCCCGGAGGTGCCCGGGGCGCGCGAGTCTGGTTCTCTCGCCCTCTCCGCAGACTCTCGGAACCGGTCGAGTCCGCCCTTCCCCCTCCCGAGAGCGCGGCGCGAGGGAAGGGATCAAGAGAGCACGCGCGAAGCGGCTACGAGGCGCCCAGCAGCTGCCACTGCTGCCCCTAGGAAACTACGGCTCCGGGCGGGTGGGCGGGTGGGGGGGAAGGAGGTGGGGCAAAGGGGGAGGGGGCGGGGCCTGCCTGGCAACAGCCTCCACGCCACAATGTGGGGGCGGAGCGTCAGCGCCACCTGGCACCTTTGTTGAGCCGCCGTTAGGGTGTTTTGTCCACCTTTCTCTTTCCAGGAAGGGAGCGGGGGAGGGAGGAAACTATAGAATGAGATCCCTCTCTGACCCATCCGTGTGTGGAAACCAGAAGGAGACTATAATAACTCCTCTCAAGAAGGGTGTCGGGATGGCCATGCCTCTCAGCCGGGCTCGAACCGAAATCGCTGCCACCTTTTTTCCAGCCTCACGGAACCTCCGAAGAAGTCCGCCAGGGCAGTTGCAACAAGGGCTGCGCGTAAACTGGATTTCTGTCTCAACGGTCAAAAAGACGAGAGCGGGGAAGAAAGAAGGAAAAGGACGCGTTGTTTTCAAAGCAAATGGGAGTTTTAGACTAGAAACGACAATTGCGGAAAGAACTAACCCGATTTACAATTTTCCGATACAGAGACCCGGTATAATTTTTCTTTGGGCAGAATCAGGAAAAGCACAAATCTTAACTGGCTGAAGCTTTGACTCTTTTCTAAAGCAAATTATGAGAATTGGCGCAGATTAGTTACCCTTTGCAGGCCTAGGGTTTCCACAACACATCTTTATGAGGAGTATCAAAACTGTTTCCCTATCCCAGCCTAAGTAAGAATTTAAGAATTATACTAAGCTGGGGAAATTAACTCTGAAAATATAATATCTGCTTTACTCATGATTTGATAACTGGAACATATTTACTGCATGCAGTGTTACTCTTAATATGGTAGTTGCACAAGTTTGTACAATGTGCATTCGGCCTTTAAATATATTTAAATGCAGTCCAAAACCTATTAAATCCATAAAAACAATTTATAAGGAAAGTTGGGTTGAGAATGACTATGCCAGTCACCCAGTACCTGAGGGTTTGCGCTGGCCATAAACTATGATTTACAAATGCACTAAATCTAAGCCAAAACCTTTGGGAAAGTAAATATCTTCAGATTAATTCTCTTTATATCAAATGTCTTTAATTCACTTTTAAAAAGTGTGATTAAAACAAAGAATCTGACCTAAAGCTTTATTTAAAATCATTTTTCTTTTCCTGTATTCAGCTCCTCCTCCCTCAAATCTTAGGGCCATTTGTCACTATCAGGCTGATTTCCATCCCTGAGTCAGCAGAAATTACCAATGTAAAAGATATCCTATCCGTTGTTAATCCATACCCTGCTTCAAGTCATTGCAATCCTGACTTCCTTCCAATATGACAATACTTAAAATATTTTATAACTTTGAGATTGCCTTTCGATGCTTGTGACGAGGGAAAATATCCATCAAAGGAAAGCTATCTGACCTTGAACCAGAGACAGAATGAAAACAAATGATGTATATAAACAAAAGCAAAAATCATGTTTGGCTACGATTATGCGGCAGTCAGATACCTTTAAGGGAAGATCTTTCCCTTAAAGCATAACAAAAAGTGATTCCACCATTGTTTAAAGAAAAAAAGAATAGTGAATTAAAAATAATTTAGCATCTAATAGGTGATAACATTTTTATTTTTATTAGCAAGCTAGAAATGCCAGCTGGATTATTTTGGGCCAGTCACACACTCTCAGCCCACAATGCCAGGCTCAGATGACAAGCCAGATGGTCAATTCCTCACACAACCAATGAAACAAAACTCACTTGAACAACAGCAAAAGGCAGACTCCCATAGTTACAAGGAAACACTAGGACTTAAATACACTTAAATATAAAATGGACTCATCGTAAGTCTATGGAGATTCTTAATCATCCAGATCATGGGTTGTCCCAAAGGTGCTTTCCCAAAGTCCAAATGGACTTTTTCGTTGTGGTCTTTTCTTAGAAAATGTTTAGTTTCTCATTCAAGAAGCTTCTTCAGTTCTGAACTAAAGTTCTTGAATAAGAAGCGAAATGTTGCCAAAGAAAAAAACAGCCCAGTTGCATTTGGGAAAAGCACCTTTGGGGCTCATCATAAAACTTCAACATTCCTTGCAAATACACACACAAACACACATACCATAAATGAGCTGCTGAAACAATGCCTGAGGCAGCAGAAGATGTGGGAGAAAGATCAAGCAGAAGTAGTGTAATGATAAGAGAGTACCCTGCATGGCATGTACAATGGACAGATACCTGAGGCGGCAGACATTGGGAAATCCTACCAGTGGCTGGAAGGGGATAGATTAAAAGATAGCACTGATCATACCAGCATAAGAACAGGCGCTAAGCACCCAATTCATAGGAACAGGGATCTACCACATTCAGCAGGTCCCGAGATGTTGGCTACACAGAGAGGCCTCAGAGGCAGTCCAACACATTGAGGAAGGGTATAAGATGCATGCAGGAACAGCATACACTGAATTGAACAACCAAGCAGCTGGCATCGTATATAGGAACATTGATAGTATGGAGCAGCTGGGTGATGTTGGTACCTGCTCCCTAAATCAGGTGCCATTCTTCACCCACTTTAACTCAAAGTTGGAAGGGCATTATGACAGTACAGTACACATTGCTGTTATCTGAAACCATGCTGTCATTTTAATTAATCTTCTGAAACAATAATTGGTTTCAATAACATGCCTATTTTCATTGAGAAACGTGGTCTTCCTTGAATCTCATTTTGGGGGATGCATTGTCTGAGTGGGACCACAGTTTGATGGAGGAATAGATCCTTCATCATACCCTCCACTTTTTTTCTTTTTCTGATTATTTCCTACTTTCTTTCACTCCTTCTTATTTCCCATCAAATTACACAGTAGGCTGCCAGAAAAGAAGAGATCATTTTGGCTACAGATTCAAGCTGAATGGAATTAGAAACTCTAACACTCTATAGAATATCAAAATGAATCAGAGAGTATATTTATTAGGAAATAGATATATATCATTCTTTGGAATAAATATACCAAAAATATACAATAATATTGCAATATCTTTAACAAGCAGTGATAGTATTGACCAGCAAAATACAGGCAAGGATATTAACACATACATCTAACTATAAGAGCAGCACTTTATTCCTTCTTCACCTCATCTATATTGGAACAAAGTGGCTCTGACTCAGCAGAGCTCTTGATGTACACTAATTGATTTTGTTGAAATGAATGCATTACAGTAAGAGTATTTCTGTCTGTTAGCAAAGAAAAGAGACTAAGTGTTTTTCTGGCATACCAAATACAGGAAACCACAGACTGTAACCATTTTCAGGGCAGATACGTGACTTCACAGTCTGTCATTAAGATGCATTGTATTGAATGGGGTTCATTCCCCAAGAATTGAATTAAATATGACAAGGATTCAGTCCTACTCAATACCTTGGAATAAACCCTGAGTATTTTGTCAGAACATACTTCTGCTATAAAAATTGATAGGCCTCATGAGAGTAGAATTATTCTTTTGCACAGAAACTAGCCTTTTCACAAAAAGACTGGACTAGATTCTTTTCCTATCCATTATTATTCAAGTGTGCAAGTTATAAGAATGAATCCTTATTTGGAACCAATGACAATGGTTCTGTATGATAATGTGAGCCATATTGAACATTTTTTACCATAGAAAAGCAGTATGTAAACAAACAATGAAAGATGAAAGTAGGTTTCCTTTAATGAGACACCATAAATTGCCATTAAGGGGAAAATTTGACATTAAAAAACCTTTTTGGTAACACATGAAACTGATGGACAATATCTTGTACAATAGGGCATCCGCTTTTATCTATAATCTTCCATCTCTCTCTATTTCTCTCTCACACACATACACACACTATATGAATTGTTTCTCAATCTTGACCATTTTAAGATGTGTGAATTTCAGACTCCAAAGAATTCACCAGCTAGCATGATGCACAATTGCACTCAAAAGTCAACTAATAACCAGTACAGCTTGTGTGGCAGTGATGACATATTGGAAATGCCAACAGGTTCTCTCTACTACTCACACCACTGCACTTTGAAACAGGTATAGTTTCTGGATGATCTTCAAGGGCAGCTCCATGTAGCAGCATGGCAATATTCAGTGACGTGTGGTGAGGGTTACCGTTGGTGAGGCAAGAGCGCAGCAGCGGTGAGAAGCAACGTCCCCACCGCTGTGTCCGACAGGCATCTCGCGTTTATGGCGGACATAAACGTGAGACGCCTGTCGGACACAGCAGCGGGGGTGTTGCTTCTCGCTGCTGCCACGCTCTGCTGCCTTGCCCCCTGCCTCCTCCGTCCCCGCTGACATTCCAAAAGGACATTCCAAAAGTATGCCGCCGAGGAGCAGCAAAGCCAGGATCATTGCCGCTCAGGTGGCCCCCACCGCCAGCAGCTTGGGTGTCCCAGCTCCGTCCAAGCTGCTTGCTGTCGCACTCCACCGCCTTGCCCCCCCAGAAGGCGGGAGAATCAGTGCCTCCTTTGCATATGAAATTTTTTGCTTTTTAACTCTTTCTTAACTTTTAAAAGGCGAAAAATTCCTTATGCAAAGGAGGCCCCAAGTTCTCTGGCCTCTTCCTATATTTAACACTGAGAGCAGACACCAAGCCACTGTAACTTGAAATCTGGTAGCAACTATCCTAGCTTTAATTATTTTTTAAAAATTCTTTAAAAAAAATTCCTTTCCCTCAGGAGACTGGTGAGGCCCCGCCTCCCCTGCCTCTAGTGACTGCACCTCCCTGGCAACATTCATACCCTAATCATCCAGTCACCAGATGATTAGGGTATGAATACGTCTCATGAAGGAGGAGGAAACAACCTATGTCCAAGGTGAAGCTGGGGAAAGGCCCTCTGGGCCACAAATGTATCTGATCTTCAAACAATAGCTATGACTCCAGAAAAGACCCCTGGTAGCTTATGAGTCTTAAATGGAGAAATTCAGTTTGAGATATGAGGACAAGCTGATTAACATCAAGCTTTTTCAAGATTAGATTTTAAAAAAATGTTCTGGGTTATTAAAAAAAACTATTTCATTTTGTGGCAGAATGACATGAAAATAGCAGGAATGGTAGATTACTGAAAAAAATAATCCTAACAAGTATCAAGGGGCATGATGGCTTAGTGGTTCAAGATGCTGAGCTTGTCATCTGGAAAGCCGAGAGCCCAGTTCAAGATCCCAGTGCCATCTGATGGGGTGAGCTGCCCCAATTCCTGTAAACCTAACAATTCAAAAGCATGCCAATGCAAATAGATAAATAGGTACGGTGGGAGGGTAACAGGGTTCTGTGTGCCTCAGCATACAGTCACGATAGCCAGATGACCACAGGGGTGTCTTCAGATAACACTGGCCACTTCAGCTAAGAAACTGAGATAAGCACCACCCCTAGAGTAAGACATGATTATACAGTGTAAACCTTTACTTTTAACAACCATCAGCTACAAAGATTTCACAGATTGATTTGATGAAATATTTGCCTAACTAAGGTAGTCTTTCAAAGATGATTTTAAACTTGGCATTTTTAAGATGTATGGACTTCAATTCCAAGAATTCTTAAAGTTGCCAACATCTTAAAGTTGCCAAGTTTGAACAATCCAATTGTGCATTGCCTTGATAAAGGTTGATATTGAGTAGTTCAAAAGTAGACTCAATCAGTAAGAAGAAGGGTGTAGCAATATTCCCAAAGATGGTGTTTGGGAATAATAGGAAGCCCAAATGGAAATTCTAATAAAGCTGTCTCTAACTTATTAGGAACTTCAACAGCCTGTCCCCCCACTCCCCACCTCACCCATATAATATGCTATTTGGAGATTGTGAAACTTCAGTGCCACAATGTGAAATAAAGTTTATTGCCAATAAATAAAATTATTCTAAAAGGAATGCAAGTTTTCAGCCTTTCAAGAACATAATTAGACAGAAACATTATAAGTCCTGAATCATTTCCTGGAAGAAGACAGCTTTCCTATTATAGCCCTTATTGTTATCATTGCAAAAGAAAGCATTTTTAGCACTTAGTAACATGAAACTACTGCATATGTGCATATTAGTCCTCCAAATGATCATAATTAACTTCTAGTTCAGTATTTTTCATTTTCCAAGATGGTTGGAGAATTCTGAGAGTTGAAGTCCACACATCTTAAAATTGCCAGGATAGAAAAACATGGTTAAGTACCAGACTCTTTGTTGTCTGGCTCCAGCATGTAAACAGGACAAAATGTTAACTAGCTAGAAAAAAATTCCAAGTTGTATTGATTTCATATCACTTGAGCATTCTACTGAACTCTTTCTTCAGCTCAATCTTAAGCAAAGATATTGAATCCTTCACATTTATTATTTTTTGAAACATGTATTCCACTTTTCTCCCAGTGACTCGTGCTCCGGGGAATAACAAATGTATTGATTTACTTTACTGTCACATTTATAAGAGATTATAATAAAAATCAAATTAATTATGTCCAACACATAGTTAAAAAATAATTCTTAAAGCTGTCAAGTCCTTTAAAAATTACTATAATCAAGTTAAATTATAATGGGCATTCAGTGGCAAATCTTAAATTAAAAGTCTTTCTAAAGAGGTCAGTTTTCAAAAGATCAAGAGAGAGGGGAGGTTATCCAGATGTTTCTCAAAGGATGGTCCCTAGAAATGGTGCCTTTACTGAAAAACAAGATGCTCTTGCATTTCCTTGAATTTCACATGGGGGGGAAATTGGAATGTCCCAACTTGAAATAGATGCACTGGACAGATAATATCCATTGGAAAATCATTGTTTATGTGCCATTAAATTGTTTTCACCACCTAGCAACCATATAGATTTTTCCATGACGATCTTTTTGTAACCTGTTCTTTCAATTCTCTCTGCAATCCACTCATTACTACTGTAACTGGGTCCATCCATCTTACTGCTGTTCATCCTCTTCTCCTCTTTTTTTTACACCTTTTCCAGCATTATGGACTTTCCCAGAGCAATGAACTCCAGGTGAACTAAATAGTGGGAAGGGACCAATAAGTACAGTTATTGTGTGAAATGATTGGCTATACAATGTATTTAAATAATTACTTTTATTTTTTAGCACCATGTGGTGAAGTGTTTATATAATACAAATTACTTTTGACAAACCCAAGCTTGTGAGGAAGATCACAAAGTCTTGAACTCTGCTTGAATCTTACCCCAAGACTTTGAAATTGAAATCTCCAAACACCATAAGCTAAGGAGATCATAAGATCAGACAAGTTATATAGTGTCAAGGAGGTCAGGAATGGCCTTTTTGTCTCATAAAACAAAAAGCAGGAGCCAAATTGCCAATTTTCCTTATATAGCCCAACAATATAAGTATTCGCAGTCCATCATCTCATGAACAGAGCCCCTGATTGCCACCAAACTTTCTTTGATGAGAAAGTGAATTTCATTCTGAATTAACTTGATCTTATTACATAGGCATTTGACATTTACAAGCAACAGCCTGAGACCAAAGATCTCACCAACTTCTATATTTTCCCTTGAACAATTTTTCTGAAGCTCTTTCATGAATCTTCTCTCCTATTCATTACTAACTCAATGTGCCCATCACCACTCATTATGTTATTGGATTGTCTGAATTTGTCTTATACTATTTCTAGCTGTTTCTCTGCAGATACCAATTCCCCAGGTATTTTGCCCCCACCTTTTGAGCTCAGCTTCATTTTGCACATCTGAATTTTTTAATACATTTACATATTTCATATTTTCTGTACCTTATTATTGAGGCTGATGTAGGTAGGAATTCCCTCCCACTTCTGTCACTTTGGGAGAATTCTCTTCCTTGAGTTTAGTATCCAATCCTTCTGTTAGTCACTGCTCAGTATATTTCCATGCCACATTGGCAGCCCATTCCTCTTTAATCAAATTGTTTTGATTTGTTATCAAAGCTTCTTCTGTAGAAACATGTTATACCAACTACATATACTGTCCTCTATTCTGATACTCTAATCCAGCAGCCCCCAACCTTTTGGGCACCAGGGACCAGTTCCATGAAGAGTTTTTTTCACGGACAGGAGGGGGCATGATTTCATGTGCTGCCTGCATCCCATGGATGGGGCTTCGCTTTTTTATGTGGCTTGGTTTCTTATATGCTGCAGACTAATGCTGATCCATGGACCTGGGGTTGGGGACCCCAGCATGGGAGGGAGGCTGGGGGTTTCCCCGTGGACGTAATGGGGCAGCAGGTGGGTGCTGCCATTGGTCAGGCCTCGGGGCTGCTGGGCCGGGTGAAGCTGGTTGGAGGAGATGGCCCCGGGGCTGTCGGCCTCGTGGAAGTTGTTGAGCATCTCCTCAGAGGAGCTGTGCTCGGGCTCCCCCAAGTCGGTGGTGCAGGAGAGCGAGATGTCCAGGATCTCGGAGGAGAAGTCCTCGGTGTGCGACTCGTCCAGGTCGTTTTGCTCTCCGTGTCTTCAGCAATGCTGTTGTGGAGCTGAGGCTGGCCGAGATCTGCACCGGGGTCATGGTGGTGATCTGGCACCCGCTCTTCTTCTTCAACTGGGCACCCGCTGGACCCCCAATGCCTCCTCCTCCCTGTGAGAGCAGCATCAGGCTCCGCGGTAGAGGCGCCCCGGGAGGGCAGGAGGAGACCGAGACGGAGGCAGAGGCCAGGGGAGGCAGCGTTGGCTGGGCCAGCAGGCCAGGAAATCCTCCAAGGCGGCGGTGCCGCTTCTGCTGCTGCCAGCCAGCCGAGGCAGCATCGCAGGCTGTGCCATCTTCCTCTCCTGTGCCTCCGCCGCTGACTCAGGCTGCAGCTGCTGCTACATTGGGGCCAGCAGGAGGAAGGCCCGCCGCCACTGACGATGACACCTCTGTCAGCCACCGGCCCAGCCGGGCTGAGGAAGAGAGGAGGAGGATGCAGCCGCTGCCCCCGACCCGGCTTCCCTCAGTGGCGGTGGTGAGCGGAGGTGGCCAGCATCCCCTGATGATGATGATGAGGAGGAGGAGGAGGAAGGAGCTGCTCCTGGTGACACAGATGCGAGGCAGTCCCCGCTGGCTGCGGCCCCATCCAGAGACGATGACGACACTGCAGCCACTGCCTCACGGGGCACCGTGGCCGCCCCAGCCCCACTGCACCTCAGGCTGATGACGATGACAATGCCCCATCGGAGCCGCCTTGGTGAGGCCATAGGTGGCTCGCTGTGAGGGGGGAGAGTGCGCGTGGCCGGACGGGCTGAGGAGATGGTCCGCCTCCGCCTCCTCTGGAGCTCCACTGGGCTGGGTGGGGGGAGGCCGGCTTAAGAGTGGGAGGAGGCAGCTGAGGATGGCGCAGGCGCCGCCCCACCACAGACAGCAAAGGCACGGCAGGTGGGGAGGGGGACGCCGAAGGGCTTCGGCTCTCCTTGGCGGAAATGGCTGAAGCTCATTGGAGGAGAGGTGGAAAGGGGAAAGAGTGTGCCACAGCCCAGCCACACATATAAAGGGACCGTCGGGATGAAGCTGGAGAGAGGCCGAACTGTTCCGAATATACTATACTCACGAAATGAACGCTATGGCATACGACACAGCTCAATTCCAATGCAATGTCACACGAAATAATTAAATCAAAATGAAAATAAATCAAAATCTATGAAAATTCAATATAACAATGCAATCAGAAACATTGAAATGGAATCATGAAATATTTAGTATAGCGTGTGTTGCTTTTACGTCCAACAGATGGCGCTGGTTTTCAAAAAAGCATGTTTTACCTGTCACAGGTGTGACATCTATATAATATAGGTATAAAAACATGCACATATTCGAATGCAACATTGTGTCAAAATTTCAAAGCAAACAGTGAAGAACTTTCAGAGATTAGCAATTTTGAACAAACGATCATTTACATTTATATTTATATAGATATTGGGCTTATTGATGAGTGCGAAAGTGAGATCTTGCTTAATGTCAAGCCAGCCTCCCTCAGCAACCAAGAAAGAAACCACTTAACTCCATTTCGCAGAATTAAGAGTACTGGTTATGAAAAGATAGCAGCTAAGCAAAGCAAGATCTGAGACAAAAGCGTGCGAAATCATACATATCAATATGTGACCAAACCCACTCTCCCTGGTAACCCCATCTCACAGTCCAATCTGAAAATCCCTTAGGTGTCATGTGAGTTCCATCTTCAAAGAGCATCATCAGGTTGGTATGCAGGACGGTTGACCTTGGCCATACCAATCACTATCTCCAGCATGTGCAGTAGATGGTGAGAACAAAACTCCCTTTTTACAATCTCTCCTGTACTTAAAACTTCCCTTCCCAAATACCAGTCCCCCCCACCCTGTTCAATGGCAGCCGAAAGCAAATAGAGAAACAGAGGCTGACATTTATATTATAGGATCTAGTAGACACACTTATTTTTGCCAAGGCCCCAGTGTAGATAATTTCCCAAGATATCAAATGCATCTATAACCAGGGCTGAAAAATGGATCTAGATCAGGAGTGTCAAACTCGCAGCCCATGGCTAGATGCAACAGGCGCTGGCCATGCCTACCCCTATTTTAGCAAAGGGGGAAAATACATCACGTGATGACAACACAAGTTTGACACCCTTGCTCTAGATAGTTGATATCATCCATTCATGTCCCTGAATTCATAACTTTGCCCAGGAGTAGAATATCTCAAACTGTTTGGAAATTATCCAACCTGGAGAAGAATTGAAAAAGAAATGAATAGCACCTCGCTAAAAATATATTTAGTGCCACCCTTTGTGCCATCCTTTGTCAACTTAGCCAGAACTTATCTCAACTTTTATTAGCTAAAAAAATAACAGTATACACATGAAAAGGAGATTCTCTTTTTCAGAGAAAGACTCTCTGAAAAATAATCTATTATAACTGGATAAGCCATATCCAGTTATAATTACAGCTATTGGATTTGTATCATATGTAATTGAAACAATTCCAAACTACTGAACCAAACTAAAAAGTTCCATAAAAACTGATTAGAGCAAGCTGCTGAATACTCCAAATTCTTTATACATAAAAAAGAATGCTGTGAGATTTTGACTATGCTAGAATGGTCCATTAGAGATTTCTGTACAGGCACAACCTTGGTATAGAGAAGTATTTCTTGCCCATCACCATCTCCCTGGAACTGATTTCCAAATAGGTTCTAACCTGTTCTATACTGTTTTAGCTTTCTCCTAGTATCAATCTAGGTTTCTTTCATATTTCATTGTTGCTGACTGTGAAAAAGCAAAAACTCATTTTGCTTTCCTGAACAGAAGAAAACACTCAGGGGCAATTCATACAATCATCCAAGTCATTTCCCTTTTCTAGAAGTGAGCTAGGGCTTTAACAGAACTGATCAAGGTAATGGAAAAATGTACAAGCCTGTCAAGAAATTTGGATAAATTAATAAATATATGTATTTGGAATAATCAGCTGTGATAGTCAAACAAGGAACTCAGAATATTTACAGCTGCTTACCAAATTTCCTGGGTCAAGCATAAGCTTTAGCCACATTTCAAATTCTTTGTCATACCAAATTGTTGTAGTCTTTTTCAACATTTACATTACAATGCAAATTAAATTCAGAAGACAGCAATTATACTACATATGTTCAACCTAAAGCGTTAATTACCTAAGCATTATATCAGTTCATTTTAATTAGTGCAGTTTCTTTCCATTCTCTAGATGGATGACTAAATGAAGATCAGGTGCACAATATTAGATGAAGATCAAAAATGTTTTTAACTATTGCTGCCCAATGACCCTAAAAGTGACATTGAGCTGTACTGAATACTAGATGAAAAGAAAGAGATTCTTCCTTACAACAAATATTAAAACTATCCAAAACATAAGTCTGTATTATATAGCATTTGCACTCATTACTTTTAAAAAGCTAGATTTAATTTCTGCTTATAATCAAAACATGGATCAACTAGGGATATGTAGTGAAATGACTTAAAATTCAGTCCTAACAGCAGGATTTTTCAGATTGGATATTCCCTATAAGTGAAGTAGCCAGATTCCAGTTTGGTGCCTAAGTGAAGCTCTGGTTCTGATCTATTTTTATCTGCAGCTTTAAGTCACTGCAAGGCTTAGTGCATAGCAGCTGAAACCACCCCTAATGTTTTTTTGTTATAGACACAAATGAACATGTTGATATGGTCAAAGTTTGGGATGTGCCCAACTCCTAGCATTTCAGACTGCTGTAGTTACATTCCTTACTCTCTGACTTCTGGCCCTTTTGCATTACGCTGCAGAATAGGCAGAAGCATCTACCCACTTTCCAAACCACTTTCAAGGTTTTACATGGTTTTTACTAGCCCTATTTTTTAAACATGACTTTAGTGTTCTTTTAAAGGAACACTAGGCTTCTGTTTAAAAAAAGTGACCAATGCTTACCTCAACATGTTGCACAAAGAATGATTTAAACGGGCAACAGAACCAAGTTCTATCATCAAAAAGACACTGCATTACAATGTTTATGCTAATTCTGTTGACAATGGTTGACAATGGTTTTGCACTTAATTTTTAATTGGGAGTGGGCAGAACCATTCTACTTTATTCCCCAGCCTGCTTCTTGATCCTGATGTTCATAGCCACTTACAGCAGAATGCTATTTATTTGCAGAACTGAGGATGGACATTTCTTCACCTATCACTATTTGTCTGCTACTTACAATTCTATCTTTGGACATGAGTTTAGCACTCTTTGAGAATAAAACCATACTCATATTCAGAAATAGCCTGATTGATAGTTTTGGCATGTAACACTTATGAGTTATAGTTGAGCAATTTAACAAATGCATCATTCCACCTGACATCAAGGAGAGTAATTTTCCCACTCACAGGTAACGATAAAAAGGAACAAAGCCAGGGAAAATCTATTTCCCTTAACTTATCCCATTTTAAAACAGTAAGGGCAACACTACTCACTGGCTTCATTATTGAGGTGTAATAGGGTTAGCAATGACAACAGCACAATTTGTACTTTCCTACTACTCACAGGGAAGGGAAATATTTTGGCACGGCTGTTAAAAAGCCCACATTCAAGATCCCTCTTAGTGATTTATATTATGTTCTAGCACATCTCAGCCATTTCAGAAGCAATCACAACAAGTGATACTTATCACTAATGGGATCCCATCGTAGTTTCCATGAGAAATACCAGAAGGTGTTAACATAAGTTATGCAGGCAAGATTCAATCCAAGGGATCTATCACTTCCTTGTTCAAATTTATGGCCTTCATGTGTGTGTTAGTTTACAATAATAGATTATGCTGAATAGGTAAAATGTGAATTACTGCACAATACATTTGGAAGACACCTCCAGTGTAGAAAATCTTACCTCCCTGTGAAAGATACATTTATCCCAAAGAACTTTTACTTTCTAAATCAGACAATGTAAGACACATGGTCATTTAGAAATAGGTTTTAGTACTATTCAATGTGTTGTACTCCTAAATCTAATTTATTCAATTTTAAAATCTTTGCTTTCAACAATTTCCCCAAGTGACATAGAAAAAAAGATTAAAAGCAAAGATTAAAGCAACCTGGTTGCAATCAATAGAGATGCTTCAGGTGTAGAAACAGCTCAGCTGTAAAAGCCTGGGATGGGGATTATGCACCTTATTATCCACATTACACTTTCAGCTGTACCTTTGCAGTAAGTTTCAATGACCATCCTGTGGAATTGCTATAATTCAGAACATCACCATGGAGAACAAACTATACATTGGTTTTCATTCTAATTTTTATTATTTTAATTCCCAGACCATTGAATTATCAATTATAGTAATGAGAAACTAGTTTAGGACAAATTAATGATATCATTAATCATACAATCTCAAAATCTTTTGTCTCTAGTACTTGTTGAGTTCTGACAGGAATTGCTACCATACTGAGTTCACCACGTGCTTAAGCAAACTCTGCACTGCATAAAATGATCTTGATTGATTTTTACATCATAGTTTAGTGTACCCTTGTAAACCCAGCCAATTGTGATTCATTTAACACCTTGACTTAACAACTTGCATAACTGTTAGTACAAAGGAAGCTAATACAAGCAAAGAGACTTATTTCAAATACCTAGTAGCCGTTTTGGCATGTCATACTTACCAGTTATCTGAATCATGGTTTAACCCAGATTTCGGGCTTTATATGCCACATTCACTGAACTGTGAACTACAGGTAGTCCTTGACTTACAGCAGTTCATTTAGTGACTGTTCCATGTTACCACAGCGCTGAAAAAAGTGACTTGTGACCAGTTTTCACACTTACGAAAATTGCAGCATCCTCATGATCATGTCGTCAAAAATGATTGGTAACTGACTCATATTGCTGTGTCCAGGGCTCCTATGATCCCCTCGGTCTGACTTCATGACAAGCAAAGTCAATTGGAAAACCATATTCGGTGTTACTAATTTAACAACCACAGTGATTCACTTAACAACAGTAGCTAGAAAAGTCGCAATACGAGACAAAACTCACTCAACCGACATTTTACTCAGCAGCATAAATATTGGACTCCGTTGTGGTCGTAAACCGGGGACTCCTTGTAAGCGGCGGAGTTCGCAAAACCCCTTGGGCTAAGCGTGATTGGCTACTACTTGGTGGCTTAACTACGTCCTGCGAAGACAGCCAGGGAGCTAGCTAGTCCTAAGCGTAGAATCGCTGGAGGATTTGAAATCCAGCTCGGCCGTTGGGTCTGTTAAATAAACAAGAGCCCGGCGTGGTCTAGCTAGCCTAGACTCCCGGAGTAGCGGCTTACGACTCACACACAACTCACACTTGATTCCAGAGGGCGGACAAAGCTGCCCGTCCAGTCGCTCCGGTTAAGCAGCTCCGCTCGCGGAAGTCCGCCTGCCTCTCCCTTCGCCGCCGCCTCGGAAACTCTCTTTCTCGCGGCTGGTCAGTTAATTCCCGCAAGTCTGAGCCGAAGTTGCTTTGCACCTGCGAGCGGGGCACCCGGGGGGGCTTACTTTGTACTGGATGCCGAATTACCGGCGACAAGCACCGGGGGAGGGTTTTTTGGGGGGGGCGGGGAGGCGAGAGGGAATTCGCTTTACCTTGCCTTTTGCTAATAGCTCCACTATGTAGCCGAACGCGCGCTCTTCCTTCGATTCGGACATCGTTTCCAATAAAGCCCCGCGGAGGCAGACGCTTCCAGCGCCACCCCCGCTCGCTCCACGCCCCCGGCGGCGTCAGTCAAGCCCCGGCGTCAAAGCAGCGGAACTCCAAGGAGAGATGAGGACCATCCCCGTCTTTCCTCCTCGACTGCCCCCCCGATCGGAAGTGGCCGTGCCAAGAAAACCGCGAACGCCGCGGCCCCTGAGGAGGACTGCCGCGGCGGACAGGGTGGGGGGAGACGGACACAGGGCTGCCTTAATGAATTCTGTTTGACAGCAGGTCAAGGAAAAGGTGAGCGAAGGAGAAAGCGAAAAGAAGCTGCCCGGATTGGAAACGATGAACAGCTGATCTCCGGACAATCGCATTCCCTCTAGAGGAGGCAAAGGTTTTATCCCCACTCTCTCTCTGGGGAATAGCTCTGATCCAATAATCAGGGGATCAAATGAACCCAAAGCCAGATCATTTCAGCAGGGGGACCTTGTTTACTCTTAGGACAGTTGTAAGCCAAAGCCATACAATCAGGAGGCTGATGACACCTTTCCCACTGGACAAATTACAGGTAGTTCTCAACAACAGTTCATTTAGTGATGTTCGAAGTTACAACGGGAAAAAAGTGACTTATGATCATCTTTCACACTTATGACCAT
The DNA here is from genome assembly GCF_051295495.1 of Thamnophis sirtalis. Classification (NCBI taxonomy): domain Eukaryota; kingdom Metazoa; phylum Chordata; class Lepidosauria; order Squamata; family Natricidae; genus Thamnophis; species Thamnophis sirtalis. The sequence goes on from NW_028261385.1 coordinate 51,532,916, forward strand.
TGCACCATCTCCATGGTCTTGTGATTTCCATTCAGATGCTTGACAATTGACTCATATTTATGACGGTTGTAATGTCCTGGAGTCATGTGATCCCCTTTTGCCAACCTTCTGATGAGCAAATTCAATAGAGTAACTAGATTCACTCGTTACTAATTTAAGCACTGCAGTGATTCACTTAACAAATGTGGTGAGAAAAGTTGCAAAATGGAGCAAAACTCACTTAACAAATTTCTCACTTAACAACATAAATTTTGGGCTCAATTGTGATTGTAAATTGAGGACTCTATGTATATATAATCTGGGAAGTGGATATTCTCTTTTGTTCATATTTTAAATCCTGATGTCAGACTTGAGCCATTAATTGTTCTTGTCCTATTTTTCCTATATAGACTCCAGAAGGGTGTTGATGCTAGATCAGGGGTGTCAAACTCAAGGCTAAAATCTGGCCTATGGGGCCACCCTGCAAACAGCGAAGGATTGGTCCACAGTTCCTCTGCCAGTGAAAAAAGAGATCAGGAGGGCCGCGTGCAACCCTTCTGACTTCCGTTTTTGCTGGCAGAGTGTTGCAGGAGATCATTGCAGCTGAAAACAGAGCTTGGCAGCCCATTTTCACTGGCAGAATGCTCTGGCCACCATAGGCGTCACATCAAGGTGGCCATGTCCACACTGGCCACCCACCCTCAAGGTCAAACACAACTCTGATGTGGCCCTCAATGAAATCAAGGTTGACACCCCTGGGCTAGATAGTGGCGTCTGCCCTACTGGAGAAAGAGCATGTAAAAGTGTTGCTGATCTTGTGTGCTTGTTGGGGCCTGTGACGATGTTCCTGGCATAAATGTGAGGGCAAAGGAGATATCTGATCTCCCCATATCCATTGCGACAGCACCATCACAAATCCTATTGATGTTGATGCCCACTCCAAAATAAATGGTCATAGAATTGCATGTTTATTAGGACTCTTCATGCTTTGAAAATAATTTAAAAGTGTTTCAGACTTCACTTGACTGTAATCGCAAAAACTCTTTACTATTCATTAAAACAATACTCTTTTCCCCTGGCCAATCCTTGTAAGCCTGGCAAAAAGATGCTTCTGGGTTAAGAATCAGATTCATTTTAATCAGTAGTAGATTTTTTTAATGCAGGTTTCCCCCCCCCCTTTTGAAAAGTGAAAAAAGTTAGGCTGCTTTAATGAACAGCAGAGAAGTGCTACTCTCCTGCAAGATTATTCTTACTAATGATTTCCTAGTTAAAGTTTTTTGTATTTTTTGACTCCAGTATAGTATTTTACCAGATTTCTGCAGTCCTGATATATTGTGCCTAGATAGCATTTTAAGTAATTCTCTCTTTTTCCTTTCTTTTCTTGCCTATTCAGCATACTCTTTTTGGAAAACAACACAGGTGGGTGTTGGTTCATCATTCCACTGTTTTGCTATTTGAACTGAGTTAGGTATGCTGTTATGTCATTGTGGTAGACTAGCTGCTGAATTGAAGTAATCAGGAATGCAACATTGAAAAGGAGGCAGGGTGATGCTAAGCAGGAGTAGGAAGAAAGAAGTATGCCCTCATCAATCTGAAATGACTACTAAGTGTTACAACAGATAAATCTGATTTTATCCCTGAATGGCTGTAATAGATTTTGGGGCTTTGTTTGGTAGTGTTGCCACAAGAAGAAAAATACTACCCTAACTTTAATACAACTAGGTAAGGCTACCTTATGTGTCAAGATGAGATGGAACTAGGTCATGGAGACATGTGCTCCCCCCACCCAATTGCTGGGGCATGTTTGCATCATAGTTCAGTACAAGTGGAGAAGAGCCCATTACAACACATTTGCAGTGTGTTCTTACAAACTGAAAGCCAAATTCTGATCTCAGTTAATTATGTAACCTCATTAAATCTATCCATAGAGCTTCTTGAGAGCTACTTTAGGAGAGTTGAATTGCTCTTTTCAGAGTGTTCAATGGTTATTGTTACTGCATTGATATTATAGCTTTCTACAGTTTAACCTTGATACAAAATACTCTTCCCTTTAGAAAACTGAGCACAAAGCTAGGTATCAAGCTCAATTGTTACTGGATACTCTGCTTTCCACTCATTCATTAGCTAAACAGCTTGCTATTTATTATGTCCTGTTTCAGCAAAGGCACAGGCCTTCTCCGGTGACTTAACGTTTTTCCCCTTGTTCGGTACTGTCTTATAAAGTTTTGCAACTAAGCACCCAAATGAACTACATAACTCGATACAAAAAAAAAAAAGGAACAGTCATCAACCAATACCAAAAAGAGTTCAAAGAAGAAGAGAAAGGTAGAAATGTTATATTGCCGGTCTTGTTTCTGCCTTGATTACAAAACAAGTAATATGTATCACCTTCAGTAGTTGATGAGGCCTTTCCTCTGGCAAACTTCTCTCAGTTCTTAAGTCCAGAAGGTGGACCTATGATGCATACTGTAGCCATCTTCTTTCTGAAGTAGCTTCTGCAGGGCTTGTATTTTAGTTGAAGCCAAGGAAAATTGGCTTGTTAAGCAACAACCTTGGGAAGGCAAAGTGCATAATGCTAAATTCCAGCTAGCTACGGGGCTGAACTGCCTTCTGAACTACCCTTGTTTGACCTTCAGTTATCCCATTGTTTTATGTTTCACATTTATTTTGCTCTCAAGAATCAACTTTTGCTGGATTGAAGAGAAATACAACATCAACTCCTCCCTTTCTCTGAATTCAAACTTAGTGGTGAAACAGGCAACATTGGAATCAAAGGTCGTAATTGGAATTTTGCTCCCAATTTTAAAAGACAAAGAGCACAGGAAAAAAGTTGATTTATATATTTGATAGCCAAAAATCATAGAAAGCCTGGTAGAACCTTTAATAAAGATCAAAGGCATAAGCTTTCTTGAGCTGCCCCTCATTTCATCATATGTAGTGAGTAGCTAGATTGATGTAGAATATGAATTGTGGTGAGGCAGAATGAGGGAGAGGACAGATTTGGTATGTAGATGCAAGTTACATATGAGACAGATTATCAGTATCTTTTGCTATTAAAACCCATTGTGTTTGTTGAGAGTTTCTGAGATTACCCAAATCTTTTGTTTGTGTGTTCATCAGTTCTTGCTCAATAGTTGAGTTAAGGATCTTTGAGTTCAGCTAGAGAGTATCCTGGGAAGATGATTTGTTCTAATACTATTTTGCACTCAGACAAGAAAGATCTGGGCTGGATCTAATCAGTGTTGATTAACCGCACCTATTGCTTTGCATTGTTACAATTTAGTGGAGAAACGCCCTTTGACTCCTGAGTACCTAAGGATAAGATGCAGAACATAGCAAAGAAAGCAAACTAGGAGATTTGGGGGGGGGGGAGGGCGACATCACAGCGGTGAAAGAAAGGTTTTGGAGTCTCTTAAAAGCTAACAACTGTACTTCCATCAGCTTGCATGGACTGAAGGTGAGTTCATTTGAGGGACATGAAGCATTATTCTAAGTTAGCAGATAGATTGTATTGGAGGCAAAAAATACTAAGGAGTAAAGTCAGAGTAAAATGTAAGCAGCACAAATTTTACCGTCACAGTGTGTATTCTTTGTCTTTTCTTTGGATCTCATTGCTTTCAGCCTCATATAGAGAGGGCTTTTAAAGGATGTTCTATGCCACTGATGGCTAACCTTTTTGTCATCACGTGCTGAAAATGCGTGTGCGCCCCCACACCCCTGTGCAAGTGCATGTGACCACCATGCTTCCCCACCCCTGCGCATGTGTGCATGACCGCCATGCACCATTTTTGGCCTAGTAGGTCTCCCTGCAGCCTCTTAGGACCAAAAATGGGCTGTGGGAGAGGGGAGCGCCTCCCTCCCCCATGTTCTGCCCCCCATACATATGCATGAAACCCTGCCTGCTTCACCATGCATGTGCACGCACGTCTCCTGCATGCACTATACCCCCATACATGTGCACCAGAGACCCTAAAATCAGCTAGCCAGTGGGAGGTGTGTGCTCATGCGTGGTAGACCTAAGCAGGGGCAACAGCTCGCGTGCCCGCAGAGAGGGTTCTGCATGGCATCTGTGGCACATGTGCCATAGGTTCATCATCACAGTTCTATGCTATAAGAAAAGTTTGAAGATGAGATGAATGTTACTGAATAATTTTAGATTCCATTGCATTGCTTGAAGGTTCCTAAAGTATAGAGTATTTTAATCCAGCAATAAGGTATTGCTAGATTGAATAAGGCCTGGGATGTCTGGAAGGAGATGGGGAGTGAGGAGGGGTTAAAAAAAGCCTGAGTGGCTGTAATTGTGTGATTAAAGCTCCATCCCTTTCTACATGTATGTGAAATCAATGCATTATTTTAAAAAATGGGATTTCAGTTACACAATTACATGTACTTTCTTGACTCACCTCTCACTGAATAAAGTTTTAAGAATAAACAAGGCAGAATTGCAAACAACTACATTTTCTTAGTCATGCTTGTTAAAATCATTAACAGTGAGAATCATTTCAAACTTGTATTTAATTTTTATTCTGAAACAGAAATCAGGCCTGCTTTTTTCCATGACTTCCGTATTAGGAATATTTTATGCTGCATCTAAATAATGCACAACATGATATCCATGTTTTGTTACATAGCTGAGGTTACTGTATTGTTTTGATCATAAACAGAATTTCTTCACAGAAAAAGCTACTGCATATAACATCAAGGCTGCATAGTCAGATCCTTGTAGAATGAAGTGGCCCTGCTTTCTGAAGCTGTCCTTTGTGTTTGGTTAAGCTACCAAACACCTGCCGGGATAAATACAGTTTTGAATTGCTTGCTAAAGTTATCAAAGAGAAGCTGGATGGAATTTCAGCACTTTGAGCTCTTGAGTCTGCTCTGGTTTCCACAAGATGCTCAGCCGTATTATGATTTGTTCTTGATTGAGATCCTCCTCTATGAACTCAGTCACTGCAATTTATAAACATACCATGCTTCTGGTTTGGTATGTTGTGTGATATTTTTACCTCAAAGTGACAGTGTGAAGTGTCTTTCAGCCATTATTTGTCATGGTTCCATTATCTAAGGGGCTGCAAAGAACAGAGGCTCAACCTATTCTCTAAAGCAATGGTCTCCAACCTTGGCAACTTTAAGACCTGTGGACTTCAATTCCCAACTCAACTTCAGCTTTGCTGGCTGAGGAACTCTGGGAGTTGAAGTCCACAAGTCTTAAAGTTGCCAAGGTTGGAGACCACTGTTCTAAAGCACCTGAAGGCAAGGACAGGAAGCAATGGATGGAAACTAATCAAGGAGAGAACCAACCTGGAACTAAGGAGAAATTTCCTGGCAGAACAATTAATCAGTGGACTGACTTGCCTCTGGAAGTTGTAGGTGCTCCAACACTGGAGGTTTTTAAGAAAAGATTGGACAACCATTTGTCTGAAATGGTATAGGGCCATGATGGCGAACCTATGGCATGCATGTCTGAAGTGGCACACGGAGCCATGTTGCCTGGCACCCGTGGTGTCACCCGTTCCTCTTCCAGATTTCTGGTGCTCATGCGAACGTGACACTCAGCTGGCCTTTGTGCATGTGGCAGTGCTAGAAACTGGAAAATCTGGTCTTCTGTTTTCCGGCATGAGCATACATGCTGGCCAGCCGATCGGCACATGTGCATGCATGCCAGTGACCAGAAGACTTGCTGGCTGGCGCGCATGCACACGCACGAAGCTAGAAATTCATTTCCCAGCATGTGCATGCTCCATGGGCAGCTCCTCTTCCGGGTTGCAGCCCAAACAAGCACACACACTTGGTGCCAAAAAGGTTTGCCATCATTGGTATAGGGTATCTGCTTGAGCATGGGATTGGACTAAAAGACCTTTAAGGTCCCTTCCAACTCTATTATCCCAATGCAGCTCCTATAAACAGGCATTTATATCAGGTTATTAAAATTCAAATTATAAAATTTTATAAACATTTGAAATAAAGAATATAGATACTGGAATGTTTGAAAGTGGATTTTGTCTAGGACCATGTCAGTGCGTGCAACTGAAGTTCTATAAATAATACAAGGTGTTGATGTTTCTGACATATTTCTCATGAAGTTTGTTTCCTGAACTCTATGGAAAAGCCTTGCTCACTTAGCACAAGACTTTAACATTAGAGTGTTCAACTCTGAAATATGGGTTGTGTAGACCCCTATAAATATTTCATGTATAATGTTCTATTTGCCATTATGTATTTATAAGCAACAATCCCAAGTCAATGGAAAATCATATAACAATTGCCTTGATATTTAAAAATGTACCATTTGGAATCCATATCCACCTATCTATTGCAGAAACCTTGAATTAATCTTTGATCCTTGAATTAATTGCTACATTTTTCCCTTCTTCTTTTTCTTGGTTTAATCATTTTATGCCCAATAAGTAGAGTCTTCTGGATGAGTTGAAAGGCATTTTTAACACAAGAGCATGTGTAAAAGACAGACATAATTAACCAATAGGGCAAGAATTTTTTTTTAAAGCCAACAAAGAAGCCAGTACACTCAGGGTTAAAATAGTAATTGGCTTTGAAGTGTCAAGTAAGTAGTCTAATTATGCCAAAGTAATAAACAAGATATTAAAGATTTATGAAAGGAAAAAGGGTGGTTGGCCAATTAATTGTAAAGGCAGGAAATCTCAGAAGATCTTCTAACATAAATATATCAGACAGCAAATAATCTTTCTCCCCCAAACAGTTCTATAGAACAAAGAATGAACTGACAAAGCTGCAAGTTCTACTTTTCATTTTCAATTTCTAATTAACATACTCTTTCTCTACTTCATATGAGTCCCTGACCTTGTAACATTGAAGAAAGAGAATCATGAGAAAATGTAATTATATTGGTGTGCAAAGAAATTCATTAAGAAAGCAAAAAAAGATGGAGTGTAGAGAGAATAATCTGAATGGCACCTGAACTAGAAGTTGCAATGGAAATCTGAGGAGACCTATATACATTTTTCCCCCTGAGAACTCAGCAATAAGAATGATTTGCCTCTGGAGTTTCACAATTACTCAACTACATATTTAAACAAATGTTTCCTGCATCTAAGCCAACTTTCTAAGCAATGATAATGATGGAGGTTTCACTAGAAATGTTCCTCTCTAAGGGAATCTCTAGTAAAAGTCAAAAGACTTATATGGTCTGAAGAAAAATTAAAGTACAGCTGGTTTTTAAATAGGTGAACAAAGCATTGCTTACACAATTGTGAGTGCACATTACAATGGTGATAAATGTTTTAAAGGTTTAAACCCATTCACGTCTAAATATTTTAAATGTGCTGGGACTGAAAAACCTATTGGGTGAGCATTGAGAGAGTGGAAAGTTTATGAATACTGTATAAAGCCGTCTACCTTGCAAGCACTTGTAGCTGTCTGAAAGTTACTGCACACAGCATGCAGTTCACATACTGTAATATATTTTCTGTACATATGTGTGTTGGAGCTAAGGGAATTTTCATTTGCTTTTAGCCACAAAAATATTCCATTGATTAATGGTTATAAGAAGCCCTTGCAGCTGCTAAAAGAGGAGGAATAGGAAAGGCAAAGGAGTGAATGAGAGAATGAACCTAATCCAGATTTGGTATCGGATCAACAGCTGCAACAAAATTTTGTTTCCTTTTTTGGAAGGGAAGTCGTGGGAACTCTTGATCTCCAACACATTCCATAGTCTGCACGTGCCTTTGAGATCAACATACAAGGGGCCCATGTTACATGTATTCAGATTCCACAGTGCCATTAAATATCAAAGTCCACAGAACCAAACTAAACTTGCATGCATCTGTAAAAGCTACCTATTTTTAGGCTTTTGGAAGTGCTAGTACAGGGAATGTTTTGTAGCCCATTACGGCAAGCAGTGGATAGGAACAATTCTAGACACTTGCATCCTGTAAGATATGAAGAGTATTTATTTTCAGCAAGGCTATTGAAAGTAACAGCACCCTCAAGGAATCATTATAAATAGCATGATCACTATAAACATCTCATTTTATAGTGGTCATTTGAAGAATTTGTGATCACATGATCACATCTCAGATGAGATGGCCAACTTTTCAATGGCAGTAAATAGTACTTAATTATGAAAAGAAATAAGGACACAATTGGCAATTGTTGATGCAAAGTGGACAGAAATATATCATGCATACTGGCTTTGCCAGAATTTTCTAATTTGAGGAGTCCTTACTGTTTAAAGTTTGTTTGCTTGCAGACCCTTTATTAGGTGACATCAATGCAAATGGTTTGCTCCCATATATAGTAGGCTGTCTTGCAAGCATTGATGGAGGTATGTTTTACTCATTGTTTTCTGCTTGATTGTTTGTCTAGTGTTAATCTGCTCATCTGGGTCTTGACTGCTGGAGAGGATCTGCTCTTTTTTTTTCCTCCTTAGCTTTTTAATTGTCTCTTTTGAATGGTGTGTAAATATGTCTATGGAGATTCTCAACCATTCAGGTCATGGTTGTTCCAAAGGTATTTTCAAAAGGCAATTGGAGTTTCCAAGTAAGTCCAGGTGCCTTTGAAAAATGCCTTTGCTTGCGCAAATATGGTTTATTTCTGTGTGTCTTGAAAGCTGATTTGTCTGAATGCCAAACTTCCAAGACTTCCCTAGCTTTTTTAAAAATTTAGCGTGGTCTAGGATGTTCAGATTCCTAGTTGAAACTGTGGTTCAATTTTCAGACAGAAAGATATCAAAGCTAGGAATTACATTCTGGTTGCGTTATATATTTATATGCAAGGTAGGACACATTCTGGTAGTCACATGAGAGTAATACCCAAAAGCCACAAAACAGTGTGGATACTTTTGATGTCTCAGAATCAATAATCAGAACAAAATGGGAAGAAAAGAAGAAACAAGATAGTATAGCTTTTCAAACCTGACTGATAGTGACATTCCAGGACACATGACCAGGCAAGAGAAGGAAGGGGGCTTAGCATGAAGGAATGAGCAACATACTGGACTACTGAAAACTAGAAATCTCCTGTAGGGGGAACATTATTCTTTCTATTCTCTGGACGGATGTGGTCCATTTTCAATTCAACTCCCACATGGCTGCAAATCTGGTGCTCTTCCACGCTTCTTCAGATGATAGACAGTGTCCCAAGACCTTACACAAGGTTATTCCTACAGTATTTTGAGTTAGAAAGGATTAAAAGCCGAGGCGAGGGGGTAAGAGAAGATGAGAGATACATTAATATTCAGAGCTAACAATCTGCATTTAGCAAATCTTAAAATGGGATGCCAAAATAGGTTTTTGAGATTTAATTTAGGTTTGCACAGGTGCTGAGATGCCTTCAGGCTGATGGGCAGGAAAAGATCCCTTGTTCTTGAAAAAACTCCAAAGTCAACTGCAACATTTATTCCTAAAGCAATGCATATATAGCATAAGTGGATATGGAAAACGTTAAATCCATAGAAGAAAAACTGAATATATGATTGGTAAAGCATCAATTCAAAAAAAGACCATAAAAAAAAAACATAGAATGCTCCCCACCAATAAATAAAAATTAAAGCTCATCTTCCTATATATTCTGCTAAATACATAATATGTGTTCTATAATATATTTTTCAACATATCGCTGCATTACAACTCAAGAAACACAAAACAGAATAACAGAGCTGGGACCTTGGAGGTCTTCTACTCCAAACCCATGTTCAAGCAGGAAATTCTATGCCAATTCAGACAATTTTTTTCCCATCTCTTCTTAAAAACCTCTAGTTATTCCACTGATTAATTGTTCCATCAGGAAATTTCTCCTTAAGTCTAGGTTGGTTGGTTCCCATTTTCATTACTTTCCATCAAGTGCTTCTTATCCTGCCTTATGGTGCTTTGATGAATAGGCTGATTCCCTATTCTATATGGCAACCCATTAGATATTGGAACATTATCATGTCATGCCTAGCCCTTCTTTTCATTCAATTAGACAAACCCAATTCCTGCAACTGTTCATTGTATGTTTTAGCCTCCAGTCTCATATGGACGGGCTCCGGATTCAATGGAGATGTAAAATTTCCACGAATGGGATTTTCCATGTATTTTGCCAGGAAATGTACAGAAGGCCAGCTCAAAAAGTGTGCGCCCTCCTACCATAACAACTGTCTCAAAACCCAATGGGGTTGTCCGTTTTGTTCTATGAATTCATAGACAGCTAATCCTAAGCCTAAGTGGAATTTTCCTGAATGGGATTTTCCAATGTATTTTGCCAGGAAATGTATATAAAGCTGGCTCAAAATGCGTCCCTCTCCTAACCATACCGACGGGCTCCAAATCCAATGGAGATGTCCATTTTGCTCTGTGAATTCATGGATAGATATCCGTTTTTCGCTACGAATTCATGGAGAGCTAACCCTAAGTGGAATTTTCCCGAATGGGACTTTCCCATGTATTTTGCCAGAAAAAGAACATAAGTCTGGCTCAAAATGTGCGCCGCCTCCTAACCATACCGATGGGCTCCAAATCCAATGGAGATGTCCATTTTGCTCTGTGAATTCATGGATAGATATCCGTTTTTCGCTACGAATTCATGGAGAGCTAACCCTAAGTGGAATTTTCCCGAATGGGACTTTCCCATGTATTTTGCCAGAAAAAGAACATAAGTCTGGCTCAAAATGTGCGCCGCCTCCTAACCATACCGACGGGCTCCAAATCCAATGGAGATGTCCATTTTGCTCTGTGAATACATGGATAGATATCCGTTTTTCGCTACAAATTCATGGAGAGCTAACCCTAAGTGGAATTTTCCCGAATGGGACTTTCCCATGTATTTTGCCAGAAAAAGAACATAAGTCTGGCTCAAAATGTGCGCCGCCTCCTAACCATACCGACGGGCTCCAAATCCAATGGAGATGTCCATTTTGCTCTGTGAATTCATGGAGAGCTAACCCTAAGTGGAATTTTCCTGAATGGGATTTTTCCATGTACTTTGCCAAGAAAAGTACAAAAGGATGGCTAAAACAGCGTGCCCTCTCCGAATCCAATGGTGATGCCTGTTTGCTCTGCAAATTCGTGGAGAGCTAAACCTAATCCTAAATTTAATTTTTCCGAATGTGATTTTCCCATGTATTTTCCGAGGAAATGTATATAAAGCTGACTCAAAATGTTTCCCTCTCATAATCATATCAATGGACTCAAAATCAGAAGGCCGGCTCAAAAGGTGTGCCCCCTCCTACCATAACGACTGGCTCAAAATCCAATGGGGATGTCTGTTTTGCTCTGCAAATTCATGCAGAGCTAACCCAAACCCTAAGTGGAATTTTCCCATGTATTTTGGTAGGAAATGTACATAATTCCGGCACAAAATGTGTGCCCTCTCCTAACCATACCGATGGGCTCCGAATCTGGTGGCAATGTTTTTCGGTTTGAATTCATGGAGAGCTAACCCTAACACTAAGTGGAATTTTCCCAAATAGGATTTCCCCATGAATTTTGCCAGGAAAAGTACACAAGTCCGGCTCAGAATTCATTCCCCCGCCTAACCACAACGATGGGCTCTGAACCCAATGGTGATGTCCATTTTTCGCTGTGAATTCATGGAGAGCTAAACCTAAGCCTAAGTGGAATTTTCCCGAATTGTATTTTCCCATGTATTTTCCCAGGAAATGTACAGAAGACTGGGTCAAAAGACGTGCCCCCTCCTAACCATTTCGTCCTCAGTGAACTGCAAAAAATAGGGAAACCAGGAACTTCATTTTAAAATGACTTAACTAGTTTAATCTAATTAAATATAATTCTGTTGAAAAACCAGTGAATTACGATAAAGTTGAAAGCACACTTCAGATAAAAGAAAATGGCTAAAGGACACAAGAATCTCCAATATGCCATTTATCGGCCCTGATGACGAAAGAAAAAAAAATCATTTTTTTCTCTTCTTCATGCTTGAAAGAAATTACATTTCTGATATTGAGGAGCATCTGATAGGAGCCAGAATTAGCAGTTGTCCAACTGCCACAGAACATTCTCTGGCTTTTCCTTTTCCCTTCTGTAGTGTGTAAAATGTACATTTTCACACAGATGTAACCTAACAAAAGTAGGACATTAATCACAACACTGAAAAAAGGCAAACAAATCTGTATCTACTATAAATGATTGTGTGTTAAATTGACATGTTCTGATTATAATTTGCCAGATTAGATCAAAACTATGATGATATTGCTGTGATTTTTCAATTTTAGTTTAAGAGTCTTAAAGTTCAGAACTTGTGCAAAATAAATTGGTCTGCAAATATTCACAATCTCAACCATTTAAAATGGACTTAGCGAATTTCGCTAAGCCATGATTTATTTACAGTACATCATTAAGTAGGCTATAGATCAGTAAACCTTATACTATGATTCATCAATCGCCCAATTTAGTTTTCATTTGTTACCACTGTAAAAATGGGATTTCTTAGAAGCAGCTTTTTGAGAAATACAATCCGAATTCCCCCTATTCAGGCTTTCCACATATCAGTCAGTTTGAGACTGTAGGGTACACTGTTTTATCAGTTTGGTCTAGTAATTAAAGGGCCGGGATAGAAACCAAGAGACTTATGAATTCTAGTCCCATATTAAGTCACATAAAATGGCTGGGTGATCTTGGGTCAATCATTCTCTCAACTCACTCACTGCTTTGTTATACAGAAAATATGAAAAGAAAGAAATATTAGGAGTTTGCTGCTTTGAGTTATTTATAAAATATAAATAAAAACTTAAGGCTTGCCAGGCAGTCCAAGCAAATGGTTGTTGTTTATCTGTTGTTTAGATATTAATCAAGGTGCAAAAGGTAAAAAAGAATTGACTTTTCACCCAGTTGATTTTAGTTGTTAAGATATCTATTTTATATACCTGATCTTTTCCTTCAGAGACAGAAAAATAATATGGCCTGCTGTCTTCACTGTTGTACAATTATGTTAAGTTTACAAAAGGAGGAAGTAGAATGCACTAAGTGAGAAACTGCTGAATGTAACATGGGTTGGGCCATCTGTGCAACTTTCTGTAACAAATCAAAATATTTGGTGTATTAGAAAGATCCTGAGAATAACGCCATTTTAATTTTTTTTATCAGATTAGCAAAATATACTTTAATTATTAAACCTCAATTAAAACTGCAGAACTCCTGTCATTTAAAATTCAACTTGTAAAAGCAAATTTATAGAGGAGAAATATGAATTCTCAATGGAGTTCAATGAGTTTACTCTACAAGGGAATCTTTAATGAATTTACCTTTTAAATCAAGGGATCAAGGGAATATAACCTAGAACCATGATGGTGAACCTTTGGCATGTGAGCCACACGAGCCATTTCTGCAGGCACGCAAGCTGTCACCCCAGCTAGGCTCCACTTCGCATGTGTGTGCGCCTCCCTCTGGCCAGCTGATTTTTGGGTCTCTGATGCACATGCGGTAGAGGCACATGGATACGGGAAGATGTGGGAAGGCACGTGCATGCATGGGGGCCCTCCCAGGAGGCTTAAGGGAAGCTTGCTAGGCCCAAAATGGGCCACGGGAGATGCAGCATTCTCCCCGTCCGGCCCCATTTTTAGTCCCAGGCGGCTTCAGGGAAGCCTGCTAGGCCCAAAACAGATCATGGGAGGGTCATGCATGCATACGCAGGAGGGCAGGGCAAGGGGGGTCATGCATGTATTGTATTATGGGTGTGGCCATGTATGCACTGTTCCCTCTAAGGTGCGCGGCCGCGCGGCCGCGCACATGGCAAGAAACCCCCGCGCAGAGGTTTCTAACTCCCGCGCAGAGGTTTCTTTCAAAGCAAACGTGGGGGAGTCCTTTGCAGGCGGCTAGAACTGGCCGCCCGCAAAGGACCTTCCCAAACTTGTTTCAGCGGCAGCTCTCAGCCTGGCGGCAGCGTCACTCAGACTGTGGAAGGAGGGGGAGGAGGAAGGAACTAAAGAGAGCTTTTACCGAGTCTGCGCCCCACAGCCAGGACTGTCCTTGCGCCCCTCAAGCCGCGTTTCTTCCCCGCAAAGCCCTTCGGGCAACCCGAGAGTTCCTTTTGGCGCCAGAAGGGCTTTGCAGGAAGAAACGCGGCGTTTCTTCCTGCAAAGCCCTTCTGGCGCCAAAAGGAACTCTCGGGTTGCCCGAAGGGCTTTGCGGGGAAGAAACGCGGCTTGAGACGCCAGGACGGTCCTGGCTGTGGGGCGCAGACTCGGTAAAAGCCTCTCTTTGGTTCCCTCCTCCTCCTCCTCCTCCTCCTCCTTCTTTCTGGAGCCCCTTCCTCAAAGATTTGGTACCAAAGCAATGGCGGTGAGGAAGTTGTGTCTTTTGGATTTTGCACTGTTGTCTTTTCAATGGTTCTCAGACTGGTTGAACCTTTAGCAGCTGGGGTGATATTCTTTACTGTTAAGGTTACAATTGGATGTGTTGGACAAATCTTAAAAGATGAAACTTTTATTAAAACGTTTGACTTAACTAAAAACGTCTTCCTTTTTCTTCTTCTTCTTAAATATGATTTATTTATTTATTTTTACTTCAGAAGTTTGATGACCATTGTACAAACTAATCCAACCTAAATGTAGAGGAGGAGAAGAAGGGGGGGGATTTAAAAAGAGCAGAGGAAAAAGAAAAGAAAGCATGAAGAAAACATAAAGAAAGGGATGGGAGGGAGGGAAGGAAGGAAGGCACTTTATGTTGAAACAGAAAATATTATATAAGGAAGAAAATGGAAATAACTTAGGAAGGAAGGAAGGAAGGAAGGAATTGCACTTAATATTGAAGGAAAAGAGAATGAAGGAAAAAGTATTGGAAGGATTGAAAGAAGGAAGGAGGAACAAAGAATTACACTTAATATTGAAATGGAAAAGAAAATATAATGAATGAAAGAAGAAGTATAGGAAGGGAAGGAAGGAAGAAAGAAAGAAACAAAGACTGTTGAAACAGAAAAGATAATATAAGGAAGAAAATGGAAAGACGTATAGGAAGGAAGGAAGGAAAAAAGGAAGACAATGTTGAAATGGAAAAGAATATAAGGAAGAAAATGGAAAAAAGTATAGGAAGAAAGGAAGAAATGTACTTAATATTGAAACAGACAAGGGAATGAAGGAAAAAATATTGGAAGGATTGAAAGAAGGAAGAAAGAATGGAAGGAACAAAGACAATGTTGAAATGGAAAAGAATATAAGGGAAAAAATGGAAAAATGTTAGGAAGGAAGAATTACACTTAATATTGAAACAATTGAATATAATGAAGGAAAAGGAAACAGGAATAAGGGAGGGCTGAAGAATTCTGGGAACTGAAGTCCACCCCTCGTAAAGTGACCAAGGCTGGGAAAAGAATCCGCACTAGGGACAATGCAAGCTATGCTTCACCCCGTCAGTCCATCTTAGCGTGCAAGAAAGACATCAGACAACGCCATAGTTGCTATGGTAGCATTTGGCTATGCGCAGCGATGCTCTCCTGGTCTTTATGGGTGGGAGGGGGGCAGTTGAGCTATGATGCTAATCCCCTCGTGGGAACACAGAGGGTGGGAGAAGAGAACCAAAGAACTTCAAACTCCAAGGTTCTGGAGTGGAGAATAAGGGGATCAACTTTGTCTAAATGATATTGACATATAAAGAACGGTTGTAGGAACTGGGTATGTCCAGTTTGATGAAAAGAAGGACTAGGGGAGACATGATAGCAGTCTTCCAATATCTCAGGGCCCAGGGTTGCTCCAAAGAAGAGGGAGTCAAACTATTCTCCAAGGCACCTGAAGGCTGGACAAGAAGCAATGGATGGAAACTAATCAAGGAGAGAAGCAACCTAGAACTAAGGATAAATTTCCTGACAGTGAGAACAATTAACCAATGGACCAACTTGCCTCCAGAAGTTGGGAATGCTCCAACACTGGAAGTTTTAAAGAAGATTTTGGATAACCGTTTGTCTTAAGTAGTGTAGGGTTTCCTGCCTAGGCAGGGGGTTGGACTAGAAGACCTCCAAGGTCCCTTCCAATTCTATTTCTATTGTATTCTCTATATTCTATTCTTTTTCTGTTCTATTCTAATCTCTTCTGAACTAAATGTTTATCTAGAACTCAAATAAATAGCTGCTTTTTGGTTTTATTTTTTTTAATATTTATCAGTCTCTCTTTTATTCCATACTTCTGGTTGAAAGACTATTCTATGTCATGCTAAACAAATGCATATTCTAGTGGCGGCGGGAGCTCGTTGGCATCTTCAGCAGCAGCCCTGCCTCCTGTGAAAAAACCAAAGATGGAGCAGATCCACGCAGATGACGTTGCTGCAACATGACTGGAGGAGGAATTCTGGGAGTTGAAGTCCACAAGGCTTAAAGCTGTCAGGTTTGAAGACCCCTGGGGTTTTTTTCCTAAAGGGTTAGGGGTGCGAGGGTCTTGTAACTTGACAGCTTTAAGACTTGCATGCTTCAATGCCAGAGTTTCTGAGCCAACATTTTGGTTGCTAAGCAGGACCGTTGTTAAGTGATACTGATATTATATAACACTTTTAATTAAGCGGGTACCTTGAATAAACATAACTTTGAGTTTCAAATAATACTGATTTCGTTGTTGTCTTAGGTGACATCTGTGAAAAAAATTAAGGTGCTCAGGCATGAAAATGTGCCGCTCAAACACTATACTTTTCCGCTCACACTGAAAAAAAATTAGAGGGAACATTGCATGTATGCATGCATTTTTGCACACGTGCACGCTTCTGGCACACGACGGCAAAAAGGTTAGCCATCACTGGCCAAGAAAATTGTAGCAAAAACGTGAAGAAAAAAAGGATAAGAGTAGTGAGTAGGCTCATTCTAGTTCATAAGAGATAATGGTTTATGAAATCGAAGAAACAGCAGAAGGTGCTGCCACAGGAAGCACTATTCCAACAAGAAGAGAGTCAAGCAAAGAAGCAAGCTCAGCAGACAAGAGTGACAAGCAAAAACAAAATTCATAGTATACTTTGAACTGCTGAAATTAAACCAAGAGCTTCAGAGAAGAAACTAGCACTGAACACCTTGAGAATTACAGGATTAGAGAGCTGGGATGAAAATAATAAGTACAGGTAGCCTTCAACTTACAATCACAATGGAGCCAAAAATTTATGTTGTTAAGTGAGATGTTAAGTGAGTTTTGCCCCCTTGTTTTGCCACAGTTGTTAAGTAAATTACTGCGAATGCTATATTAGTAAAACAATTGTTAAGTGAATCTGATTTCCTCATTGCCTTTGCTTGTCAGAAGGTCATAAAAGGTAATGACTGAAGCATCTGAATTTTGATCGCATGATTATGGGGATGCTGCAGTGATTGTAACTGTGAAAAACAGTCATAATTCACATATTTCAGTGGTGCTATAACTTTGAAGTCACTAAATGAACTGTTGCAAGTTGAGGACTACCTGTAATTCAACAAAGACCAAGAGATACATTGGGAAACAAACATCAAACACATTAATACCGTCTAAGGAGGAGATACCTGGATAGTTTAATTTAGGCTGCTGTACTTAATGGATGACTGGAATTGATGTCCCAAATAACCTCTTCAAACTGTATAATTCTAAATTAAGTTGACCCCCAAATAAATACAGTACATGATGAATAAAATAATTTTATTTTTTTACAAAGATTATACAATTGTTGTCTACCTTAAAGAACACCTTTTAGCAATTAAGACTTAATTTATAAGATACCATATGAAGTCCTTATTACATAAGTATCACTAATTTCAAGATATTTAGTATGAAAATATGTAAGGTCATTTTGAAGTTTCTTTATATCATAGTTTGCCATTGCACTGTTTAAAATAATAAAGTAGAATTCATTAACTCATCTCGCTTTGAAGACCTTTTTCTGAAACCAATCTTCTATCTTTGCATTTGTAAAGGCAAGCATTTTAAAAACAAAAAAACAAAGTCCAATTCCAGAAGCTGTCAAGTTGATGCCAGTATATGAATTTGATTCTATGATACCAGTACTTTAAAAGAGCACATCGGTTATACATGGCTTTGAACCTTGGGCTACAATTATGCTACCAAGCTCAAATGGAGTCTCAGTCATGTGGCACTGTGCATTTCCTCTGAAGACTGTGTAGAGTCCTGGGTTGCCCAGATCTGATGAAGGTGTTGAAGGCGTTCTGAAGTCCTTGTGCTTACATTCAGGGCAGGATGAACCTTTCGAATGCCAGACTCACCCATTAATGACAGGCCACAAATCCCAAAGTAGGCATGAAGAGCATCTAGAAAGGCAAACCAGAAATGAGTTTGTATATGTGACAGATACATATATTATTCACACATAGGCACACACAGTATAATACAATAACAACCTATTATTTTCTAAACTAAGATCTTTTCACTGAAAGTAAATAACAAAGAAAGCCTAATTCTGACACGCACCTATATATTTCAGGGTGGAGTGGGGAATCATAGGCCAAGCTTAGAGAACACTGCATGAAGGCTTGTTTGTGTATATTCTACCTTTTGTTCAGCTCAAGATAGCTTATGTAGTATTTTCTCCTTCCATTTTTCTTATAAAAACCATAAGGATACCAGTATGAGATAGGTTGGACTGAATGACAGTGAATGGCCCAAAATTACTCCGTGGTTTTAGAAGAAAAAAGAACTCTAATAGGATGAGAAATTCAACGCTAAGTATTACGGCTGGATTTACCTCTCTCAAATATCAACATATATATCCCATTATTAAAAGTTTGCAGAATGTCAGAGAAAAATAGTTTGCTTGACTACTGTTTTGGCTTCACTACTGCAACATATGCTCTACAGCTTTTGAAGATATCAGCTGGTCAGAATACACCTGCACAGGTAGTCATAGACATGTCTCAATATGCCTGTGTAATATCTGCTTCATGAACTGCACTTGCTTCCAGCTGCAATTCAAGGTGTCTGTCATTCCTATAAAGCCCTATAAAGCATAGGGCCTAGTAATTGAGGGATAGCCTGTCTCTCGTAACATCTATTGGGCCTATTTAATCAGGCAGGATTGGCTTGCTCTGGATTCCTTTGATTAAACAATGCCACCTATCAGGACCCTGGCAGTTCACCTTTTAAGGACTAGCACCTGCCCTCCGGAATTAAGTTCTCTCAGATCCTGATAGTAGCCATTCTGGTGGTGTTTGAAAGGGTCTTGAAGATCTGACTCTTCACCAAGGCCTTCAGCAAGGATGAAAAATCATGGTGGAATCTAATAATTGCAAGAAGCAAAGTTTATATTGATAATAAAAGCTGAATTCAGCATTAGTGCCAGCATATGAATTCAATTAGAAATCTTCATGAAAGGAAAGTCTGATCAGATTCCTATATTGTATCCTGTACAACTTACATGATTATTCATGTGTTCTACCAATGATATGGTTAAGTCACACAATCTTGCAGAAGAACTTGTAAATATACTTTCAAACTTTCTAAGAAATAAAAAAGCAGAGAGACTATTGTCCAAGATAGTCAATGTTTAACATTCTGATGTTGATTCTCAACTATATGGACAAATATCAAACAATTTGATTTAAAGCAGTGGTGGGTTTCAAAAATTGTTCGAACCTACTCTGTGGGTGTGGCCTCCTTTGTGGGAGTGGCTTGCCGCCCATGTGACCGGATATGAAGATGCCGACGACACTTGTCAGAACCACCTTAAATTACCTCACACACAGCACTGGCATGCATAAGAATATGACATAAACTTGTTTTTTAAAAGGTATATTTGGTTTGCGTTAAAACAACTTCAACACACGCAATGTTCTGATTGCACCACAAACGCAGTAGTCATCCTTACTTTTCACAGAGGCACCGAGTTTTATAAATATGAGCATGATAGTGTAGAATAATCATATCCAAGGACCAGTGGTGGGTTTCAAAAAAATTTGGAACCTCTTCTGTAGGTGTGGCCTGCTTTCCGGGTTCACTGGTGGAACCTCTTCTAACAATCGGGAGATTTGACAAACCGGTTCTACCGAATAGGTGCGAACTGGTAGGAACCCACCTCTGATTTAAAGCCTCAAAACTATATTAAATCATCAAAAGGTTTAGCAAACATTTTAGGGTGGATCCCCCCACCTCCCGGATTCTGCTCATAGTTCCATAGTTTTTCTTCAAAGCCAGGATACAAAATGACATGATTCCAAGCAAATTCTATATCTGTACAAATACACCATGTCTTCCAAGCAAAGTTTGACTTCTGGTGACTTTATGAATATATCCCTTTAGTTTTCTTGGCAACAATATAGAAGTGGTTTACCACTGGTTTCTCCTGGGATGTTAATTTTAACTTTCCAGTCTAGTCTAACCAGGTCCAACCCTGCTTAGCTTTCTAAGATTAGCCAATACATCCCAGATCTTTACAGAACCTTGAGTTAGTACTAGAAAACTGCTGAATGCTGGCATAGAGATGTATGCATTGGAAGGGATCTTGTAGAGCTTTTCCTGTTTCCTGAGGAAAACTATTAAACCTTTCCAGAATATTGTCCGTAGAACTGCCATTTGAAAATTTCTAGCAACACCAGACTATTCTACTGCTTAACAGCCCTTCCTGGAAATGTGTTAATATGTACCCTAAATTTCATTTTTTAATTTAGTGAATTGACCTATTATATTTTGAGTTTCAACACAGAATATCTCTGATGTTTTTTGCATGTGACAACCTTTAAGAGGGTAGGCCTTAACATATGGCCATTAGTTTAGTGCCCATTCAAAGTTACAACAGCACTATGAAAAGTGACTTACAATTGGTTCTCACTGTAAAAACTGTCATAGCATCCTCACAGTCACGTAATCAAAATTTGTACATGTATTTATGACAGTTGCCGCATCCCAGGGTCATTTGATTGCCACCGGTGACCCTCCCAGCCAACTTTAGATAAGCAAAGTCAATGGAGGAAGCTGGATTCGTGTAATGACCTGCATGAGTCACTTAACAAGCACAGTGATTTGCTTCGCATTTGTGGCAGAAAGGTCTTAAAATCAGATGTGACTCAGTTACTAACTACCTTGCTTAGCAACAGAAACTCTGGTCCCAACTGTGGTCATAAATCTAAAATTGTCTATACCCGTAGACTGCAATTGTATCTCCACTTCATTTTCTTTCTGTTACAAGTTAAACATACCCAGCTCATTATGATAGTCCTTAGAGGCATTGGTCTCTCCTCTGAACCTGTTCCAGCTGATCCATGTCCCTTTTGAAATGCATTGAACAAAGTAATTCAACTGCAGCTTGATCAATACAGATTAATCCTACAATCTGGATGCAATGCCTGTTAATGAAGCCCAGAATTGCATGTGTGTGTGTTACACTGCTCCCTCATTTTTACCTAGTACCGTGTTTTCCCCAAAATACGACCTGTTCTGAAACTAACACCTTGCCACATTTTCGCGTGGGCAAAAATATAAGGTCACCCCTGAAAATAAGCTCCCTGGACAACACCCACCCCCTCCAGCCAGGCAGAGCACCACTCACTGACCTAGCGGTATCCCGAAGGCACCAAGCCATGGGAGCCGGGGGGGGGGGAAGGCGCTCATGTTGCTTGCCTTTGGGATACTGTTAGGAATATGATTCTAACGGTTGGGTTGGCAATATATAAATCATGTAACAATGGTGTAACTGTTTCTTTAAACCATACTGTAAAATGTGATTGATTGCTGTTTTCCTCAATCGGCCATAAGAGGGAGCCAGAATGTCTGTTAAGTCTCTCTCTGTTTGTTAGGTGCTGGGCTGATCTGATCTGGAAGTGCCGTGAGCTACTGTAAGTTTTGCAACTGTTAGCAAACTTTGTGTACCGAACTGATTATATGATTACTGGACTATGTTATTTGGATTATCCCTTAACTGAAAGACATTGATGACTGACTGTCTTATCCGTGTATGACTTGGACTGTTTGATGGACTCTGATACCTCTATTTCCATGAAATTAAAAGCCTATTTAAACTGCAGTGTCTCTGTATGCTGGTTTGTGTGTTCTCCAACACAACTCTCACAACGCTTCGCTGAACGTACCCACTCTCCCAACGGAGAGCTTACCTAACAGATACTGCTAGGTTGGGGAGTGGTGTTCTACCTGGCCAGAGGGGGATAGTTGCCGGGTGGCTGCTCCCTTGCAAGTGGGCTCCCAAAGAGCCGGGCACAACCTCAGGGACGAAGCAGCCATGAGGTGACCACACTCAACGAGTAGCCGCCCGGCAAACTCTCTCCAGCCGGACAGAGTGCCATTCACTGATCCAGGGGGTATCCCTAAGGTGCCAAGCCATGTGGCACTCTGCCCGCGCCCCCCCCCCAGCTCCCGCAGCTTGGCACATTAGAGATACCCCTAGGTCAGTGCATGGAGCTCTGCCTGGCTGGAGAAGGGGGTTGCGTGAGCGCCTGTTCCACCCCCAGCAAGCATGCCTCCCAGCCTCACCATGCGCTGGCCCAGCTCTCCCTGAAGGGGCAGGGCGCCATCGCTGCCATGCTCTGAGCATAACTTCTTCTCCGGCTTCCAAACGCCAAAATTCAGTTGCCGAGTCTTCCAGGAGTGCACTCTATGGTTGTGGGCTGGCTGCTGGAAGACTCTCTGTCCAGAAGACTCTCTGTCCGGCAGCCAGCCTACAACCATAGAGCGGCCTAGAGTGGCCACTGCTGGAAGACTCGGCAGCCGAGTTTTGGAGTTTGGAAGCCGGAGAAGTAGTTATGCTCGGAGTGCAGCGGCGGTGGCCTGGCCCTGCAGGGAGAGCTGGGCAAGGGCATGGTGAGGCTGGGAGGCATGCTTGCTGGAGGCAGAACAGGCACTCACGCAACCCCCTTCTCCAGCCGGGCAGAGCTCCATGCACTGACCTAGGAGGTATCCCTAATGTGCCAAGCTGCGTGAGCTGGGAAGCGGGCAGATCGCCATGTGGCTTGGCGCCTTAGGGATACCCTTTAGGTCAGTGAATGGCGCTCTGCCCAGCTGGAGAGGGGGTTTGTCGGGGGTTGCTCGTGAGCATGGTCACCTCATGGCTGCTTCGCTCCTGAGGCTGTGCTCAGCTGTTTGGGAGCCCGCTCTCAAGGGAGCAGCTGCCTGGCAACCCCAAAACAATAAGCCCTCCCCCTATAATAAGACCAAGGCTATATTTCGTGGGGCAAAAGAAAATAAGACCCTGTCTTATTTCTGGAAAACACGTTAGGTATATTAGTACTTCTACATCCTTATATACATTGCCATCACGTAAAGTGTCTGCATTTCTATACTTATGATCTGATATTTTCCCCTCAAAAGGAAAACCTTACGTTTGTCCCAACAGAACAGTTCCCCCATAAAATCTCCAAAGAGAATACAACAACAAAAGCTCCATTTGTTATTTGATTCCCAGGACTTGGAATTCAAAGTTTCAGTAACCTGAATTTCATAACATAAAAGCACTTTAAACTTCCATTTTGGAAAGGTAATCCAATCTCTTTTTCTTGCGTTTTGTTCCAGATCAATGTTACATTTGTTTGCACATTCAATTCTAATTCATCAGCCAGCACTGTACTGTAATCTCATCTGGGAAAAATCTTACTTACTTTAAAATCTATTGAGAATGAAATTATAATATTACAATAGTTCCCCCCCCCCCCACGGATGAGATTTCAGATATTCAGAAGTCGAGGACAGAAGAAGCCTAAAAATTAAGGCTTCAAGGACAGTGTGAAACTCAGAATATGAGATAGTTATCGAACATTATTACCAGAGGAGAAGGAAGAAATTATTGAATACATATGAGAATGTAATTCCCTATGCTTAAATTTAATTCAATATAAATGGAATCATATCACATTTGTCTTTGTCCTGGCACTGCTTATTACAAGTAGTCCTTGACTTACAACAATTCACTTTGTGACTGTTGTAAGTTACCATGGAACTGATAAAAAGTGACTTATACCATTTTTCACACTTCTGACTGTTGCAGCATCCCTATGGTCATGAGATTTACATTTGGATGCTTGACAACTGACCTTCATTTATGATGGTTGCAGTACCACAGTGTGACCTTCTGACAAGCAAAGTCAATCTGGGGAAGCCAGATTAACAACCATGTTACTAATTTAACAACAGCAGCAATTCACTTAACAAATGTGTTAAGAAAAGTTGTAAAATGGGGCAAATTCAACCAATTTCTTGCAACATAATTTTTGGGCTCAAGTGTGGTTGTAAGCTGAGGACTACCTCTAGTTTCAGAGTATGGTTCCTGCTGTAGATAAATTCAAAGTCTGGTTAATACCAATATTGTAGAATGTTCTGATATTTTTGAGATGAAGTGATTAGATTAGAAAATTGTAGGGTATTCTAAACGTTACAATAACAGGTTTTAAAACCCCAAACAAGAAACTTGTGTTTTTTGCTACACTAGAAAATGTCTTAAATTTTAGCACAAATGTGTATCTTTCCTAAATAATACCTACCATTGCATACTCTTTTTTTCTGCCACTATATACATCATTTTGCATTTTCTAAATTAGCTCATTCGCTCTTTTATTCAATTTTCAAAGACTTTGAAAAATCAAAGTCTTTATAATCCATTTGAGTTTTCTTAGTCATCTGGAACTGCTTCTTAATTTGACTATATCATTGATGATCCAATTCCAGATTATCCTGTATTGTACAAATACTTGAGACATTTCTTTCCATTGTGACAATTATTCATTTATTCCTACACTACTTTCCCTTTTATAATTGACTATTAATCCATATGATAAGCACTTATTCTATGAATACTTGTGCAGAATTTTGCCTGAGGGATTCTACAAAATACTTCAATGGATCACTTTTATCTGTAGACCTGTTTTTATCTTTTGAAAAATTAGAGAGAAAAATTTATTTCATTCCAGAAAACATCCCAATTTCCTTTCCGCTCTGTTTTAAGACAATCTTTGCTTTGTCGTAAATAATCACACAAGTAAACAAAATACTGCAAATACCTGGATGACTATCTGGCCACTTAGCAAATCCACCAACAAGGCGATCTTGGGTTGATAAAATGTAATTTCTATTTTTTTCATAGTTTGTGTACTGAAATATTTTTAGAAGCTGAAAGAAAAATGTATCATGTTTATCATATTCAAAACACTCAGAAATATCACAAAGCAATTTCTCATGAGGAGCATTCAGTTAGATGATGATGCAATATTTATATTAAACGCTAAACTGACAGCCTCAAAGTAATGATATCTATCATCTATCTATCTATCTATCATCTATCTATCTATCTATCTATCTATCTATCTATCTATCTATCTATTTATCTATCTATCTATCATATATGTTGTGACTCAGCAGTTCTGCTGAGAGTCTTTTCGGGATCAAGATTCATTAGGCAGCTGGGAGTGGTTAGAAGCAAGTTGGGAGATAAAAGGAGGGATGCTGCCACGCCCCAGTCGCTGGAGTCAACGTTCCTTCGTGTGTTCCGTGTTTGGTAAAACATTGTGTGATTATTAATCGTGATTTATGCGTGTTACACTTGGAAAAGTGCTTTGGTGTTTCGTGTAAACCTGATCTGTGAAGACTGTGAAAGAACAGCTGCGTTTGTAAGAGCTTTTGTTTTGAACTCTTATCTGAGAGTGATGTTTATGTTATTTCTGGGCTTGAAGCCAGTTTGAACTGTAAACTGATAAAGAGAAAAGTCCTTTTTTAGTTTGCCTGCCTGCGTTTGTTAACGAGCCATCAAGGGGGGGGGTCAGAAAAACACACACACACACACACACACACACACACACACACATACACACACACACACATATATATATTACAAGTTTTCTCCTTTCTTCCTGCTCATTCATACATTTTAATCAGAAATTTTAGCTGTCTAGCTTGATGAAAAACTGAGCAGCTTTTATGCTGTTGGCACAATAAAACTCCTAATATAGAACAGCGATGGCGAACCTTTTTTGGCTCGTGTGCCATAAGCGGGGAGAGCGCAGAGGGGTCGTGGGTGGATGTGCCTCACCCATAATTCAATGTGTGACCCCCCTAGCGCGCATGCGCACATGACAGGCGCTCCCCCCATTTTTTGCATATAAAGCCTTTAGAGC
Organism: Thamnophis sirtalis; assembly: GCF_051295495.1. NCBI lineage: Eukaryota > Metazoa > Chordata > Lepidosauria > Squamata > Natricidae > Thamnophis > Thamnophis sirtalis. The sequence goes on from NW_028261385.1 coordinate 51,558,857, forward strand.
CTGGGGAGGGCGAAAACAGCCTCCCCCGTGCCCCCCAGAGGCTCGAGAAGCTTCCCTGAAGCCTCCAGAAGGCAAAAAACGACCATATGAGCAAACTGGAAGTCATTTCCGGGTTTCTCGTAGGGCTGATTTTAGCCCTCAGGAACGTTCAGGAACCCTCAGGTGGCTTCCCTAAAGGCTCCGGAGGACTAAAAACAGCCATACGGTTTGCTCATAGGGTTGTTTTTTGCCCTACGGTGGCTTCAGGGAAGCCTCCTGAGGGCTCCTGAACGCTCTGGAGGGCTTAAACTGGCCCTACAAGCAAACTAGAAGTCCATTCCTGAACTTCCTGTTTGCCCTTAGGGCTGGTTTTTTGCGCTCCGCAAGCTTCAGGGAAGCTCCTGAAGCCTCCGGAGGGCCTTGGAGAGGGGCGGGGTAGGCTGTTTTCACCCTCCCAGGCTTCTATAAAGCCTCTGGAGCCTGGGGGGGGGGGGAATGGCTTTAAAAAAGGACTCAGCTTGCCAGCACGCGCATACACGCTGGCCAGCTGACAGGACAATGCCTCGCGTGCCCTGACAAATGGCTCCGCGTGCCACCTGTGGCACGCATGCCATAGGTTCACCATTCCGGATATAGAATAAGCAGACTATAGATTCTAAAGTCTTATTTATACTTTCAAATTACCTTAAGAGTTGCTCCTACCCAAAATGAATAACAGGTATCTACAGGCTTGTTGGGTCTTCCTTGATAACCATTCTGTTGCCTCATAATACACCATCTCCTTATTCTCTTCAGTTCCTTTTCAGAGAAGACTTCCTCAAGTTTACCCATGAGGCACAATGATGCAATACCACAAAATGTAGAGCCACCTATAACAGGGGGGACAGTCTCTTCAATATGTTTACAGCCTTTATGGAATTACTAATAAGATTTAATTGACATGAACTATTATCTACTATTAATGTTCTCAAGCAACTACCGATACCCAGAGCTTTTTCCTCCATGAATTCATTTAATCTTTTAAAGTAACTGCCTACATAGTGTACCTGTTAATAGCCCCCAGCTGAGTTTAATTGGTTCTAATTCATCCAACTTTGAAAACATACAATAGCTGTTATTTCACAATGCATGTGGGAAGAAAAACTGCACATAGTTGTAGCAAGCCTGACACTTGAAGAAACAGCAATTCCAATATGGGAGCAGCTAGCTTTTGTCAATGAAAAATTAGTGGGTTTTTTCCTCCTTTCTCACAAGAATCCTCAAACTAGAATTCACAACGTTCACATTTTGCCAGCACTGGGGTAGAAGTGAAGTTCAATCAGATTCCCACAACCACTTTTTTTTAATGGTAAGACTAAAAAATTATCTTACCATGTGATTCAAGTTCTGCTCCTTGGGCAAGACCATTATCGTAGGACTGAAAAACAAATAAATTGACAATGTAATTTTATTAAGAGGCAGTTCTTTTTTTAATATTGCATAAGATGAATTCAACTTGATCAGGACCAAGATCAAGGTGTTAGAAAGTAGAACAAAAAACCAGAATCACATCCCTCAACTGCTTTCTTCTAACTGGAGATTGGCGCTCCAATAAATGGTAGCACTTTTAATTCTAAATGAAAAATAAAGATCTAATTTTTCAATCACTACAGGAGACATAGAAATATTAACTTTGCGAAAGATTGGATTTTGTTTTACAGTCTAGGAGTTAAAGTAACTCTTATACTTGGACTTAAAATCTGTAAGCATAACTCTATTCATAGAAAAATGCTTTCTCACCCCATCTTCCCAATGTATTTACCTGCCTCACATAGTTATCTGAGGGTTCGGGATTCTTCCAATGGAATACTCCACCCTGGCACAGGTACAGGAGCAGCAGTAGTAGTATACCAGTATGTGAGTGTATCAGGAGTGGGTTCCGGCAGGCACTACTGCCGGTTCGCTTGTGGGCATGCTGTGCGCGCATGCACAATACAATAAAAATTATTCTGCACATGCGCAGAAGCAAAAAACAAGGTGGTGGTGCCTATGGTGCTGCCCAGAGAACCAGTTCAGGGACGTGGCAGACCTGGGTTGCTGCTGGTTCCAGCAACCCAGGCTGCCAAACCACTACTGGTTCAGTTGAACCAGTCCGAACCTGTTGGAACCCACCACTGGAGTGTATACTTGAATGCACTGAATAAATGCAGAAACATAAGAGAAAGAGATTCCACACAAGCAGAATCATACAATATATGACTTTCTTTTATAAGTGTATAAAAATATTACCTTAAAATAACATTTGTCTGGTCAAAATAACAACTGGTTACCCAGCTCTATGAATTTCAGCATCATGCCAATTTGTATTGCCTACACAAGTTGATATTAAATACTAATGGCCTTATTCTTTTACACAGTAACATAAGATATTGTGAAACAAACATTTTTGTGTAGTGAGTTCTCTGACAATGACATCTATTTTGCCTTGTATAAAGAGCCATTATTCAAATAAAGAGTCAGTGTGGTGGTTAAAGTGACAGACTACAAACCAGGAGATCACAAATACTAGTCCTCCCTTAGACAGCCTGCTCACTCTCAGCCAATAGAAATCTCAGGGTTATTTTTGTGTGGAATAAGAGGGGATATTATGTACACCAAATAAAGATGCAATATAAGTTTGATAAATACATTATCCATAAACTAGAAATCAATATCAGTGATAGCAATTTGCATCAATGATATATTTAGTTTACAATACAATAAAAAAACATACAAACTATATATTATACTTTATATCTTTTATACTGTATAAATCTTACATTCCAATTTGAGATTCAAACAGAGCTTGTATGGAAAGACAAATATTTTAGATGAATTAAAATTAAGACCAATATCTTCATTTAATAATTTTGTTAAATTGAAATAAATAATTTTAAGCATTTATTTCTGCCTATCAGTTAAAATGCTGATTCCTTTATCCTATGTCTTAATCTTAATTAAGAAAAAACAGAGAAATCCTATCACATTTGTTGTTCAACATCATTATTTTGAAGCATACTTCATTTTCCGAGTACTAAATCAAATGTACAATTTTCTCATTTTCTGGGCTCAGTCTAGTAATATTTTAGTCATTCCAAATTTTCCCCACATCAGATCAGAATTAAAAATAAGCAAATAAGCACTCTGTGAAGAATACATTATCTCTTTTCTTAAATTTATGAAAAAACTAGAGTTGGCAACTTGAGAAGTAAGGAGCCTGGGACTGAATCATTAGATAAACATAGTACCAATGCTATCAATAGCCCAATCTGAGAAAAAGACTGCATACAATCTATTACAACAAAAGGACTGAAAATAGAAAAACTTGAATAGACACATATACAGTGAGATTTTGTAAACTCTGTATCTTCATTATTATAGCTATTTTGCATCTGCAATAAATCTTACTTATGTATCAGAGTCCTGTCCTTCCGTGAAAGCTCCTGAGTGCAGACTGAAACATCTAGAGAGATTAATTACAATGATGTGGATATACTGTAAGACTGAACATTTGTGGTATTATTACAATCCAAGGGCTATTGAGCTTCTCTAAAAGCAGCCAGTCTGATGCAGTGATTAAGGTATCAGATAGAAATTGGGAGACATGAGTTCCAGCTCAATTTTAGACAAAAAACCCAGTTGGGTGACTGGGTCAGTCACTGCCTCTCAGCCCTAGGAAGGGGGCAATGGCAAATCACTTCTGAAAAACCTTGCAAAAATACTGTGGGGAACTGTCTAGATAGTCTCTGAGAATCAGACATAACTGAATGGAAATTTAAAAAAAAACAGCTTAGAGAATGCCTAAGAGATGGCAAGTTGGCATGCTTGGGATCATGCAATTTCAACTCTTGAAGGTTCCAGACTTTCATAGAAATTGAACATTTGCAATAATCAGATAAAGAGGACAAAGACATTTATGTAATTCAGAATTTTACTCATTTATCACCACCTCACTTTAGAAGCTTATAACAGGAAATTGTGTATTTTGTTCATTTGGAATTCTTTGTTTTTTAACAATGATTTAAGACAATGATATTAAGTGTAGACTAGACCAGTGGTTCCCAAACTTGGCAACTTTAAGACTTGTGGACTTCAACTCCCAGAATTCTCCCAGCCAGCTGGCTGGGAGAATTCTGGGAGTTGAAGTCCACAAGTCTTAAAGTTGCCAAGTTTGGGAACCACTGGACTAGACAACTATGACTTATGACCACATTCTGATTTTTTAAATTAAAAATTAACATCTAATGCGGTTATACTGAAGTAAAGAAAACATTCCTATTTTCACTATATTAGGGAGTAGAATTTATCACTGTAATTACACTTAAATTGTATGCATTAGCTTAAATTTGAGCTGATAGTCTTGGTATTCCTTATTTTGTAAACCAGACATTTAAAAATATTACAACCTCAATTTCCAGAAAAGGTAAATATCACCATTTTTACCATAGTACACAATAATACACTTTATATCTATGGCATGAATATAGAATACACTTCCCAAAGCAGAATTTAAATTTTTGAATTTAAAAGCCACTTCAGTTAATCAGACTTCAAATACCAGATGCTATTTTTTAACATCTTCATTAAAAAAAAAACATTTTTCATCTCAAACAAGAAAAAAATTAAAAATACAACTAAAAAGGAAAACTATCAGTAGTCACTAAAAATCAGATGCTAGTTTGTCCAACAGAAGTTACTAAGGTATGAGATAAAAACAATAGGAAGTCTATATATGTACAGTTAAGACTACACGTTAACATCCCTATGAATCCTACACCACCATATATAGTTGGTTGGTATAAACAGCATATTATCATTACAGTGGTCACAAAGTCAGCCAGATGTTTAGTCTTGGATTTGGCATTTTTGTGCACCTCTTGAGTCCTTCTCAAAGATCTGGGATAGGCACATGTTATTTAACAATATTAAAAGTATTGTCGAAGATTGTAAGTAAGCTGCCTTTTGCAATTGTCTGATGGTGATTTTGTCAATGCCAATGGTATTAAAGTGGTGCTCCAGGTGTTTTGGAATTGTACCAAAAGGTAGTATCTTTGCTGTCTTTTGCTACAATCATTCCATGTTTTATATCTTGTGATTTTTCTCCTTTTCTTTCTCTTCTATTTTGCTACTTCAGGTATTTTAATGTGCACATCCAGATTTTTTGTCTTTCTTATCAATAATTATTAAGCATGGGAAGTTGTGTGGTAGTTGCTATCTTTATTATTTATGGTTAAATTAAAGACTACTCATTCAACTCAAGAAATAGTTAAATATCTCTATGATATAATTTGTCAGCGAAGTTGAAAAGAAAAAGACATTCCAATAAAGCAGGGATGTCCATGAGAAGCAATATAATGGCTTTCCAAATACAGGATACAAAAAACATTTTAATCAAGTGACACTTGGCAAAACTTACCATACTTCTTCTAATATAGTCAATGGCTTTCTTTGTATTCATCCCTGACCAACTATTGAGCATGTAGCATATGCAAGCAGCACAGTATATAAATCTCATGTCATTTTCACTTCCTTCAAGGACTGCACAAAAACTAGAAAAAACATTTCAGTTATGTAACAGTTATTACATTATTTAACTATGTATTTTTGTTTCCAAGATAAAACACAATGGTATGGTCTTCCTTCAATGACCAGGTTTGTTAATAATATCAAGTATCAATATCCATCCATCCATCATGCAAGTTTCCTTGAGTCAAGTTCAATTATAAATCCAATTTAAGACAATTAAGTCTTCAGAAAATAGATAATATTTCCTGTTACGGAAATACAATAATTCAAGCACCCATTTAGAGATCCAAAACTACACTTTTATTTTTTAGTATGCATGCCTACGTGACTACTTTTTGCTTTTACTTTCACATCCTTATTTTTACAGTATTCATGTGCAAGTTAATACAGGACTAGATGACCAATATATAGTTTCTCAACCTCAGCAACTTTTAAAATGTGTGGATTTCAATTCCCAGAATTCAACAGTGGGTGACATCTGTGAAAAAAATTCAGGTGCTCAGGCATGAAAATGTGTCGCTCAAATACTATACTTTTCTGCACACACTGGAAAAAAAAATAGAGGGAACATTGTATATGACTCTAAAGAGTTCAAATGCCAATTACAATAGGAAGAGAAATAATTGATATTAGAGATACTCAATGCAGAGTTTCCAACTCTTCTCTGCATGAAATATTGTGAAGCATCCTTTTCAAGTGAGAACCAGGCATTTTAAAGATATGCTGGGCTACTTTGTATAGTTTCAAAGTGTTCCAAAAGTCTCAAAGGGTTCAAATCATAGAGCACAGCACTTCCTGTTCTTGTGTTTCAAGGTTAAAGCGTTTCTAAAACATTTGATGCAGCCACACAGCAGTTACAGACCTAAAATAAGACATTTTTTCCACATTCATATTTGTTCATGGTATTACAAAGCTGTAGAGTGGAATTGCTTCTGTAAGATACAGCTGCAATTAACGCTGTGGATCATAGAAGATATAAAATATCACTCCTCCTATATACGTCTACAAATATTTCAGTTTTTTGACTCAACGTTTTATATTCTATTTCTGTAAATGCAATTTTTGTTAGCCTAGATTGAGCATGTCCAATTTGTGATTCATCAGCTACTTGATTATCAAGTAAGGGAGGAAAGCCCTGAAACACCTGCCAATTTTATCATTTAAAGCAGTGGTTCCCAAACTTGGCAACTTTAAGACTTGTGGACTTCAACTCCCAGAATTCTCCAGCCAGCAGAGCTCAGCAGAGAATTCTGGGAGTTGAAGTCCACAAGTCTTAAAGTTGCCAAGTTTGGGAACCACTGATTTAAAGGCAAGAGCATAGTTTTCCCCTATTCCTGAGCTGTGCTGTATAAAATGAGGAAGGGACTAATAAAGACTATTCTAACTGGAGGCCATGGTCTCCAGCTGCCTTCTCTAAAAAAAATGACAATAAAGACATGGAACAGAAAAATACCTTTTCTTTATATGCTTAGCTGCCCAATCCAGATTCAGCTTCACCAATGTACATGATTTTGACATTTTCCCCCTTTTCTAAATATATTTTACTGTACCTCCCATCTTCCAGCTGTAGAGCTCTGAGTCCTGCCAAACAGGCTTCTTTATTTACTCGACTTAAATCATCACCAAGAATAATTAAGCAGCAAAGGCCAGTGTAAGTCATTGCTATGTGCCCACTATCATATGGATGAGAAATACCAGGCCCCTGGAACAAGAGAAAATGCAAGTTTGTTTACCAAACAAAATTATGATTACATAAATATAAGCATTTATTTTACAGAGAATTGCCTGAGCTTTTTATTGTAATTCAGGAGGGATCTAGTCAGGAATACTGCTTGAAAAGCTATATATAAACGTCCACCTCTACATGACCCACACATATCAGCAACTGTGCGAGCATAGAAAGAAGCTATTTTAAGGTTACATAGATTTATGATACCAAAGAGTTTTTGCGGAGACTTTTTGTCAATTGGTAACTGTTTTTAATCTCAACTTACCTCTGTAGTACAGATCTCCAACAATATAGCATTTGATAAAAAAAAAAATAACATATTGACACTAGAAAAATACTATATTTATCATTTCAGGAAATCTTCCTAGCAAGAAGTTAAATAAGCAGAAGTTAGTTCTTTTCAAATAGAAGGTTATAAGCATGGTACCAACAGCATCTGTTCTACAATCTTTATTAAATTATTCATAAATGAATTATTATTAGGATGAACCATGGCATGGCAAATCTATTCAAACTGTGAGGACAGCAATTGAACAGAAAAATGTAGCAAAGAATTATAGTGAAAATGGAGAATTCTACTTCAAGAGATTCAGAAACTGAAAAGGTTATTGCACAGTTGGCAAGTCTGTTAAATCATATGATAAATTAGGACAACTGAAGCCTAGGAAAGTTAACCATCAAAGAACCCATCAAGAGGAGTGGTTTCCTCTCCTGTATTGGTTTTCAGAAAGGTGTATCCAGGCTACCTTCATTTAAACTCACAGAGCAGAGAGATGCAGAGATATTATGTCATATCCTCATGTATTTTATATGACTTCCAACTCTCTTGGTGCGATGGGAGAGGGAGAATTTTTCTATTTGGAAATGTCATCAGGGTCTATTTGAGAAATTTTATCAGACCAGCATCTGATGGTTCCCAGTAAAGATGAAAATAGTAATGTGGTGATTCTTAATAGCTAATGTAACTGAAAAGTCCACCCAAATTGTATCTTGGACTTTCTTGTTTTTTCTTTTAAAGATGTTTCGCTTTTTGAAATACTGAAGAAACTTTTTGGATAAGAAGCGCAATGTCTTCAAAAGAAAAAATAAGGAAGTCCAGTTGCCTCCTAAAAAAGCACCTTTGGGATAAGATAACCATGACTTGTATGTCTTAGAATCTCCATAGACTTTTAGAGAAGTACATTCATTTTTCTGTACAGCCTAATTATAATCTGAATCATTCTATGATAGACTGGATAAGAATGGCTCATTATTTAAGATATAAAAAAATATCTGCATTAGCTTAAAAGTTTTATAAGAATATCATATCATTATACACACACACACACACACACATATATACCAATTTGCTCTATTTAATTATGTCTGTAAATAAAAATATTTTCCCTACATTTTCAGAAAACATTACAGCATTTTTACTTTAAACTTTCTAATTTCTACACATAAAGCACTATGTTTATATTTTATACCTGATTTCCATTTTAACTTCTAAAGTGTCAGTTAAAATACATTATTCACTAACCTTAGATGGATTGAAAGGTATTCCTAGATATGAAGAACCACGGAAGCCACAGTGGTGCATATTTGTTCCTTGGGAGAAAACAAAAACTTGTTATTTTGCATACACATTAGAAAATAGTAGTAGTATCTTAAAAACTGCTAGCACCTGAGAGTAAAAAAAAAACAAAAACCTGCTGAAATTTAAAGGTGTATGTAGCATACCACTATAGTAGCATACCACTATAGATACTTTTCAACTAATGATCACAATTGGAACCAGAATCTGTTGCTAAGTAAGACAGTTGTTAAGTGAGTTGTGCCCAATTATATCAACCTTTTTTGCATGATTGTTAAGTAAACTTGGAATGGTCAATAAATAAATGACTATAAGTTGAGAACTATCTCTAATATACTTATATATACGTAATTATATACTTATTCATTCATACATACATATACTTAGAAATTCCAGTAAATTCAAAATGTTTACTTTTGAGTAGATATGCAGAAAACCCTGCCAGTCTTACAAATTCTAGACAACATGTAAACAAAAAAACTCCCCCAGAACTAAGCATCACTACAGAGTATTAAAAAATACAAATGGTAGATAATTGATAGTCCACAATAGGAGGCTGAGCTAGCCTACCAAAATCCAAGAAAGATTAGATGCTGTTAATGCTTAAATGGGAGATCATTTAAAAAAAAATCCAGGTTTGACTAGGAAACAAACAAACGATTCTAGATAAAGTCAGGGGCAAACCACTACTACATTGTTGGTAAAAAAGAAGAAGAATGTCTCCAGGAAGTCATGGGACTAAATGCTAAGAGAAAAACCTCCCCCCTTTTAATACAGTTAAGGTGAGCACACAATCATCTGCTCATCTACATATTTTCACAGGATACAATGTATGAAACTAGACAATAAACATTTAGTGAAAAATCACCAAAAGCTTTAAACAAATTATTTACATCAAAACAGCAAAATATCCATTTCCATGAAGTTTATCAGAAACAAATGGGGGGAAAATCCCACTGAAAAAAATCCAAAGTTTAATTTTTCTTTTGTATTCCATTCAGCTCTTCACAATTACTATCCTTTCCCCCCAAAATTGGCATAGATATGTCCAGATTTGCACCCTGCCTAACAGAGGAACTGTTTTATGTTATAATACCAGCCAGCAATATTTTCAAGCACTATAGTTCTTTCAGTGCAGTGTAGTTATGCAGCCCTAGTACAATTTCAATTTTTAATCACCTTTACATAAGATACAATACATAACATTATGCCAATGTTGATTTCTAACGACTGTGTTGAGACAATGTTCATGCCTGGACTGGTCTCTGCAGTCTTCTTGGCAAGTGGCTTGCCACTGCCTTCTTCCTAGGACCAAGAGAGAGTGAAACTGACCCAACTAACTTTGAGCCTAAAGTGGGACTAGAATTCTCAGTCTCTTGGTTTCCAGTCTGCTGCCTTAGCCACTAAACCAAGTTGGTGCTCTCCTACAAGGTATAAACAATCTGAAAATGCAACATACATTTAAATAATTTAAGTAAAATGCTTAGCGTATAAAATCCTAGAATAATAAATATTAACATTGGTACAAATCAAACAGAATTGCAGAATGTCTTCAGAGAACTTCAAAAATATGTACAGATAGTCCTTGGTTAACAACAGCAATTGGGATTGCAATTGCCAACACTGGGGCAATTTTTTAAACAACGGATCCAAAATGTAATCTTAATAGTATCTGTCTCTGTATATACAGACTCTGTTCAAATGATGTTATGGAAGAGGAACAGGTTCTAACTTGGAAGTGTATTTTAAAATGAGAAGCTACAAGAATGTCATGATTAAAAATGTTACATTGGATGTACAAACTGTCTAATGTCTTAATAATTAAAAGGGCTATGCTAACAACAAATTGAGAGTGACCTGAATAATTTTCCTACACTGGATTTATAAAACCATCTGGTCAAAATTTTGTGATAAAGGACAAAGAAAAATGAAAAGGAATAAGGTTGTAGCACGCTATTTGAAGGGACTAAAGTTCAAGTTAAAAGTAAAATAAAAAATAACCTCTCAGAAATTTTTAAAATATAAATAACCCTAGGATTTTCCTTTCCTTATTTGCATAGAGTTATTTTTAAAGGGAAGAAAACTATTTGCAAATTTTAAACCAACATTCAAAGGTAAAAGCCTATAAGAACACCAATCAGAAGCAAGTTTTCTGTTTGTTTTAAATTCCAGGACTGTGGAAATACTTACAAAGAGTTGTTTTGATACATGCAGAAACTTCTTTTTCCAAGCTCATGCAGAAACACTGAAAGTGTTTCTGACTGCCTGGGCAGACACAGGCAGAATCACATTCCAAAGCAGCTGCACAAGCCTGGAGAAAGATGCATCTGCTTTAGCATTTCAAGGAGATGGGTCTCATATTGTGTGTCCCAAAGTATTTTTTTTCTGAAGCACTTGTACAATCCTACAAAACACTCTCACTGAACCTGTTGCTTTTAAATTATCTGTACACAATCCATCTCCCTGTAAAACTTGGTTTCAACCTTCTTTAATCTGGTACCTCTAGACTGGGTTGGAGTTCCATAATCACAATTGCAGCCAATGATTATGAGAAATGATTCAACACATTTCAAAGGCACCAATTTGGGAAATGTTGGTATAATTTTTAATGTTAGTACTCTTGAAATTAATTACCAAAGGGGATACCACAATAAATGTAAAAGAAATCACAATAAGAGTCATCCAGCAATTTGAAAATGAAACAAACAGCAGCCAAATGTGAGCTTTTATAATAAAGATTCCAGAAGGGCTGCCAAAAGTCTAATGCTAAAGTTGATTGTTCGGCATGTTTTGAAATTATAAATGGAGTATTTAAGTTTCACATTGCAGTATCAATGAGTGCTAGAATGTATAATTTTAGTTGCATAGTTTAATATTACAGTAATAACTAGATATTATTTGGTCAACTACATAAAGGAAGTAGTCTGAAAAGATCAGACCAAAGTAAGTGAGTCAACAAAATTAAAATCTTGAGGTGCCTTAAAGACTACAACACATTATACTTAAATCTCTAATAGATTTATTTCTCTAAGGCACTGCCATTAATCTTTCCTTTTATTTGGAACCAAATATAAATTCTCCCTTTTGAAATTATAATCTGAAAGTTTTCAATTAAAATAAACCATGGGAGTGTTCCTCACCACTAGTATACAGATGTGGCCTAGATGGAAAACTAACTCCCTTTCTCAAATTTAAAATCTTATGCTCATAATTTACCATAATTGATACATACATACAGTATGATAACAGAACAGCTCTGTGTATATATGTGTGTATATGTTTGTATATATCAAGTCATTGGCAGTCTTAAAAATTTGACATGTCAAAAACTCCTGGATTATAGTATGGTGCCATCTAGTGTTTATAGAAATTGTATTATTATTTCTTGAAAAAAGCAAAACAGCTTTTTTAAATATGCTGCTTCAAGATATGCTAGATTTTAAGTATCGTAATTTCCCAGTCTTTGGCTTTATTCATTAGAGCATTATGCACTGTGGGAAGGGTAAAACCCCAAATAAATTAGGATGGATTAAAACATTCACAAAAGTATATAAAATATTCCATTTATTTAACTCCACAACTATTCTAGGAAATTCACACTAAAATCTGATGACAACATCACACTAAAGTGTAATATAGCTTGTTTAGTTTGATGGCTTTGCTTTAGCAATTGGGTAAACCCAGAAAAGTATGGTTTAGGGATCTGTTGTGATTAGAATGCAATATTCGCATTGTGACTCTGCTCACTGCCAAAAGTTTGATTCTGACCAGCTCAGCCTTCAGCCTTCAGCCTTCCACCCTTCTGTAAAATGAGGACCCAGATTGTTGGAGGCAATATGATGGTTCTGTAAACCGTTTAGAGAGTGCTTTAAAGCAGAAGTCCCCAACCCCCAGTCTGTGGCATGCCAGAAACCAGGGCGCGCAAACAAGTGAAGCTCCACCCACAGGATGCAGGCAGCATGTGAAACCATGCCCCCTTCAGTCCACGGAAATACACTATATTGCCAAAAGTATTCGCTCACCCATCCACATAATCAGAAGCAGTTGTGAACGAATACTTTTGGCAATATAGTGTATCTCTCTCCACAGAACATAAAGGTTGGGGAGCGCTGCTGTAAAGCACTATGAAGCAATAATATAAGCCTAAGTGCTTCTGCTGCTATTGCTCTTAAACACTTAAACTAAGGTTAAAAATCATAGCAGTGACAACCTAACTTTATAAAATTATTGTATCTGTCTTAAAAGTGCAATAAAATTGAGTTCTCCTTTTACTATTTGAGCCAATATTTCTCTGGCATTAATGTAAGGAACTTGGTTATTTTTGGTGGGAAAGGCCGTTCTTAAAAAGATATCACCACTCCTAATAAAAACGATGCCTGAAATACCTTCTAAATCACTCTGAGCTTCATATTTCAAGAACTCCTGCATACAGTTCATAATGAAGTGATTACTGGAACATTTTACTGTGTTCAGTATTTGAAATGAATCCAATGTTTTCCTCTCGTATTTTAGACTTCTAGTATAGAGATTAAAAGTGCCTTTGTAAACTTGCTAATACTTTTTAAATAATATTGCTATGGTTCCACAGAAGATGCCAATGCTGAGATTGTACATTTGAGCCAATTTTCACTTCTATCTAGAAGCATTTTTACTTTAAATATACTTTAAATATATCTATCACCAGAACACGAGGTAGATACAATATCTGAGGGAAAACCTCTTCCAACATCCCTCTACTTAAATCACAATGAACTTTACAGGCCCAGATTAAAGTGCCCTCTCATACTAAAGTATGGTGAAAAACTACAAGAGAACAGGTCTTTTCAGAGATAATACACCAACTCTAGAATGCATTGTGAGTTTGCCTGACAACTAGCGTTAGTGTCTTGTTTAACAAACAGTTTATTACTGGGAAAGACTGGTTTTGAAGGATAGTATTTAATTAAAAGGAAAACCAACCATCATTTATCTGCATTCACTGCATCAGAAAATCTACCTCAGGCCTGGTGGAGCAGACAGCACATGGAATGTAGGCCACTAATATCCAACAAGCAAATTGTATTCCAGGCATCCTGTTGGTTAACTTTCTAACAAGTAATGTGACTTCTTTCACTCTATTTTCTTACAGCAGTGTAAAATTCGCCTTACATTTATTAAAATAACTGCAGATTGGGAGAATTAACAATATGTCACTGGTTACAGTACATTGTTATTTATACTAATCTAATAATTCTTAAAAATTTCTAGCAAAATAATTAAGAGAAAATATCTGATAGTTTTCAGAAAATGTTTTTGTTTTTTTTTTAATATCAGGGCACGCAAAAACAAACTCAGGAATCTCATTCGACTTTCACTCCTTACTTACTTTGGCAAAAGTTATTATCAGCAATGTACAGGCTTTTGCCAAGCTTCACTGCAGTGTTCATTGACTGAGGTAAGAACAAAGATATTTTAGGACTGGCAAGCTTTTTGTGAGGTTCAAATAAAATAGTTTCCACAATTGATTAATATTCAGATGAACAAGAGAATGGTCTCTGTTTTTAAAAGATAAGACACTATTCATAGGTAATGAAATGTTAATAAAATAAAAGCTAAAAACTCACTCACTGTCTTCTGTGGGAAGTACTTGCAGAGAATAAATCCATTCTATTATATCCTCTTTATTCACAACATCTAAGGAATCCAACATATCCAAACCAGAAAGTGCAAAAAAAGCAACTGTCAACCTGGGGGGGAAAAAGGGGGGGGGATAACAAAAATAGAAATTTACTATTTACCATTAATATTAAATTTCAACCCAGATGATAGTTATTTGCAAGGACAACTCCAAAATTAACTGAAACAACATGGGTGTTATAACAAGAAAATAAACTAAATGAAACATACAGTACCATAAGCAAATAGTTATTGACCTACAAATATATTCATTGTACTTTAATTAATGAGTAGATGCATTATACCCTCATTTCTCACCCTAACTCCAGCATTACACAGTCAATTTTTCCCTACATTTCTGATATTTTCATTTTCATTTCAAAATTCATTTCCCTGAGTTTTCCCTTTCCCTTAACATCTCTTACTCAGGTCTGCATAGCATACCCCATCAAGCAGCCTTGTCCAGCCTGCTGACATTTTTAAATAAGTTTTACCCATATTAATTCACCTTTGCCCCCAAACACACTGTTGAGCACCTACAAGTGTCGCTGCTCCTGCAAGCTGCACTGCTACTACCACCTCACTAGCTGATTAACACTTGATCGGTACACCAACTATTCCTTCGTTGAGAGCAATTATTTTATTTATAAATGTGGCCCTATCTTCTTTACAAACTGTGCAGGCTTGTTCTCATTCCTTTCTTACTCTTATGCAGATCACACACTTCCATGGTATAACTAAGTTAATACCAGAAACATGATACTGTTTCCAATGATTTTTCACTAAAACATGTTATTTACTTTATAAGCTATCAAGGGAATAGGGGGGGGGGGGTAGGAGGGAGAGATACATGGGTCTCTACATTGAGAAGTTCTGGAGACTTCTAATTCCCAGACTAGGGTTAAATGGGCAGTTGATTGTTACAATCCATCTTTTTAATTGAAGAGCACATGACTATGTTAAATAATATCGGTAACTATTCAAAGGTCTACTAAATTTACATATATAATAAATACTTCAGCAAAAATGGGTGAACATTTCAGAGAATGAGCACAAAGAGCAGTGGCCAAAACATGTTCTAGAAAATGTTTATATATATCTGGCTCGTGATGGAATAAATTATTGAGCAGTATTTCTCCAAGTGAGGGTTTTATATATTGAAACTTAAGAAAGTTATATGCAGTTAGGACATAAAAGTAAATAGCAAAATTGACTGTGTTACTGATTGTATTAAATCATAAGGCACACTATAAATACTTTAGCATTTACATAATGGAACAAAAGACAATTTCCACATTGATATAGAAGCCAAAAGAGCTTTAGGCCAAGGTGGCGCAGTGGTTAAATGCAGCACTGCAGGCTACTGCTAGATCAGCAGTTCAGCGGTTCAAATCTCACCGGCTCAGGGTTGACTCAGCCTTCCATCCTTCCGAGGTGGGTAAAATGAGGACCCAGATTGTTGGGGGCAATATGCTGACTCTCTGTAAACCGCTTAGAGAGGGCTGAAAGCCCTATGAAGCGGTATATAAGTCTACTGCTATTGCTATTGCTATTGCTTTATATAGTGCTGGAAATCAGTCAGTCTGCACAAAAAATTCTGTTTGAGCAAACGTTAAGACCATTGACACAATTAGAAAATAATTTTAAGAAATAAATACATATTTATATTATTTGCAAAATAAGCTCATGCATTTCATTGCTTATTTGGTTGTCCAAATTTGGGGTGAAATAGAGCTTCAGATTCAAAGGAAGCACTGTTTCAGAGTGTACACAAGAGTATACATAGCACCTGTTAGTACACATTGCATCTGTCAGAAACTCCTTAAATCAAATACTTGTAATTCTCGCTTACATCTGCCATTTCAAATTCTAGGAAGAATTGTAGAATGCTACTAAATTCTTACACCATATTTTTTTCTGCAAAATATGAGATGCAGTAAATGCACATTGCAACAACATGCTTCTTATTCACTTTGGAGCATGCTATATTTAATCTTAGAATCTCTCAGTGAATGCTTTTGACAGAAGGATACATCTTAACATCTACCAAGGTTATACATTGCAGTAAACAAAACACCACCAAGTACATTCATACCTGCTACACCCTTTTTAATTGCAATGTGTGTTCAAATTTTAACATTTAGACTAATTGTCACATGACTGCCTTTTGCAATTTCCTGCAGGGTTCTCCACTGACTGCTTGTTGGAATCTGGCAATGAAGGCTGCAAATGGAAATCATGTGACTACAAGACACTGCAATGTTGTAATTGTGAGCTGGGAGCCAAGCATCCTAAATACAATTACATGGGGATGCTGTGACAGCCACAATCACAAGGAAGTGTACCCTAAAAGAACAGGCTTAGGAAGTTTGTGGTGTTTAGTTTCAAGATTTAGGGGAGTCCTACTAGCTATGTTCAAGTTTATGCAGGAAAGCTATAGGAAGTTAATCATAAGCTATTTTCATGGCCTCAAAAACCAAGCCCAGAAATAAACTGCAGCTACCTACACTTCATTTAAATATTGTACCTTTCCAGGGAAAACACAGCATCAACTTTAGCTACAAAATGATAACTAAGTACTAGCTCTAGGAAGAACTGTAGAATGCTACTGAATTCTTACACCATATTTTTTCTGAAAAATCTGAGATGCAGTAAATGCACATTGCAACAGAATGTTTCTTATTCACTTTGGAGCATGCAACATTTAATCTTAGAATATCTCAATGAATGTTTTTGACAGAAAGATATAGCTTAACATCCATCAAGGTTTCACAATGCAATAAACAAAACACCACCAAGCTCATTCATACCTGCTACGCCCACTTTTAATTGCAAGGTGTTCAAATTTTATCATTTAAGTTCACTAATTGTATTCCTTGCATACTCACCTTTAATAGAATAAGTTCTAAATAAGTACCTTAGATCAAGCAAAGAGAACATTCATAGTAAACAATGCAGTACAAGTCCCAAGGACAGAATTAAGATTCCCGTCCAATGTGGGAAGCACAGAAAATAAAAACTCCTTTACCTTTGATGTGTTTACCGAAACTGCAACACCTTGCTTAATAGGATAAAGTACAAAGGCCTAGAGTTAAATCCCTTGCATCCAATGGACAAACTTTTAAATTAGTAAAGTCCCTTAGCTCTTTCTCCCCAAATGTAGACATATTATCTTCAGTTTAAATAAATTCACTTTATTTCAAGATAGTGAATTGAGAAAATTAGTTTCAAAAGGAGGAAACTATGGATAAAGAAAATTTCATGAAAAAGGACATATTCTCTAATTGCTTTTTTAGAAGCCCCACATCTTTTCTTTCTAAGGTACTTGGATATTAAGTCCACATAGTAAGTACCCAAGTATCTTGATCTCAACTCCAAGCCAAGAATTATGAATTTGCCATTCATCTTGAGGGCAACCTTACAGGTGTCCACTCAGAACTAAGTTTGACTGAATTCAATGGGTCATACTGTAAGTTTTTTAAAAAATAAACTCTCTGCAACCTTTGTACTAACCAGCAGTTTACCCAACACAGATTTCTCCAAGAACAGAATAAATCCACAAAGAACATTTTCTATATTTTCCATTTCAAATTCTATAGATTTATTTACCTTTTACACTTTCTCTTTTTAATTCGCGCTTTCAGCCAAGAGTGTCAAATTCTTTTGAGAATCTTACAGGAAGTAAGGCCTTTCTGAATGCAAAGCAGGTACCCTACCAACTAAACTAGGTAAGCATTACTCTCAAACCTGCATCCATCTCAATGAGGGGAGTTCAAAAGTTTTGAAAACGGTACAAAACATCTGGATTCTGATCAAGGGTAAGCTGCAAAAATATTAACAGTTTAATGAAATGAAAGCGAAAGTATCTTAACTGTGTTGAGTCTAATAATTGAAAACAAGATCATATATGCTTGATCTGTTCTCCTAAATTTGACCTAAAAGGCACGGGAGAAACTGGATCTAATTTTGTTTTAGTACCAATGAGATTGTCATTGTTAGATCAGAACACCCCAACATTAAAGCTAACATTTGAAGTGTGTGAAGAAACTGGGGTATCTCTCAGCAGACATTTACTTTCAATTTCAAGCCGCCGCAGACAATCGTCAAGGATTAGGGTGCAGGATTTTTGGCGCCCGGTCAACTTTAAACAGGAATTAAGACTAATGCCATTCTACAAACATCGACTCCAAGGAAGCCTCCCAGAGCGCCATTCCGGGCCCCCTGTCTCGACACCCGAGTGGCCAAAAGAGAACAAATCCTGGCGGGTAATTCCCGCTTCGGATAGTAACCAGCCCAGCGCCCAGCTGTCCCGAGCACTTAGCGCACAGGGGCAGGCTTGTTGGGGTGTCAACTCCTCGTTTACTTCCCCACGGGAAGCACCCCGAACGTCTCTGCCGCTTCCCCGAGGGTACCTGCTGGTCTCCAGTGACGAATAGCGTTCGGGCAAAATCTGAAGGCTGCGTTGGAAGAAGCGCACGTGGCGTTCCTTGAGGAAATCCAACCTTTCCCCGTCCCCGAAGCCTCCCTCGTCTTCCACCAGCACCGTGCTCGCCATGTTGGTCTTCCGCTTCCTACTCTCGCACGCAGCTCCGTCACCGGCGGCACGGTCATGTGACGCAGTCCCAACGCCGGGCCCTTTTTCTTTTTTTTCCTTTTAGCGGCCGCGACGGCAACAACCAGCAACTGACAAGGGCTTCGTTCCGCCTTAAGAGGTGGGCTTAAGCGGCTTTGGCGCCAAGCGAAAGCAACTTTAAAAATGCTCCCGTCTTTCGTGCCTGACAGTCACCGCGGCATTGGGTAGCAATGGACAACTTTTTTCCTGATTGTATGTATGTGTATGTATGTATGTATGTATGTATGTATGTATGTATGCATGCATGCATGCATGCATGCATGGGTGTATGTAGGGTTGTATGTGTACACACACACACACACACACACACACACACACACACACTTCTTGCAGACATTTCATTACCCTAACAAGGTAACACTATCATTACTAGTAAAGAGTATTATTTGCTGTCAGTTTACAGTCATAGCAGCATAACAGCACTCCTTACTAGCACTGATGACGTTACTTAGTTAGGGTAATGAAACATCTGCAAGAAAACAAGCAAGCTCAGAGAGGACCAAGGATCCCACACACACTGTTGCAAAATTGCAGATTATTTCTGTTTACATAGTTTGTTCCAGAAAAATTAGATTGAAAACTTTGGTAACTTCAATGTGCAGAAATATAAGAAATGCAGTTTCTGTCCCAAAGCCTTTTGAAATTATGTATTTCTCATTGATAAAACACTGATAAATATTAAACTAATTCAAAGACCATATGCTACAAAGGCTTACAATGTGTTATTAAAATTGAGGTATTGCGTGGCAAAACATGGATCTGTACTATATTTTATGCAGGGCCTCTGGATTTTTACAAGGGAACTTCCAAGATATATCTGAGCTTGTACGATTAAAATCAACATTTTGTTCAGAAGCATTACAGCGAAATGAGGAATTATGTCAAAATTTTGTGTGCTGCAGAACTTACAGGGAGTTTCTATGCCACAATACTCATACAGCATCAGCACTGCATTTAATAGGGATGTGCAAGATCCCAAATACAACCTTTTTTTTGGAGCTCAGGGATAAACAAACAAAAAGTTATGGAACTTTGTTTTCATGTAAAATAATTAGGGCAAGATTACAATGTGCTCCAAAGTGAAAAAGTTTGATAATACCTACAATCGACAAATGGCTGGTGAAGGTGATGAAACTTCCATAGATGGCTAAATTAACTTCTTTGCTTAGAGAGAAAACAGAAGTTTCTATTTCTTTCCGTTTTGGCATGATTGATTTTTCTCTTTTCTCTCTCTTTTCTGCTTTTTTTTTTATTAGTCTGTCTTAGTTTTTATGTTTTTTGAACCATTTTAAAGTAAAGTTTAAATCACACAACTTAATCATAGACAAGCTTACTTTGAAACATTTTCAATTGTTTGAAAGTCTGCAGAAAAAAATAATAATACCTTGCCTCCTTCTAAGATTTTTTAAATGTTATTTTGTTTGTAAAAAATATTAGTTTTGAAGGATGGCGATTAAGAAACAACTCATTTCTTGATAACAAGACCTTATTATTTTCTGTCCCATTTTAGGAAGATATTATCCTCCTTACCCTCTTAAATTAATCTGAGATACATTATGCAAATAAATAAAGCAAAGATAAAACACTTGTGTTAATTTTCTCTGTTTATTTCTGGGCTGAAAATAACCATGAAAGTATGTAGAAAGCAATACATGCACTTTTTTCTGAGCTTTACAGAAAGAGGTCACTTACTAAATCCAGGTTCTAGAGAAAAAAATGCAAACCAAAAAAAAGCTTTTGCAAGTACTTTACACGAAACAATATATACTTGATTTCTATTTAACATAACATTTATAAGCATATATACAACATTTCTCATATATAATACAAACTAATATAACAATACATTATGTTGTAATATTATCTTCAAATAAATTATTTGCAGATGTCCAATTATAATCCCTGTCGCCAGCTTGGGACAGCCCTATCAATGTAAAAATAGATTAGTACCTTGCAAATATATTAATCATATAAAAGTACATTAATTATATAAGTATTTAAACTTAAGGTAATTTAATTTAAGATGTACAGTATAATTATATAAAATATTTCAATTTTCTCACCTATGAGGAATATACAACACTGGCCCTGTACCTATAGGTCCAATCTCTTTTGTTCGTTCTTCCCAAACTTTTGTAGGTCTGAATAACCTGCATGGATCCCGAGTTACATTAATATGAACCTGTTAATAGTGAAAATACAGAAAATAATTGAAGGAATTGCAAATACAAATGAATTAAGCAAAAAAGAGTAAGAAGTAAACTTGCATAGCACTGTATTTTCATTATTGTAGAACCCAAATTACTATTAGTTTGGATTACAGACCCAGTAATTTATTATGCAGCTGATTCTTGCTGGATACTTAGAATAAAGATGCAAATCAAAAGAGTGGTGACTACTAACAGAAAAGAAGTCAAATGGGACCAGATAGTAATTGCAGAGTGGTACCAAACAAGATTGAGCAAGACCACTAGAAATACGAAAGTTAAATTTCAGTCCACCAAGATTATTGCTCCAACCCCAACTAAAGTCTGGGTCAACAATCCTAAAACACTTAGAAGGAACACCAAATAAACCGATTAGGAAGTATTGTTGAATCATCATCGCTACAGTTTTAATTTAAATTTAATTTCCAGAGGAGACACAATCCCATTTTATTTTTAAAATGACATTATGCAGTTTGCATACCTAATTGAGTTACTCTCAACCCAATTTCTTTTCCATTTTCTTTCATTCTAACCTACTTACAACTTTCCCTCTTGCTTCCATATGGGCAACTAAATTCCAGTTTCAGAATGTTATATAATGGCATTTCAATAAGAAACTAATATCATATGTGATAATTTTTAAATGCCAGAGTTCTTTGAAGTCAGAGGTACACTTCTGAGAAATGTACATGGGACTGATATATATACCATATTAAATTCTTACCTTCTTTCTCAGCTTAGACAATCTTTTTTCTTTTTCGATCTTTTCATCTTCCTTTGCCTGCTTTTCTAGAAACTTCAGCTCAAGTTTATGCAGATCCTGAGTAAAATAAATGAAATGTTGCATGCTCTTTCTCTCTCCCTCCCTTCCCAGGAAATCTTGTTTGAGATAGGCCACCATATAAATTGAATAAATAAAATAAATAAGAAAACATATAAAAATAGCTTGTCGTTTTAACAGCTAACAGCTGTCAGTTCCAATTGACTACCTATAACTGCCCTTCATTCTCATAGAACACAGGGATGCCCAAAGGCTGCAAAAACCTGCTTTGGAGACCTTTCCGCAGGCAGGGAGATATAAAGATCAAATATTGGTTAATGGATTTTTAAATTGGATTTTTTTCAAGTCCAAATTTAAAGCAAGTGCTTGATAAAAATTGAAAGCAACTGGATTATATTAACATGAACAATGACCTCATTATAGTCTTTGCTAATGCTAATACTGAGATGTGATATTAGTGAACAGACTATAGCTAATCTCTGACTAAAAGTACAAATTAAACATGGTCAATGAATAAGAAATTTGAAGTGTAAACAAGCAAGGGGAATTTTATTAAATATACAAGGGAGGGTCTAAATATGAAATTCAATTAGGAAGTGAAGTAAATAAAGGATCACATTTTTGCCATATAAAGACTTGAGAAACATGTCTCTAATCCTCTTGAAGATAATAAAACAAAGGTAACTGGTAAAGGTAATATATCCTTTGATATAGCTTGTTTCCTGAAGGGAGGCTGGCTGCTCTCCTTTTGGCCTTCTGGAGAAGAGTGAAGAATTGTTCTTTCAGAACACCTTTAGAGGTTGCTTGTATAGTGTTCTCAGCAGTGAGATGATTAGTTTGTATTGCTATTGTTATAGCATCATGATATTAAGGTATATATCTGTGATGGTGAACCTATGGCACATATGCCACAGGTGGCACGTGGAGCCATTTGTCAGGACACACGAGGTGACTTCGGCCTTCTTTTGAGGTCGTTTTCACACACACACACACACACACACACACGGAGGCTTCCTTGAAGTCTCCGGAGCGCAAAAAAACAGCCCTATGGGAAAACCAGAAATTCAGGAAAGGACTTCCGGTTTGCTCGTAGGACCATTTTTCTGCCCTCTGGAGCCTTCAGGAAAGCTTCCTGAAGGCGAAAATTGGCCCTACAGACAAACTGAAAGTAACTTCCTGTTTGCTTGTAGGGCTGGTTTTTACCCTCTGGAGCCTTCGGGGAAGCCTCCTGAAGGCTCCGGGGGGCGAAAAACAGACCTATGGGGAACCCAGAAGTTTGGGAATGATGAATTCTGGTTTGTACGTAGGGACGATTTTCGATCTCTGGAGCCTTCAGGAGGCTTCCCTGAAGGCTCCAGAGGGCAAAAACCAGCCCTATGAGTAGACAGGAAGTCACCATTCCTGAACTTCCGGGTTCCCTGTAGGTCCGTTTTTCACCCTCCGGAGGATTCAGGGAAGCTCCTGAGGCCTCCAGAGGGCATCGGGGGGGGGGGGGGAGGCTGTTTTTGCCCTCCCCAGGCTCCTAAAAAGCCTCTGGAGCCTAGGGAGGGTGAAAAAACAGCAGCAAAAGTGGGGGTGGGTGGGCACTGATCGTGTGCATGTGTGTACAGAGGGTTGCACACATAGCATTATAGGTGTGGCACACCGGCACACGACCCCCCCCGTGCTCCACCCCGCTTTTGGCAAGGCAGCCAAAAAAGGTTCGCCATCACTGGTATATATGCTATTTTGTTATTCTGTAATATTCTGTATTTTACCCAGAGTTCTTCAGAATTGGCAAAGACCACTCTTATGGATAAATAAACTGCAGCCTATTCTGACATTTTCAAACTTAATATAGTATATTCTTTGATAACAGCATGTAGAAAATTCTTCTTTTGCTTTAAGGAAATACTGGGGCGTCATCTGCTAGATGCATTTGTTTTTCATAATTATTGTCTCATTAGTTCAATTCTTGGTATCCCAATCAAATAATTATTTTAAGCCTTTATGAATAATTCTTTTAGAAATAATTCTTAAAATTTGCCATTTTTAATGGAAACAATTGTATCCAGATGAAACAAATTAATTGAATTTCAATGTTCATCACCAAGAAGCTTCATACACTGACAGAGAATTGTCCCTCTTATATGAAAACACAGAGAAACCTGAAATAAATATGGAAGAGATAAACAAAACTACTCACTCGTTCTTGGAATTTAACAATTTCTTCTGCTGCAGTTCTTTTCTTCTCTTCCCTTTCAGCTTCCTCTCTTCTTTCTTTTTCAAGTCTCAGCAAGTCTTCTTGTTCCTTTTTCTCTCTACTATAATCTTCCAACAGTAACTTCGTTTGAAGTTGCCGCTGTCGTTCTCTCTGCTTTTTTTTCTCCTTCTCTTCTTCTTCTTTAAACTGAGCTTCCTGTTTTGCTGCAGTTGCAAGTGCTTTGTCTCTCTTCCATGCTTCCAGCTCTGCTAATCGTTTTTTCCTTTCCTCTTCAGTTTTCTGCTTCTGAGCTTCTTCACGCTCACGTTGAATATCAGCGGGCACTTCCTCAGGATTCTCTTTCTGGACTAAGATTTTACCCCTTTCTTGTTTCTTCATCTTCCATTTTTTAATGGCCTAGATGATTACAACAAAGTGAATAAAATAATTCATAAATAAATTTATCACGCCATTTCTAATCCTCTGAAGGAAAACAGGACCTAAGATGTGCAATTAGGTCCATATGTGTCTTCATGGTTCGGAAGAGTAAAGTAAAGTAAGTAAAGTAAGAGATGTTAAAAAATCTGTTTGACAACTGTGAGAAACAAATTACTATACTAGGATGAATTTTAGGATAATCTACCAGGGCCTTTCTGGTCTTGTAACTATTAGTCATAAATTGAGGACTACCTTATTATGATTAGGAAATAACAACTAAACTACTGTAATACTTTTTTTAGACTATTGAATGCTTTTACATTTCAATGGAACAAATTTCTAAAGCCTTGTTAAATGTGAGTCTAAAATGCAGAATTATACATTCTGATCAAAGTTGAATAAATTCCAGTCTGTATGATGACCAAACCCAGAGAATAGAGAAACAATGAACAACTAGGTGAATGTTTGTTGGTGGGGGAATTATAGGCTGTAAGAATTTTTTTTAAAAAAAGGGATATAGAATAAAAAGAGACAGAAAGAGAACAAAGGGGTAAAGTCTAACATACAACCCAAAGACGAACACTCTATTTTCCCCAACTACAAGTAGTCCTTGAGTTACAACCACAATTGTGCCCAAACTTTCTGTTGCTAAGTGAAACAATTGTTAACTGAGTTTTGCCCTATTTTTTCACCATTCTTGCCGAAGTTGTTAAGTTGTTAAGTGAATAACTTCAGTTGTTAACAACCATGTTAGTAACATGGTTGTTAAGTGGATCTGGCTTCCCCATTGATTTTGCTTGTCAGAAGGTCACAAAAGGTTATCACATAACCCCAGAATACTGCAATTATCATAAATATGAACCAGTTGCCAAGCATTCAAATTTTGATATGACCATGGGGGTGCTGCAATGGTTATAAGTGTGAAGAACAATCATGTTACCTTTTTCAGTGCTGTTGTAAATTTGAACAGTCATTAAACAAATTGCTGTAAGTTGAGGACTACCTGTACAATATTCTTCGTTATTGCAATAGTATTTCAACATGTTCTGATGTTCAAAAGCATTGGACATTATCACCTGTATTTACTACATCATGTAAACATTCTTCCTAAATCCAATTTCTAGCACAACAATTGGAAGTATGGAATTTATAATTCTACCACATCTAGAGGGTACCAGGTAAGGGAGTACTGATGAAAATTGAAGACATTTTCTACAACTAGCGGTTAAGAAAAAAATAATTGCATAGATCAGTTCTAATATACACTGGCACTATTAATTTTATGGACAAATGAATTGGCAAAATTCTCTCACCTCCTTTTTCTTTGACTCCAAAATTAGAAATTCTTTATGCCATTTCTCATGTGATTGAATGTCTTCCTTTGTTCTATCAGGGAGGTATTCAAGGGTTTCAGTAATGTAGGAAGGTTTCCCTTTATGTTTTCTCCAGATTTTTCGAAAGATTTGATGATCGCATTCATCCCAACCTCCTTGCCTTCCTCCAGTTTGCTGAAGAAATCTTTCAAGTTCAAGGACTTCTTCAGGAAATTGATTTTGGACTTCCTTATGTACTGGAAATACACATTGCTTGAAAATTCTTGCAGCTGAAGTTCCTACAGCCCACATCTCAATTTTTCTTTCTAAGGCACTGATCTCATTTGTAGCAGCATTCTCCTCTCTTAGAAGTTCGTCATAACTAAATTTAAAATGAAATAAAATAAATAATCTAACATTAGAATAAAAAATGTGATTAGCTAAATCTGTGCCCAAGTTTCATGAACATACACCTTACAAAAAGTTATATAAACTGAACAAATATATAAAAGCATGTAATCTGATATCATTTTGCTGCTCATACCACATGGCACTCAGAAAATCCAAATGGGGTTTGGATGTATATATTTAGAACAAATCTTTAAATCCTAACATGGGTAGCAAACCTCAGAAATTTTCTTCAGAGAGCTTTAAATCATAAAGATATAATAAAATGTAAATATTATTCTTATCAAGGCCAAATATTGTATTGCCTTAGATAATTAAACACAAAGTGAAATACATATCTAAAATTAAGACATTCTGATTCATTTTTAAATTCACTATTTTTATACAGTAAAAATATAAATCAAAGATAAAAATAAGATAGCACAATTCATAAGGTATCACACATAAAAGGCTTTTCTTTTACATTACTACACACATACATACACACAATTTTATAGCAATAGCACAAATTGGTCAAAATTATTATCCATTTTTATTATATAAATAGATTGAAAGAAAAATAGTTTGGTCATGGCTGCCAGACAAGCTCATAAAAAAAATTAATGTTAACCAAACATTTTTGGATGAACTGCTCAATCAGCTAAAAAGCGGTTTACAATGCCATTTGAATGGTTTGAGTGGTAGAGGTGAGTTTGCCAACAGGGGGATCGATGTGTGAATTGCAACTATAACTATGTGGCAAAGAGATTGTCTTCTATAGGCATTGTTAGCCTTGGCTTCTCTCTTTCTACTTGACTCCTGAAATAAAATAAAACGGAAGAGGAAGAAAAAAAATATCATCCTCCAGTGCTCGCTATGTTTGATGGGGACTTCTGGAAATAGCCAAGAAGATGCTGCTTTATTCTGCAATCCAGCCATACATTTTAATTTTATTATTTAATTTATGTACTGAATTTCAATTAAATGGAACACTCGTGAAAATTTACAATTTGAAACATTTAAAAAAGACACCTAGTGGCCAACAGGGAATTTAATCCTTAATTTTCATAAAGAAGGTAAAATAAGAGAATATTTCCTGTCTTTAAAATATACTTTACTGTTTTATGGGTTATAATATATACAATATTACTAAACATATCTTTATTACATATACCAATTTAGCTTTTGAGAATAAACTGAATATTTAAAATATTTATATCAAATACTAACGAGGATAGGCTAAAAATTAATACAAGATATGATATCTGCAAATTTAGAATTTACTTTCTACACACCATTTGTAGTTCTAACTTCAATGGCTTTCCATAACACTATTAAAGGGTCTTTGGGTTATTTATACAGAAATGCTAATTTACTGGGAAACTGTTTTAATAGAGTTGTACCTTTTTGTATTCTTTCATTTTATTAACTTTTTAAATATTATATGAATGTTTCCTGGTTAACATTTTAAATTTTCCTTTTAATTAACTTATGGTAACAAAACCCAATATATAATATTTTAATTTAAAAAATGAATACATTTGTCGCTGCTCTTCTTTAAAAGAACTTATTGCTGTTTCAGCTTCTTCCATCATTTCTCTAAGCTTGTCAACAACTACAAAAGAGAGAGATAATATTTGCAAATCAAAACCGAGAAGTTCAAATGTGTCACAAACTATAGAAGGTAGTGTATCTTAAATAATCCAATTTAAAATTAAAAATATAATAAAAGAGATTTTCTATATGCAAGTGTGATATTCAGTTCCCTAAATGTCTGTGTCATAAACAGAAGCATAATCAAAAAATAAATTAACAAAATTAAGTTACAATTAACTTATGTTGATCTAAAATAATACGATTTTAAAAACTGATAAACTTCTGGTATCTTCAACAGTGAGATAGAAAAGAGATCTTTAGCAGCAGAGGCATCTCACAAAATCTTCCTCTGCCTAGAATTCCCTCTTTTATGCAACAATTCAAGATGAAGGAGTCTTGTTCCACTTTGTATATAGTCACTTTGATTTGATCACAGGTAAAGGGATAATTGCAGCTAATCTGATATTAATATAAAGTCACAGTACTCACTGCAGAAATGTCTAAGATGACAGCAACATCCTTTAGAATTTTTTTCTAAGAGGTTCTTCGGATTTTATAAATTTAAGAAAGCAAGTTTGGTGTTGCGGTTAAGTTGCTGGCTTAGAAACCAGAAAACTAACTTCTAAGTATCCCTTGGACATGAAAACTGGCTGAGTGACTTGGGAGCAGTTCCCCTCTCTCAGCCCAGTTCACCTCCATTTGGTTGTTGAGAAAAATAGGAGACAAGAGCTATGTACACTGCCTTGAATTGAGCAATATTTTTTTTACAAAACGTGAGATAAAATAATAATAGTTATGCATATGAAAGCCAATACCAATTAAAAAAACTGGCACATATGATTTTACACTATTATGTATACAAAAGGTGGATAAAAATGGCAAATCCAGTCTGAACATCTGGCTGACTATGCGACGAACCATAATAATAAAAATCAAAAGTTAGAAGATTATGGCATAAACTAGCCATAATGGCCCCAGTAGTTATCGGCACAAAGGGTGCCACACTCCAAAAAAATTTGGACAACATTTATAAAAACTGCACATAGGCAAAATTTTCATTAGTCAATTGCAAAAAGATCACACTGCTTGGATCCACACACATACTACACAGATACCTTACCATATCTTAAGTTCTTGGGAAACACTCAGTGTGTATGAAGACCAAAAAAGTGGCAGCTGTGACTTCATATTTTTGTAAACAAATAATAATTTCAACATGTTCCTTAGCAAGTGAACAGAAACCTCTGCAATCTAAAAATTATCTTGCAACTCTGTTCAATTTAGCAGAATTGTGAAATAAAAAAACCACTTTTCAACTTTATAATTAGGAAATTGCAAAATATTATTGCTAAAATGCAAATAATTTAGAGCAAAATTATTCAAACTACTTTTAGTGATTTTGTTTGTATAACTAAAACATTATTGGCTGCTTACATTCAGGAGTTGGTTTCACATCTTTTAGCTGTCGCTGAAGTCCCTTAACAGCACTATGGATTCTAGTCAGTTTTTGCTGTATCTTTGCTTCTATTAAAAGCAAAAAAAAAAAAAAAAAAACCCATAGCATCTTAGTATTTTTCCACTAGAAAATTATGTTGCTTTAATATCTTGCCCTCTTATACCTTTAAATTCCTTCACATTTAAGTATCATAAAAATGCACAAATGCCTAAACACTGTTCTATACAATTCTTAAAATAAACGTTAAAAAATAAGCAAACATTTTTGAGATATTAAGAATTTGCTAAACATTTTTTGTAAATCAGAACAAGAATGCATTCTTACATACAGCCAGTCAACTTTTCTTTATTCAAATGCCACTCCAACACACACAGAGTCTCTTTCTACATGAAGATCCTTGATCTGGCAATGAATGAAAAAAGTAAGATATCTTCCAAAACTGCTATTTTCTCTGCAGAGGCAATGGATAATCTGACCATGGCAAAGTAAAACTCTTATTCCACTATTAGATAATTACTTTGAAATATTCTGGGTCTGTTCACTAATATTATATAACTCCCAACAGGAAATCCATTGTTTCAATCAATGAAGGTTTCCTAATCCGAAATAATGAGATACTATTCTGAAGGTCCACTAATCATCATACAAACTGCAGAGCAACACACTATGAAAACCTCAAAGCTGATCTATTGTTTACATAACATAATGAATCAAGAAGATATTTTCAGTATTTTTCAAAATAGTTAATGAATGAACAAATATATAAAATATAAAATAACATTTTACTTTCTGTTTTCCGGTTTTTAGTCAATTTGTGTTCGAGTTCTTCCAGTATGCAATATTCCATCCTAAAATCACTCTTCTTATTGAAAAGAAGAACATGCTTATCCTTTTCAAGGTTCACAAGTCTAGGAAAAGAGACAAGATTTGTTGAAGTACATATATGACAAGGGACAGGATACATGTTACTATTAGATTGGTTTGATTGCTACAGCTTGATCTTGTAAACTGAGAGACTGTTTGACCCAAAGTCACCCAACTGGCTTTCATGTCTGATTGGAACGCCTGGAAAAAAAATTGGAAAATGTTGGGGGGAAAACAGTTTTCTGTTTTTTCCAAAGCCATTTAGAAAAAGAAAAAAAAGGGGGGGGGGACTGTTTTTTTCCAAATTTTTCCGGGTTTTTTTCAAGGCCTTCTAGCCTGGTGTCTTAACCATTAGACCACACCAGACTCTCTTTCAAACAAAGCATTCAAACAAATATATTAAATAAGTATTTTAATGGTCAGTAAATCCAATATGTATATTAATATATATTAGTAAGTAAATTTAAAAATAGTCTGCAACCACATCATTTTTATATGATATAAAACACCTCTTTGTTTACAGGCAAATTAGATGTGAATAGGATTGGCCTGATAAAAACAGTGGTTGAAAGAAAACCTTTCATCCCCAAAGTATATCACATAAAGAAGGTGTCTATGATATATAAGCATCATAAATCCAATAATCCACAGAATAATTCTAATATAAATATTTAAGAATGTAATTTCAAAATAAATAAAATGTAAATTAAAACAGCCATGTAAACAAGCAATAGCCATAAGGAGATCATTTTCCAGAAAGGAGAGAAATATTAAAAATTAAATTTAGAATGAAAAATATTGTTCTTAAAAGTAAAATGAATTATTAATGTATTCATTGGATTTATCCCTGCCACAATCAAAAGCAGTTTAAAATACATCTTTGAAAATAATAAATTGTCCAAGGTTTCATATATCAAACCAAAAATAAAATGTAATAAATTAAATCAACTCATGCCTCTCCCCAAAACATACAGACTGAAGACTTCCATACCCCAACAATTTGTTGCTATTAGATGGGTGTCCAGATACGAAAGAAATAAGCAAAATAAATGTATTTTCTCAAAAATACGTTCTTATTTTCTTTTGACCCCCGAAATAAGCACTTGGCCTTATTTTCAGTGAGGTCTTATTATTTTTGAGGTACAGGAGGTGGCGAGCATGGTCATCTCATGGCTGCTGCCGTGTTGCAATATTTTCGGTGAGGGCTTATTTTTGGGAGAGGGCTTATTTTAGCACATGCACCCAAAAGTCTGACTGGGCTTATTATCCGGGGAGGTCTTATTTTGGGGAAAACAGGGCAGTAGTTTTTAATAGCATATAAAACTGATCATATTTCCAAGGGAAGACTATTCCAGCCCATAGGTACGTCAATGGAAAACAATCTCTGCAGGTATATACTTCACTCTCTTTGCAGATGTATGGAGAACAAATTATGAAAATAAATGGTTGTGAAACTATTCAAGCTAACTTAAAGATTGCTACAGCTACTTACATTGAATAAAGATATCCACAAATTTCAAACATTTTTTCCTTCTTACAATACGTGACCATATTTTATTTTTATTTTATTTCTATGTCTTGTTTTAGAAAAGTTATACCTTTACAGAATTTAAACTTACTGATTTTTAAGCTTATTGCCTGTTCTTATAAATTCAGTTTTCTTAACTTGATCAGTTTTGGTCTTCCAGCTCTGAAAATGTTGAAGAGCATCTGAAGCACTAAAACAGCCATTCTATGCAAAACACAATTTTAAAAATCATTATAATCAAATATAGCAGTACATTTTCATTAGAGTGCTTAAAACATAAAGATGGGAAAACTCAATTTAGACCTAAAAGTACTTCAAACCTCATTTTAATGTTATTCATTTTAATAACATGGTAAAGTGGTAAATGCAATTCTGCAGCGACCCTCCAAAGCTAAATTCTTTTGATATTTTATTACCTTAACAAGCTTCAAAATTTCATGGCAAAGGATATTGAATAGCTGAATGTTGAATTTGACAATAAAGCAACAGGGAAAAAAATCTGCTTTTTTTCCTGCTGCTTTTTTCTGGGAGAAGAAAGAAAAATTTTTTCCCCAGAAACAGGGAATATGCTGTATTCAGCCCAGTTGCACAACAGGAAGATAGTAATAATATTTTCTCTGCAATTAAACAGTACAAAGAGTTCTGTGATTTATCTAAAAAACAGATACATCATACATCCAATTACTCTTCCCATGTGTCTAGGTTTCCTTGGATATGAATTTTGCCTAGCTGGAGAGCAATATTTCACCAAATGTCTGGAATTGGAGCAACAGCAAATGACAGAGGGCCTGGCAGTTGAGAGCAGGAGGCAAATGCAGCCTTCAGAAGAAAATCTGTTTTTTTAATCCAAGAAATATTGGATAAGGATAAAAAAGTGGCTAGAGGAAATAACAAAAAAATAGAGTTAAAACTACGTATTTTACTACTTATTGATAAGAATTATAATTTAAAAACCCAATATACAGTGCCACATATAATAACGGCCAGAATTGTTTACCTGCAAAATTAGAAAAATGAAAGTATGCCTCCTGATGGAATGGTGATAAAGAAAGTGCTAGAATGTGCCAAGATGGATAGGCTGACATGGAAATAAAAGATAGAGGAGAAACTGAATATTATTTGATTTGGAATATATGGTACAACTGGTTAGAGAATAGAAGCAAAGATTAAGGATGTTAAAGTATAATAAGATGGGATAAAAATTATATATATAATTATATATTCATCAGTGTGTAGATTAGTATATGTTGCTAATTTCTAGTTAGTAGTTATAAAGGAATATCTCTGTATATAAAAAGAAGGAAAACAAAAAACAACTTGTATGTACATATGAGATTTACTGATACCAAAGTGCTGTAAAAATGAAAATTGTGATATAAAACAAAGAAAATTGCTCAATAAAAATCATTAAAAAAGAAAAAAAATCTGACACAGCATCCCAGCTTTACTGTCTGGAAAAAAAAAGTAGCTTCTGCCACCTGATTGTTGCAGGGAAGGAAAAAAGAAACCATATACCACGCACATAAAAATGAATATAGACAAAACGCAAGATACCAAAAGCATTTGATAATTTATTTTATTTATTTATTTTTATTTATTTCATCAAGCATGTATTAGACAACATATATATGTATAAACATGATTTTGGATACATGAAATGGATACGAATAAAAAGAAATATTAGGACAGGGACGGTAGGCACGTTGGTGCGCTTATGCACGCCCCCTTTATGGACCTCTTAAGGAAGGGGTGAGGTCAACAGTAGACAGTCTAAGGTTAAAGTTATAATGCTGGACAGATCTTTAAATTTAATATTTAGAGCCAAAACTTCAGATCACTGGTTGAACGGATAGCAACTTTTCATAATAAACCATGTTTCATAACTACAGAGATTTTGTACAAAGATTTTTGATTCTGCAAGCTCGAATGTATGGGGCTTCTTCCGCTCCCTTTTACAGGACTTCAACCCCTGATCCGGTTTAGTTAGGAAGAGGCTCTCCTCCGCTCCCTTTAATAGGACCCGGTTTCTTTGTCCATGCCATGCCATGCCTCGGAAGAAATCGGCCATAGCGTGTGACACCGGACATTTCTGCTAACATGCCTAACTGCCCAGACAAATCAAACTATAGATCTTCTAGCATAAGACTTCTCCTACTTGGAGCCTTCCAGAGGCGGCAAAAGATAACTGCCAGCATTCCAGGAATTGTAGCTCAGCCAACGTCCATGTCGGGTAACTTACGGGGGGAACGGGGTGGGGTGGGGGAGTTTGATCTCAGCTCGATCTATCCAGCCAAGTCACGAGCCCACGCTTCCCGTTTTTCAACCGGGAAGGAAGGCTATAGTAGCGAAGCAGAGGTGAGCGAAATTACCTGTTGGTACCTGGTCCATCCTTCAAGCGTCGGCGTTGCTAGGGCGGCCATGTTCCAAGCCGAGAAATGAGGCGGGAAAGCGCCGCGTCGGAGGGAGGTCCTTACATTTCTATGGTTGACGTCAGGCCGGTACGACTAAGAGCGGGGCGGGTGGGCAACGGTTCGAGGAGTAACCGTTTTTATTTTCCTTATACGCTTTTTATAAGAGCTGCTCCTGGGAAGCAGTAGAGAAATTCAGATCATTAATCTAGCTGTAAAATAAACAACATTCTAAATTTCTTACACTTCATTAAAAGAAAAAGTTTGTCCTGCTCGTTTGTATTATCTCTGTGTGTGGGGGAGGGGTATGTTTTTAAGCAAATTGAAGGCAATAAAAAGAAATTAAATAAGATTATTGTAATAAAAATAGGTTGATCAAAAATGCCAAATATGAACTGGATTTCTTGGTGTTCTCTGAACTTGTTTAGAGATGTTCCATTACAAGTTGACTTTGAAGATGATGTGGCTTCAAAGACACAATTAGTGATAAAAAAAATTGCATAAACTCCAGCTGCAGAACTACAAGCAGAACAATACAAAATGCTCAGAGGTACAAACAGTAACCTTTGCTGAAAATACCTTAATGTTAAATTTAGTTTTTTTTAAACGTTGGATATATCCTTGATTTCTTTCTTTTTCATTTTGCACAGCTTCAATTATGTTAGTGATTTTCCATGGTTTTTATTTTGAATTGAATTAATTATTGGGAAGCAATTGAGAGATTGGAAATAGTCATCCAGGCACATTAAAGAAATGTGTTCCTGTTGATTCCTTTATGGGTTGGAATGAAACACTCCTGTTTTATTTACATACAACATTGCTCTTTAATCCTTGATTTCAATTTGGAGTGTTCCAATAAAATTTTCAAATGCAGCTAGTCCTCGACTTACGACCACATTTGAGCCCAAACGTTCGGTTGCTGTGAGACATTTGTTAAGTGAATTTTGCCCCATCTTATGAACTCTCTTGCAAAGTTGTTAAGTGAATCACTGAAGTTACTAAGTTATTAATACAGTTATTAAGTGAATCTGCCTTCCCCATTGACTGCTTGTCGAAAGGCCAAGATCACACGACACAAACAATTGCATTGAATAAGAATAAGATAAAGACACTGATAGACTCTTTGGAATAAGATAAATATTTTTAAATGTATATAATTCCAGGATACTTTTTTTTATCCATCTCCAGAAAATATTTTCAAAAACACAATACTATAGTTATAAATGCTGATGAAGTTCTTCAGTTACACCACCACCCCATTTTTTGGGGGAAAAGATGTACTTGTCAGTTAAGGTGTGGGAGAGGGGGAATCTTGAATTGAAGATTAGTATAATTATGGGGGAGGAGATCAAAAAAAGGGTAGGATCAGAAACATTGCAACTTAGGTCCACACATCCATCTTTTCTATATGTTTGGTTCTCCAATCTTTTTTCCAGTCTTTTTTTCTCTGTTTCTGGTAATCTATTTTTACCTTTTGCTCTATCTTTATATGTACTCCCACAAGTGCAGAAGATAATGTTATTTTTTTTTAAAGTTCAGACTGATACTGTTGTGGTCTGCTGGCGGCCTGTGGAGCTGGCAGCAGAGTTGGACAGCAAGGAGGTTGGGGAAGAACATGGGCCAGTCCTGGAGTCTGGGAAAGGCTCAGACAAGGGCTCTGCATCAGAGGCAGAAAGGGGGCAAGGGCCCTCGGGGAGTTATGTGCTGCCTTTGGAGCCTCCAGAGTCAGACATCAGCGAGGCAGAGGAACAGGCTCCCCCTGTTCCCAGGGCACGCATGCGCAGAGCTGCCAGAAAGCAAGAACAGTTAAGCAAGAACAGAAGGGACAACTCGGGAGTTAGACTTGCAGTTAATTGGTCCCTCCCATAGGACATAAAGGAGGAACAAACGCACGTGAGCCTTTGCAGGAAGCAACTTAGTTCATGCTGGTCAGTTTACCTTCTGAAGCTCCGTTTTGACACTTTGCTTCATGTGGTCTTGCCAAGCTAATGGCCAATTAAGTCTTTGGCAGAGGAAGATAAAGGTGACTGCTTATCAGCCTTATCCCGAAAGACTTTAGCAGCCTACTGTAGGACTCTTTACAACTATTTGGGACTCATTACGGGCTGTGAATGAATATAATTTACTGCCTTTTGAAATAAAAATAGAGTTTTTGGGACTAAGCTTTTTACAGTATCAGGAAGCCTAGGTCAGAACAGATGCCAAGAATGAGAACTAGCTATAGGAGAAAAAAACAGGCCTATATCTTCAAACTTGAAGCTAAAGTTCACAACCCTTTAGGGCCAGTGAGCATGACTGAATTTATTTTAGTATTGTAAGATTGCTCACAGATGATGACTGTCATTTTGTACATAGCAGTCACAAAGCACTCACTCACTGGAAGGCAGGCAGATGGGGATGCTGCTTACTAAACAACAGTTTACTTTTTTGGAGCAGTTCTGGTTCTCACTAAGTAAGTACGGTAGTCTGCAGTTCCTCATTTTGGATTTCTTAGAATACCTATGGGGCAGAGATGGATCCCAGATCATTATAAGTAATGTGGACATTGTTCCTCTGCTCTGTAATTTGCTTCCAATTTAATGTATTAAATGGGAATTTTTAAAATTCTAAATTGGACAGGAACACTAGCAATTCCATTGGAGGTTTGTAAATGCATATTGATAGCTCAGGGCAGGGGTGGGATTCTACCAGTTCGGACCAGTTCAGGCAAACTGGTAGCTCCGAAGATTAGCTGGCAAGTGGGCCTACCTGTCTGCCCCTGTGCTTTACCTACCATTATCTTCTCAGATGAGTCATGCGGTAGAGTGGATTGCCACACCTCAGCAGTAATCCAGAAGGTAAGTCTTCTCCAAACTGTGCATGTGCACCGGTTGTTAAACCAGTAGGATCCCACACCTGCCTCAGGGCAGTGGCCCCCTGAACCTTTTTGGCACAAGGGGGCTGGTTGTGTGAAGAGAGGTTTCTCCACAGTGTCACAGAGGGTGTGTGGTTTCATGTGCTACCTCCATCCTGTGAATGGGGCTTCACTTGTTTGCACGGACCAGTTTGTGGCATGCCACAGACTGGGACCAGTTCATGAACTGGGGATTGGGGACCCCTGCCTCAGGGCATCATGTCAAAAACACCAGACCAAGTCTTAATGTGATGCTTTCTATAAACATTTGAAAGCTAAACTCACATACATAATTATGTAAAGTTGCTAAAATTATCTTACATCTCTGTAATTATACTAGTTTGGTATCTGTCCACACCAGCATGGGCCAGGAAAGAACCATATATACTTTCTTGGATACTATCTACTGTTTCTGACTCTTTCTAAAACCAGTATAATTACACATATGCAGTGTAATTTTAGCAATGTCACCATTCACCAGCTGGGTGACTTTGAGCCAGTCACTTTCTTTCTCTCTCTCAGTCCAATCTGTCTGACAGTGCTTTGGGAAAAATAGGAGGGGGTGCTGTACATGTTCTCTGCCTTTACTTGCAAGGTAATAAAGGCAGGATAAAAATATAATAAATAAGTTCCTACATAAGTGTGATCTTTAAATATTTGATTTTCGACAAGCCCAAGAAAAAGAGCTATGAGTTTGCTCTAATAATTTGGATTTAGTCCTATCTCTGTCACAAGTTGAAAGGAAAGCTCCAGAAGATTTATATGTAAGTGTCCCATTTTCAGATTGCCCAAATGTGGCAGTAGCAAGTGGCTCCTCTGTCATTTTTAACTATGATTTGGGAACAGACCTTGTTCATATAATACCCAATTCCAATAGCTTTCTTTAAAATTCAAGAGAGAAAATAAGTTTCCTTTTATTTTAAGTAAGGAAACACCCATAATATACTTGATGGATCTATATGGAAGTAAGGACTTCAAACCCACTTTCTTAGATTAAAATTCCTGTGTCCTGTTCATTGAACTGAAGCTGACAAGAAGGCTGCCTGGCCAGGGTTCAAAACACAAAGCAGCAAAATAAACTTGGATACTCCTAATCATAGATGATGAGCAAAAATGTCAAAACTTCATTTAGGATTATTATTATAAACTTTATTTTACACTAATCAGGGCATGAAGCATAACTATCACAATAGAAGAAACCATAAAGGAGAACAGCAGTGAAATTTAGAAATAACAACTCAGTTTTAGAGGAATGGTAAGGGAAAAAATGTATTACAAAATTGCCTTCTCTGGCCAGCAGATGTCATTAAAAAAACAGCATAGCATATTCTACATGAAGATAATATTGACTCTTAAATTGAATTGCTAGAGATAAAGCCATTACAATGATACAAAGGAAAAGGAGGGCAGAAGTGCTCCTCTTGGACTAAGGTACCAATAAAAACCTCATCAGCTGCTATTTATCCAAAAGAGAAACTTATTTTGTTGCCAGCATCTCATCAAAACATTTTGCAATCACTCAGCTCCTCAGTTTGTAACATCAATGAGAGATTTAGGACAGCTTCGCCTCGTAGTGTTAATGCACATTCCTTCTGTTGCTGAGTTGGCAGAAAAGTGTAATGATATAAACTGCACAATCCTCACAGTGGTGCTGTACATACAAATTTAACTCAGGGTACTTTCAGGGCAGCAATTGGGAGTTTTCCGGTGTGACTCAACATTGCCTGTGTAGCAGGACATGATAAGGGTTCCTCTTCATCCTTCCTCTTCATCTTA
Organism: Thamnophis sirtalis; assembly: GCF_051295495.1. Lineage (NCBI taxonomy): Eukaryota > Metazoa > Chordata > Lepidosauria > Squamata > Natricidae > Thamnophis > Thamnophis sirtalis. The sequence continues at coordinate 51,597,802 of NW_028261385.1, forward strand.
TGTCCCGTCTGTCACAAGGTTGCTTAGTTTTTGGGATATTATTTTCTGCAATACATACCAATCAGCTCCTCAACTTTCTTAATATTAAAAATTATTTTTGATTTCTTCTTTGTGTAGGAAAATGACAGATTTAGGAAATTTTATCAGTCTCTGAAAAGCTACAAAGCAGATGGGTATATAATCTCCACAGCACTTGCACCCTTGATCTGTACTTCCAATTTACAATTACGCTGATCCTAGGCATATTTACTCTGAAGAAAGTCTTGTCATTGATACAAGGCAACTAGTCATGAGCAGGGGTGGGGTTCAGCTGACGTTACTACTGGTTTGCTTGTGCACACGCTTTGCGCTCATGCTGCCCGCAAATGTGCAGTTCAATAGAAATTGTTCTGTGAATGTGCAGAACTAAAAATAAAGATGGCAATGGCAGCGACCGGGGAACCAGTTTGGGGACGTGGCCAGCCTGGGTCGGTGCTGGTTCTGCGACTCTGGTCGGCATTCCACTACCGAACCGGGCCAAACTGGTAGGAACCCACCTCTGGTCAGGAGTAAGAGTGTATCAGAGTTTGGGACTTTTCATAAATTAAATAAACATTAATTTAAAAATAATTAAATATCATGTCTATACATTTTGGTGTCCCATTCTAAATTGTAATAAAATTTGAGGAGATAACATCAAAACCTCACAAGATTTCCAGGTAGAATGCTAATACATTGTGTTTTTATTTTGTATAGCTAGACCCTCTATAATATCCTTAGAAACTACTGATTGGAAGTTTACAGAGCATAGAGTTTTGTGAATGTTGGCACAACACATACACACTTCTTGAGAAACATCCCTTGCTGCAGATATAGTTATCTTGTAGAGGGATAAAATTATTTTCTGTTGGGACAAACAGACATAGAAGCACCTATGGGAGGAGGTGCCTAGATTGGATGACATAGGTAGCATAATGGCACTATTATTAGACTAAGACTAACCAGAAAGGTGTTAGAATAATTGTATGGATGCCTTCACCTGGAAGATATATTCTAAATATAGCATACTAAATTTAACACATGTCCCTAGGAAAATTGTTTCTTAATCACATAGCAGGTCTTACAAAACATGCAGTTAATTCCATTTAGTCATTTCCTAAAATGTTCAAATAATACTGTCTTACCATCTGGAGTCTAATATAATTTTATGCCTGCAGCCCATTGATTCCTTCATTGTAGTCCTTTTACTAGAAATCTAAATAGAATTTGAATGTTCAAAAATAAAAGAGAGCATTTTGAAAAACTTTCATTAGGCATAATGAACACTCTCTTTTAAAAAAAAATGTGTACATTTTAAACCATCTGTTTTTAGCTTCTGAGAGCAGAATACTTTAGAAAACATAAAACAAAGGCTGAAAAGAATCGTTCAAAGTTGTTACTCACTGAAGCAGTTTTTGTTATACTGTGCGCAGTGGAATTGCATCCAGATGCTGAAATTGGCAGAAGAGCCATTTAGTCCTAGCACTGTTTCAATTGAATGTGGTTCATACAATTTGGAACTTGCATTTCCTGCTTATTTTTGATGTGACCATATCTCTGATCAGATATAGCAGGGGTGTCAAATTCGTGGTGTCACATTTGCGTCATGTAACATATCACAACCTTTTCCCCTTTGCTAAACCAGGGGGTGGGCGTGGCCCGCGCATGACACATCCAGCCTGCGGGCCATAAGTTTGACAGAGCTGAGATATAGCAAATGTGTCTCTGTTGAGCTGCATTTGTTTGCTTTGATTTTATAAGACACTTGCATGTAAATTTGCAATAGGTTGTAGTCAGGCAGAAGAAGTTTGCTTTCTCCCCTCTGAATTCTGGTAAAATTTGAGGAGAGAATATTAAAATCTCACAAGATTTTCAATTGGAATGCCAATGCATCATGCTTTTTTTTTCTTTTTTTTTGCACAGTTAGGCTACCTATAATATCATTGGAAAGCAAAAAGTGCCTCACAAAGTCCCTCTAATAGTAGTCACAAATTGTAGTCTTTGTTCTTCGTAATTTTAGCACGTTCAAAAGAAGTCAAAAGAAGTTATTGTATAACATGTTTTTTGTAGGTAGGTAGGTAGGTAGGTAGGTAGGTAGGTAGGTAGGAAGGAAGGAAGGAAGGAAGGAAGGAAGGAAGGAAGGAAGGAAGGAAGGAAGGAAGAAGGAAAGATGGAAGGAAAGAAAAAGAAAGAAAGAAAAAAGAAGGGAGGGAAGAAAGAAGAGAGAGAGAGAGAAAGGAAAGAGAAAGAAAGAAAAGAAAAGAAAGAAAGAAAGAAAGAAAGAAAGAAAAGAAAGAAAAGAAAGAAAAGAAAGAAAAGAAAGAATCAATCAGCTTGGTTTTTAGAGAAGAAAAAGGTACTTAGATATTAGGGAAACAATTCTGTTTTGAAAAAAAGGAGGCAAGTAGAGATTGGCGTTGGCACCTAATAGCTATGCCAGAAATAGTTTTAGCTGTCTTTTCAAGATTGCTCATGCTGGTCCTTTGTGTCTGAATTTCAATTCACTTCTTTTTTCCTGTTTATAAAAAGTCCTACATTTTAAGTATTTTCAACAAAATTCTATTGCTAAGGGTTTTTCCCCCCTATAACCATGTGCAACATCTATTGAATACAGCGTATAGTTCTAATGGCAAACCTATGGCACGTGTGCCAGAGGTGGCATGCAGAGCTATCTCTGTGGGCATGCATGTCATCATCAGCTGCTCTTTTGGGTGTATGCACTGACCAGCTGTTCTGCTATGCATGCACACCGGCCAGCTGCTCTCTTCCGGGTTCAGGCGCGTGCATGCGCATCGGTCATATATGTGTGTGCCGGAACCCGGAAGAGACCAGCTGGCTGGTGCGCATGCATGCCAGATCAGCTCTCCAGCACACATGTGTGCACCGGAACCCGGAAGAGCAGCTTGCTGCCATGTTCATGCGCACTGGCCAGCTGCTCTTTTCTGGGTTCCAGCACTCTGGCACGCGCACATGCTCCAGTGTCGCACTCGGTGCCAAAAAGGTTAGCCATCACTGGCCTATAGAAAAGCTCCTTCAATTTTATCTAGCTGCAAGTGAAGGTTCCTTGATTACTGAATGTAAATGCTGGATGAGGGCAGGCAGTTATAACTATTCAAAAACTGATGGGAAAACTATCACTCTGCAATAGGTCTTTTTTCATGCATTGGTTGCAATGGGATGGAATAAGCATTGCAGATTATGCTAACCCATGGCTTCTTTGTCAATGATTTTGTGAATACACCATAGTGTAAAACATGTTTAAAAATCATACTATCTAGATAGCTACAACTAGGAAAGGAATAGCCAAGTAACTCTATTTTGATTTGATGACCTTGATCCCTTAATACCTTCCTTTGAATCAAGGATTTTTTTTTTGAACTAACTTAATTTTCCGAAACTCATATAGTAGAAGGCTGGAGGTCACAAACCTTTTCTTCAGAACCCCCTGTGTCTTTACACTCTGGTCCTGCCTCCTTTGGGATAGAAAATTGAGAAATCTTGCTGCCTTCACTTTTTCCAGAGAGATATTTCAGCTGCCCTTCATTATCCATACTGAATATGCAAGAGAACTTTAATTTTGGCTATATATCATAGTGGTAAATAAAGGATTCAGCCCTTCCTTCCCCTCTTGAAATAAACAAATCTATCAAGAAATAAGCAGAATAAAACTTTATTTTAAAAAATTCAAATGTGAACATCCTTTGTAATGTTAAAATATTGAAATAGAAATAGTCAATATGGAAAAAAGTGATTTCAGAACTGCCAAGATGTGGCAGTATAGCAGCTTGCAAATTAGTTAAGAAAAAAAAATACAAAAAGCCAGGGAAAGGATAGCTCTGTTTCTTGATGGACTCCTTCCATGTTTTGTTTTAAAAAGACCAAACCTTTTTTTCTACATCCAGCAGAAGAGACAAACTTGGCATTTACTGTATATGTCCAAGAATCATCTTCCACTTGTGGGATGTACATTTGATGCACATACATTCATAACAACTTGGTGTAATGAATCATAAATCAACCACCTAGTGTGCTAAAATTAGTTAGCAATGATGCTTAGAAGGACAAACAAGTGCTTGAATAATTGTATAGCCACTGTTATTTTCTTCTCAACACTTTAATGCATTGTTGTCTTCTCAAAGCCATTCAAATTCCAAACCATTAAAATAACATTCTTATTTTTTTGTTCTTTAAAATAAAAAAGGTATTCTAGGATACTATGGTATGCATTTTCTCTTTCCATATTACAATACGTCCTCTGTAATCTATCCTTATAAAGGCACCAGTAGGCATTTCCAGTAAATATAATCTCAATGTAATGTGATATTACAGAAAGTTCACATAGTGTTTGAATTTATGCATTTGGAATTTAACATTTCTGTTAAATGTATTGGTTCAATCACACCCTATCATCTTCTAATAACAGTATATACAAGGGAAAAAAGGGAAAATGTACAAAAATAAATGAAATTACATATTTCTATTTAAAATGTTCTCATTGTTCATTCATCTTCAGCTGTACCGACTAGAAGATCTCCAAGGTCCCTTTCAACTCTGTTATTCTGTTATCCTTCAGATAAAGGACTGTCTTTTGATTGCCTTTCAAATAGGCTCTCCGTTGTAAAGTAAGACACAAGGACAGGTACAAGCAACTTAGTCTTAGTGGTCAAACTTCTTGAAAACTGTTTCTATACCAACTAAGGCAAGTAAATTCTCTCCTCATTTGCATCCCAACTACAAGGAGGTAGATGAGTAGATTCACTGCAGAGAATTTGGAAGCCAGACATACAAAAACATTTTCCCTCTAACAACTATTGGAATTCTAAGTATATGTTACTTCCTAGGTTTAAATTGTGTTCCTCTTCCTCCCATGTTTTTAAATGAATGGTCATATAACTATTCATTTCTAGCCTTGAATCCTTATGCCATCTGTCTCTTATTGACCAGACAGCTTTCTCTGGCATGAGAATGAAAGATTCCTGCCTCATCAGCTTCTATCCTGACAGTTCCTAGATGTAGCTAGCTATAATATTACATTCTTGGAGACTTCACCCCTGCAGACCTCTGACTCACCTGGGCCTTAGCGATCAATAAATCTTATTGCTTTAGAAGAATAGCTTTAAATATTATGAAAAACTATTCTTAAGCAATAGCAATAAAATAGTAATATAAAAATAGTAATGCCCATTGAAGAAGTAGTGTTGCATTTACAACATCTACAGGACAATTAAGTTGAAGCAAAACAAAGTGAAAGGAATTCATCACAAATACATGCCACAAAATACATATACCAGTATATTTCAAAAACAACAATCATCTAATAAAAAAATAGGGCTGTACAATAGGACTTTATTGTAGTTCGCCCATTTTTTAATTGTGTGCAGGACTGTGTGATTTTGATTGTGATACATGTGGTTATATGTTTATTGGTAGGTAAACAGCCTGGGATAATTATTTGGGTATATATGTTCAGCTATTTCTAGGTCTATCAGACTTTATCTCAGGTTTTGGCATTATAACATAAGAGCCCAGCTTAGGCGAGTTAGCACTGGGGAAAAAAACTATGTCAGTTCAAGAACTCAATGCTTGTTTATAACTGTAACCTAAGAACACTGATAGATGACACAATATTTTTAGAGTTCAAGTGATTGATTACAGCAACTCAAAAAAGAAAGCTGACCTATACATTTTTTGTAATTTTATATAACATTTAGATGCTCTTGGGCATTGCAATGAAGATTGAAATCCCAAGCATATAGAAGTATGATTTCTTATTCAATAAGGATTATTGGAGGGGGGGGTGATGATATTGGATGTGTTACTGACAGCTGTTCTGCCCTTTAAAAACACACACCTGTTGTGGGTTTACTGGTTTCAAGAAGCACTGTCTGATGTGAACCATGCCTCTCAGAAAAGAGCTCTCAGAAGACCTACGATCAAGAATTGTTGACTTGTTTTTCCCACTGGTGTGGGCATGTATTGTTTAAGATTATTATTTTTACTAATATTTTTAAATAATAATTACAATCAAATGAAAATGGATATATGATGATGGTGATATGTATGAATATTTGAGTTAAAATGCTCGAGTTAACATGAGTTATGTTTGTTGATTGTGGAGGAGATGCACGAAAGTTTATTTGTGACCGACTGACACCCTTCCTATAGCATGTAAAGAAAGATGTTGTACTTGTTTTAAATTAAAAAAAATTAAAAAAATTAATAGAAAAAAAAGAATTGTTGACTTACATGAAGCTGGAAAGGGTTACAAAAGTATCTCCAAAAGCCTTGATGTTCATGTGTCCATGGTAAGACAGACTGTCTACAAATGGAGAAAGTTTAGCACTCTTGCTACTCTCCCTAGGTGTGGTCATCCTGTAAAAATGACTGCAAGAGCACAGTGCAGAATGCTTCATGAGGTAAAGAAGAATCCTAGAGTGTCAGCTAAAGACCTACAGAAATCTCTGGCACATGCTAACATTTTTGTTGACACATCTACAATACGGAAAACATTAAACAAGAATGGAGTACTTGGGAGGACACCACGGAGGAAGCCATTGCTATCCCAAAAAAATATTGCAGCACATTTGAAGTTTGCAAAAGATCACCTGGATGTTCCACAGCACTACTGGCAAAATATACTGTGGACAGATGAAACCAAAATTGAGTTGTTTGGGAAAAACACACAATACTATGTGTGGAGAAAAAAAGGCACAGCATACCAACATCAAAACCTCATCCCCACTGTAAAACATGGTGGAAGGAGCATCATGGTTTGGGGCTGCTTTGCTGCCTCAGGGCCTGGACGGATTGTTGTCATTGATGAGAAAGTGAATTCCAGAGTTTATCAAGACATTTTGCAGGAAAACGTACGACCATCTGTCTGCCAACTGTAGCTCCGCAGGGGATGGGTGATGCAACAGGACAATGACCCAAAGCATACAAGTAAGTCAACACAAAAATGGCTTCAACAGCACAGAATACGCCCTCTGGAGTGGTCCAGTCAGAGTCCTGACCTCAATCCGATTGAAATGCTGTGGCATGACCTTAAGAGAGCGATTCACACCAGACATCCCAAGAATATTGCTACACTGAAGCAGTTTTGTGAAGAGGAGTGATCCACAATTACTCCAGATCGTTGTGCAGATCTGATCTGCAACTACACGAAACGTTTGGTTGAGGTTATTGCTGCCAATGGAGGGTCAACCTGTTATTAAGTCCAAAGGTTCACATACTTTTTCCTCCCTGCACTGTGAATGTTTACATGTTATGTGCAATTAAACCATGGCAACATCTAATGTTTGTGTAGTATTATTTTCAGCAGACTGTGTTTTTCTATTGTTGTGACTTAGATGAACTTCAGAGCACATTTTATGACCAATTCATGCAAAACTCCACATAATCCCAAGGGGTTCACATACTTTTTCTTGCAACTGTAGTTGATGGCTTTGAAATAAAGGCAGAGAGAGGGTCTTTCTTTGCATAACTGCATAAATGTACTGTGAAAGCATTTTCCCTGCTCTTTCCCCATGGTATTGTCTTCATCTCAACCAGTGGTGGGTTTCAAATTTTTTTAGAACCTATTCTGTAGGTGTGGTCTGCTTTGTGGGAGTGGTTTGGCAGTCATGTGACTGGGTGGGCGTTGTTTGGCGGTTGTGTGACTGGGTGGGCATGGCCAACTTGGAAAATGTGGTGAAACTCATTTAAAAACACTCTTGCTTAGCAAACAAAATTTTGGGCTCAATTGTGGTCATAAGTTCTCTTTCTTTTTCTTTCTTTCTTCCTTTCTTCTGTCTCTCTCTCCCGTTTTCTTTCTTTCTTTCTTTTGTCTCTCTCTCTCCCACTTTCTCTTTCTTTCTTCGTTTCTTTCCTTCTTTCTCTTTCTCTTTCTTTCTCTTTTTCTCTTTCTATCTTTGTCACTCTTTTTTTTCTCTCACTCTCCCTCCATTCCTTCTTTCCTTTCTTCCTTTCTTGTGTGTATCTCTCCCACTTCCTTCCTTCCTTCATTTCTTCTTTTCTCTCCTACTTTCTCTTTTTCTCTCTTTCTCTCTCTCCTCCCCTCTCTTTCACACACACACCTCTTCCAATTATTTTCGTTGATATATTCTATGAACTAAAACCTGTGCCAATAAATCATATGATCACGGCATTCTGTGTCCTACAAGCCAATTCACAGAGCTCCCAATTCAGTCTTTTACCGCTCTGGGGGTTAACCCAATATGGTTAGTGGTCCTGTTATCTCTTGTCCAGAGTGGCAGAGAGGGCTAATTTCAAACAGCTTTTTTTTCCTTTCGGCGAAGCCAGATTTCTCTGCCGCTCGGCAGGTGACCTGGTGGGTGTCCAAAAGTGTTGGGCACACCACGGAAGGCACGCACGTCATGTGTGCATGTGCATACATGCACACACACACACACACACACAGACACTGCGTTTGCCACAATGCAAGGCACCTGTGTAAGGCGGATTGGATCAGCTGAGAGACTGGCAGAAAAGAAGCCTCTGTTCCTTCTCTGCCGTGGCTCGCAGAGGAAGGAGGCAGGGATGCTGGCGGGTGCTCTCTTCACTTACTGCTCGCCCCTGCGGCCCACCGAATACAGCCCTGCCTGGCTGGATGGCCGGCCAGGAAAGCAGCAAGGGGGTGAGCGCTGGCTATCATCCTTACCTACTTCTTTTATGAGCCACAGCAGCGGAAAAACAGAGGGTTCTTTTTTGCCAGCCTCCCAGCTGATTCAGTCCCCTTACACACGTGCAGTGTGTGTGTGTGTGTGTGAGAGAGAGAGAGAGAGAGAAAGAGAGGGAGGGAGGGAGGAAGGGAGGGACGGAGGGAGGGAGAGAGAGAGAGATGCCTCATTTCCAATGGAGGGGAATCCATGCAGAGGGAGGAAAAACGCATGGATTTCCCCCCCATTGGAAATGAGGCAGCTGTCAAAGAGAAGGGAGCAGCGCGTGCCACGTGGGCTTGTCCAACAGCCAAAGAAGGAACAAGAGGCAAGGATTTGGCTGTTGGACAAGCCCACATGGCACATGCTGCTCCCTTCTCTTTGACAGCCGCCTCGTTTGCAATGGGGGGGGGGGGGAATCCATGCAGAGGGATGAAAAATGCATGGATTTCTTCCCCACCCCCATTGGAAACGAGGCAGCTGTCAAAGAGAAGGGAGTGTGCACCATGTTGGCTTCTCCCAATCCTCCACTCTGGCAAAGGAAATGTGTGGGTGGGGGAAGCTTGGTGTGGACAGATGGGGCGAGCCAGCGAGCGGTGACTGGGCAGGGGGTTGGGGGGAATGAGCAAGTGGAAACTGGGTGGGTGGGGGAATTGAGTTGGGGGGGCAGGCCAGGGAAGAAAGCATTCTGGTAGGGGGCCTCTGGAAGCTCAGGTACGGGAAAGCACACTAAATTTCACGAAGCAGTACACGCGTACTGCATACCAGCTGAAACCCACCCCTGAAATTCTCAACCCCAGCCCATGAATAAAGGAGCCTTAACTCATGTACTGACATTAAAGTACTGTCTCCGCCCTACTGCATTCCAACATTGTCCAATGATCAAGACTTATAAAATCCTTCAGTCTTTGTCACCTTGGAAGGAAATCGGGGTATATATGCTACATGATCAATGGAAATTAAACAGTGCCTTGCAAATCAATATTATTCTATTGTAAATAAAGTAAAATCCTACTTGCAGAAATTTGAAACTTAGCTGTGGGAGATGATTGAAAATAGTCCTTAATTAATTGATATTGAATTGTGTTACAGCAGACTGGTACACTTCCAAAGTATTAGAATTTAGTCCCCATAGTGCTCAGGCAACCTCACCAGTCTAAAGGACATTAGTTTCAGGAACAATGTAGCTAGCATACAAATTCATGCAGTCATGTTCAAAACATTGGAAGAACTCTGTTGGTGGAAGATAGATGTATTATAGGTGACTAGATAGAAGATACAAAAAAATAGATTAAAAAGAGTAACTTAAGGTCTTGAGATGAAAATGTAGGATGCACTGACCTTAACTGAAAAATTCCATAATAAAAAATTAACAACACTCTAATAGGTTATTTTATTATTATTATCACAATTTGGATCAAGTCTAGAGTCCCTGTGAAAGAAGTTATCTTTCCAGTCCATTTTCCAGGCATCACTGCTAGAAGAAAGTTTTGTTGTATTATTTACTATTATAAGTGCAAACTATCTAGCTCATTCTACTCAACAAGGAAAGTTCTTGTATGTGCAACAATAAAGAATAAAATCAATATGACTTACTTAGCTTGAGCACTGAGAGATTCTAAGTCACTAATAGCCTGTGAAGGAAAAAGCAGATTCCTAGCGTGCACAGGCATTTTTGATTGATTTTGCAAAAGAGTTCTTCAAATGCATTGCACAAACACTATATTTTTTTAGCAAGCATAGTATCAGACTCTTAGATTGCAATTACATAGAAACTTCAGCCTGTAATTTTTAAAAGGGTCAAGGTAAGAGACACTATTTTCTTGAACTTATCATTAATTTGTCAGTATATTCTCATTTTTACCTCTATACAGGGACAGAACTCCATACAGCAGAATATTCACATCGATAGTACACCAGATATCCATTCTCCATGCCAATTAATTTTTTTCTTGAAATGATCCTCTAGTAAGAATTCCATTTCCACGTTGTGATGCTGAAGCAACAGTTATTTCTTAATTTTCCTTCTCCCCATCCTGTTTGCATTTCTTTGGGTTGGAGCTCTAGAAGAGGTATAACACTACTATTGTTTTAACAGTAGTTGACCTTAGTTGAGTTGAGTTGGCGTTGCTAAAGAATATTTCTGTATTGATAATTCATAAGGAATATTAGTCAAGAACAGCAGTACTCCAACAGCAGCCTCACATGAAAAGATAATTCACCATCTTGTTATAAGGGTAGAACTGGTTATTGAGTTGAGTTCAACGCTGGTCACACATAATGTCTTCCATTGTGCCAGAAGGAGGTTAACTAGTTTAGGGTATATAGGGCTAGCCATGTAGCAGCCTACACAACTGCCTTTCAGTACTTTGTCACCAGATGACTGTGGCTTTGTCAAACACTACCTGGATCTGCAAAGTTCAGAAAAATATGAAAAATGATTTTACAGGAAAATATGAGTCACAAGTAATCCTCCCACTCCTTTGCTCAATTTAATGGAAGTTATCAAATTCTTTACAGAGAATTTTTGTCTGGATGTTTAATAATAATTTGATCTTCAATAAAGTGTGGGATTTAAAATGTCTTCATATATTCCATAAAGTAGGGCACATTCAATTACCCATACTCAACAGTAAAAACAATGTGCTAGCACCATGCAAGTATTAATAACAGAAGTATAAAAATTAATTATGATGCTATCTTTTTATAGATATGACAGAATTTCATCAAAATTATTTTCTTCTCTTTCTTTCTTTTTTATTTATGCTAATCTTCTTTCAGTCATGTATAAAGTCCAGACTGTACTATGCCAAGTTAAAACAAGATTTTGTGAAGAAAATGAAATTTGGAAGACCACAACTGATTCTGTGGTCAATAGAAAAACCTGCCTGTTTTCTACTAATGATATTATATATTGAAAACTGCAATACTAATATAGATTCTCTAGGGATAATTCAGTACAAGTTAAATTAAAATTATTCATTCATCTTTTATAAGGCTAATATTTTAAGACCTATTACCCCGTTTCTCTGAAAATAAGACCTCCCTGGATAATAAGCCCAATCGGGCTTTTAAGCGCATGAGCTAAAATAAGCCCTCACCTGAAAATAAGCCCTCCCCCGAAATATTGCAACACAGCAGCAGCCATGAGGTGACCATGTTCGCTGCCTCCTGTACCTCAAAAATAATAAGACCTCCCCAAAAATAAGGCCAAGCACTTATTTCAGGGGTCAAAAGAAAATTAGACTCTGCCTTATTTTCGCAGAAACACGGTATGTACCTGAAAACTTTTTTATATCTTTAAAGATGGAATATGCCCATAATTTTTCCCTGATGCAATTATGCTGAGAAAAAAAAATCAACTGGAACTTTCCTATCTGTGAAATGCTAGGTATAAAGTTGTTCTGCTAAGATCGGACACACTCAATATTCCATTTTTAAAATATTCTAGTTCTAGTCAGTTTGCCATTCTTCTACTGAAGGAATTGTATTTACTTTCCAGTGAGAAGAACAGAGTATCCTAGCAGCTGTTAATATTATAAAGCTAGCTGAGTATTCTTTGTAGGAATTTGAAGTTTATTAGAGAGATGGCAGTTTGGAAAGCTGCCTTCTATCCAAAATGAATCTCCTATTTATTTTCTACCTCTTACTAGATTCCAAATTCATATCTTAAATACATTTCCATCTCAGAAGAACACAGGGATCCCTTCCTTTTCAATATGGCTTACTAGGTTTTCTCTACTTTTGAAGATGTTCCTGCATGTCATGCCCCAAAATAAAACAGCCTTCATGTAGCTATTTGTGAGACAGTCTAAAACTGGAAATGTCCCTAGAGCATGCTCTGGCATTTTGGATACAAATACAGCCAGAGTCATACAAAAGGTTTTAAGCAAAATCATGGGCTGTTGTATAACAAAACTCCTTTGTGTGCCCCATCCTCATATTGAGCCTAACAAAAATATGGAATAGTAATTTGATTCAGACCTTGGTGCTCTGTTGCAAGCTTTTTGGACTTTTACCTATGTCTGTTTTCTGCACAGATCCAAATTCTGATACAGTTCAACTATTGTAATGCAGTTTGATTTATTTTTTATTTATTGTATTTATTTGATCAAGCATGAATTAAATAATAGATATATGTATAAACATGATTATGAATACATGAAATGGGTATAAATACAAGGAAATATTAGGACAGGAATGGTAGGTACTCTGATGCGCTTATCACGCTCCTTAAAGACCTCTTAAGAATAGGGTGAGTTAAGAGCCAAGGAACAGAATATATTTGACATATAGTATATGTGCTTCTCACTGCATTGTATTGTGATATACAATGTGGTGAGGTCGATAGTAAACAGTCTAAGGTTAAAGTTTTGGGGGTTTGGGGAAGAAACCACATTGTCAGGTAGTGCATTCCAGGCATTGACAATTCTGTTACTAAAGTCATATTTTCTGAAATCAAGTTTTCAGTGATTTACCATAAGTTTGTATCTATTGTGAGCTTGTGTGTTGTTGCGGTTAAAGCTGAAATATTCATGGACAGGTAAGACATTGTAGCATATAATTTTATGTACTATGCTTAGGTCATATAGGAGACGGTGAACTTCTAAGTTGTCTAAGCCCAAAATTTCAAGTCTGGTGTCATAAGGTATTCTCTTGTGAGCAGACGAGTGAGGGACTCTGCTCTTGAAATATCTCTGGACTTGTTTGATTATATTTATGTCTGATATGCAGTGCGGGTTCCAGACAGATGAGCTGTATTCAAGAATTGGTCTAGCAAAAGTTTTGTATGCCCTAGTTCACAGTTCAATATTACCGGAGAAGAAGCTACACAGGATTAGGTTTACAACTCTTAGTGCCTTTTTCGCAATTTCGTTACGGTGAGTTTTGGCATTAGCTTATTTGAGATGTGTAGTCTGAAGTCCTTGACAGAGTTGGGGTCGTCTACAAGGTCATATCCATCCTGCTTGTATTTTGTGTCTTGATTTTTTTTTGCCAATGTGTAAGACAGAGCATTTGTTGGTTGAGATTTGAAGTTGCCAATTGTTTGATCATTCTGATATATAGTCAAAGTCTTTTTGTAGGGTAGCAGCATTGTCAGTGGTATTGAATAGTGTAAGAGAGGTCTTTTTCTAGTTTCTTTCCATACAGGTTCTCCCAGTCCTTTTTTTTTATTTATCAAACTCCATTTGAGTGAGAAGTGAGAAAAATAGTTGAGAAAGTAGCTATAGAAAGTTATGTGACATAATCACATAAAAAGTTCAATTTTCTGCACATATACAGAATGTCTTTTTTCCTCTGCAAAACTTCCCTTTCAATGGAAGTGTGGTCAATGAGACACTGAATCAAAAAACAGGCCATTTTAGCATAGCTCTTATGGTAAATACATGGCTTTTATATGATATAGATTCAGGAAATTAGATGAATTCTATCAATAATCTTCATTTAACCACAAGTAAACTTATGTTATATTTTACCTTCCCTGTGTAGGGCACAGACTCAGATTTAAACAGATTTCTGCTGTCATGTTTGACAGCATATTTTTTCAGATTTGAAATTTTGGTTGCTGCTTAAAGGTGGCAAAAATTATCAACATACAGGTAGTCCTTGAATTACAACCATTCATTTAGTGACCATTTGAAATTACAACAGCACAACAGGATACAACGGGATAACATATGACTTGAAAATAGCCCTGGATTGCTACAACTTATTCAAAATAACTTTATTAAATCTATTTAAATAGATTATTAAATCTATTTAAATAGATTGTTAAATCTATTTAAATAGATTATTAAATCTATTTAATAATAGATTTATTAAAAAGGAGCGTGTTGCAGTGTACATAAAAGAAACACATGCCTACACAAAAATTCATGAGTCACAGCGGTGACGTGCAATCAGGTGAGGCAAGTGAGGCACAGGCTCACATCTCATCATGAAAAGAAAAAAAATGTAAAAGGAAAAAATAAATTAAATGCTTGTATTTATCTACTGATCTGTACCATAAAGTTATTTTCCATTTAACTTCACCAGTTTTACATTATTTGGTATTAAAATTGCAGAATTTTCACATTTACTATTCAACTAATCAGGTGAGAGCTTGCGGTGAGGCTGCAGCAAGCTGAGGTGTGGCTGAGCTAGCTGCTGCCTCATCGTGGTTGACTCTACTTAACTGTTTAAAAAGCCTCTAAAAAGCACCCTCTACTATGAGGCAGGAGAACTGTGTGCCTTACCTAGTCTGACTTTAGACGTTTTATGGTCGCTTATGATCCACGGTGAGGCAGCAGCTAGCTCAGCCTCAGCTCTCGCCTGAGAGGCTAAGCTAGCTGCTGCCTTACTGTGGATGACTCTGCTTAACTGTTTTACATGCTCTGTAATGAGATGGTATTGCTGTCTCTCTGTATGTCACTTTTAATAGTTTAGCTGATGTATATAATATAACTACAACTATATGTAGAACGTGTTTCTTGTGCTGAGCTATCATAAAATGCCTAAAAAGTCAGACTAGGTGAGGCATGCAGTTCTTCTGCCTCATAGTAGAGGGCGTTCATTCCGGTTAGAAGAGGTTCATCACGGAGCGCCTGCGCCACCCCCCTTGCTCGTCGCTTGCCCCACCCGTTCCGTCGCCGCTCATGGGCTGCAGCTTGTGTGGTGCGGCCGACCTCCTAGGACCTCCCCGAACTTGCCTAGGAGGCATGGCCTCCAGCAAAGCATGGGGGCATTCCAAGGTGTCCCAGCCCCCCACTGGTTCCCCACCTACCTTCCCAGTGAAGTTTTCCAAGGTGTGGTTTTCCTCCCATCCCTTGCGCCAGCTGCTGCTGAGCTACAGTAAGGAGGAGAAGAGCCTTTGGGGAATGAAGAGGAGGAGGAGGAGGAGGGAGGAGGAGGAGGAGGCACACGTGTGAAGACATACCAGCTGGGCAACCGGCAGAGGCAGGAAGGTTCTCAGGAGTGTTGAGAACCTTCCTGCCTCCGCTGGACTTTGTGCGCTCCTCGCGACTGCCATAGATGTCCAGAAGCGGCATGGGCTGTTCGGCTGTTAGCCACAAAAGCCACTTCTGGACATCTATTGCAGTCGTGAGGTGCGTGTGAAGTCCAGCAGAGGCAGGAAGGTTCTCGGCACTCCCCAGTTGCTTTTGCAGCTTCCCAGAGCTCCGAGAACCTTCCTGCCTCCGCTGGACTCCATGCTCTTCTCCGCGTTTCCCAGTGAGCGAGCGAGCAAGAGAGGGAGGATCAGGCTGCCGAGAACCTTTCTGCCTCTGCTGGACTTCATCTTGATGACGTCACCGCAGCTGCTGGGCATGGACGGACGGAGGTAGCCCGAGCAGCGCCAAGGCAGTCCAGTGGGCGAGCGAGTGAGGATCAGGCTGCCTGATCCTCCATCGCTCACTGGCTCTTTCGTCCGCCCAGACCACCTTGTCACCGCTCTGGCTACCTCCGTCCGGCCGCACCCAGCAACTGCGGTGATATCATCAAGACAAAGTGGCTTGGAGGCGAAGGGGCCATAGTGCCCTGCCTAAGTGGCAGCAGGGCCCACTCCCGGCTGGGCTCTTCCCTCTTGCTCTTGCCTTGATGATGTCACCGCAGTTGTCGGGTGTGGACAGATGGAGGTAGCCAGAGCAGCACCGAGGTGGTCCGGGTGGGTGAAAGAGCGAGCGACCGATGGCTCCACGGGCCAGATCTAAGCACCCCATGGGCTGGATCTGGCCCATGGTCCTTGAGTTTGACACTCCTCATCTACATCTCATAACAGAGGGTAAGGTGAAGAAACTGACTTGTGTGCCTCACCAGCCATAAATCTCACTGCACATCACGGAGTCACAGCATGGAAAACCTGATGAAAGGATTTGGATAAAAAGGAAATGACATTGGAACAAAAATGATATTGTCAGAAACATTTATTATAAAGTGGACAGGCAAAAAATTTGGATGAGACTTTCTATATCAAATGACCATACTTTCAAGGAGCATGTGATATTACCAATGGGAAATTTCAGCTGTCTACTATCTACTCCCATGATGGTGAACCTATGGCACATGGGCCAGAGGTGGCATGCAGAGACCTCTCTGCTGGCACATGCACCGTCGCCCCAGATCAGATCTCCATGGTGTTTCTTTCGTGCGCTTTTTTTCCTGCAAATGACAAAACAGAACTTTACAAAATAAAAAGATCTTACCTCTTGCTGTACTGCTGGTGTTGGGATACCTTGCCTCCCACAAGCCAGCTGGCCTTCGGATCTCTGCTGTGCATGTCCGCATGTCCACATACAAATGTCAGCATGGGCACATATTTATGCACATGCACACAACTTTTAGTTTGGGCATGCATGTGCGCACAGTTTGGGGAGTCAGTGTCTAAAAGGTTCGCCATCACTGGTCTACTCTGTCAAGAATGAGAGGTCCAAAAAATGCTTGTCCAATGAGGGAAGAAGCAACAAGGGACTCTGTTATTCTGGATTTAATCTTTACAGCTGGTATTAGTTAAATACATTAGTTGAAGAAATGAAGGTTACAGTAATCTTTGGAAAAGGTGACGAAGTTATCCTTATGATGTCAGTGGAAGGAGGGTAATATTTATACTTTATTTCTACTAGATTTCAGAAGAGCAGAAAGAAAAGTAAATCAGATCCTGTAGCTTGAAATCCTGAAAGAGAAGAGTGTCTGCTCATAATCATAGCAATGTCTGACAGAACGAGAAATGGGATAATCTTTAAAGAGATCAAAGCAGATACCACAGTCTTTTAAATTGTGGCAAAGTAAAATGGACAGGGATAGCAAAGGGAAAGGAGGTATATAAACAAGGCAGTTGCCAGAAATTGCAAGAATTGTGCCATAAAGGCTAACATTCAAAACAACCAGGAAAACATTGGGAAAGTTGCCAGAAACAAAAGGCAAGGCAAAGAGGCTGTAGGTTTGTTGATTGGAGAGGGAGATGTGGGTGAGAAGGCAAGTGCCTTAACTTGAATTTTAATCTGTCTTCTCTCCTGAGGAAATGGAGCTCTAGCCAGTCATCATTGTTCCACTAGAGGCAATTGCAGAACTGCCAGATGTAATTGCTGAGAACTCCTAGAGAATTGGCATGATTGCCTAAGAGACTGGAAGAAAGAAAATCTCATTATTATCTTCAAAAAAGGAAAGGCGGAGGCCTCCGAAAATTAGCCCTGTCAGATTAATGTCTATGCAGGACAAAGTATTAAACAGCATGTATGTGAGCATTTAAATAAGAATGCAACAATGAACAAGAACCTGCAGGAGAAGACTACTGTTGTGCAAATGCTGTTTGTTGATTTCAGTTCAGCACAACCTATTAGTTTTTAATACTCCATTATGTTATTGGATACTGAATTTCCTTACTGAGAGGCCCCAGTTTGTGCAAGTTGGAAGAAAAGTTTCCAACTCCATCTTCTTGAGTACAGGTTCTCCATAGGGCTATGCCTTGATGTTCACCTTGATGACCCATGACTGCTGTTCCAAATCTGCTGTGAGTCATATTGTGAAGTATGCGAATGACACAGCAGTGGTGGACCTTATCTGCTGTGCAAGCACTGGGGTGACAGTGATGATGCTTATAGGGAAGATGTGAAGGCTCTGGTACACTGGTGCAATAAAAGTAACCTCATTCTAAATGTTAATAAAACAAAGGAGATCAAACAAGTATAATAAACATACAAACATACATACATCATTGTAGATTTTAGAAAGCGTTGGCATAGTCATACTCCACTCAGTATCAAGCATGCAGCTATAGAGGTGGCCAATAGTATTAAGTGACTGAGAGTGCAGATAACTAACAATCTGAACTGGTCTCTCCACATGTCATCCATAGTGAAGCGTGCAAAACAGCATCTGCATTTCCTGAGTTCAATGAGGAGAGCACAGCTTTCTCCTTCTGTCCTGGCCACTTTTGACAGAGGCACAATTGAGAGTGTTTTAACAAACTGCATCCCTATCTGATTTGGTGGCAGCAGTGCCTCAGATAGAAAGTCCACACAGAGAATGGTAAGGACAGTCGAAAAGATTATTGAAAGCCTGCTTTGAAAGCTAATGTATTTTGGCATTCATCCCACCAGGAGAAAAAACATGCACTATATTGACACACACTCAGGATACATTTACTGACTTATCATTTTGAACTAGATACTGAGAAATTCACAGACACCATCACTGATAAAATATTTCTGATTCAGGACTCTGCCTAGTTAGCACACTCATTATTTAGAGATTTCTTTGGTATGAGCATATGGGGAGACTTCACTCCCTATAACAAAAATAGATTTAGTCCCAATCATCAAGGTTTTATTTGGATCTATCCCTTTAGAAATTGATAGACAGAATAGAGAGAGGAAAGAGAGAATAAATTAATGAACAAGTTCTCTTATGCTTCAGTATGCACAATGCCCTAAGCAAATCACATCCATGTTTCTGTATGGGAGGAAGATATCCATCTGTTCCTGCCCCCAAGAAGCAGTAAGTGGTCCATGCTGGCAATGGACCAAGTAGAAAGTGCAGATCTACCCCAGAGAGAATTGATATATACAGGAATTCATCTACTGCTATATGTTCGCTTGGATAGGCCCACTGGTTTCTTGTCTTCAAAGATATTTGTTTCAACTCTCATATCTACTTAATTGGTCTTGTCAGTCAAAGGCCCTGTATTATTAATCTCATTGTCGTTGTCAAACTTTTGAGTGATCTCTTAGCGTGTGGTGCTCCTGCGTTGAATTTTGTCTTAAAGACACATTTGCATCCCACTGTTTTCCTTTATGTGGGCATCTTGACAAATTTCCATGTGTCATTCTTGTGAAAAGATTCCATTTCATTTTCTGCAGTTTCTGTTTTTCTGTCTCAATGGCTGAAATTCTCCCAGTTTTCCTTCCACCCACTTCTTGTTGATGCAGGAAAACTCTGAAGTGCAATCTCTTGCTGCCTATCTCTGAACCTATCAGTTGTGGTGCCCCATCTTCCCCATGCTAGCTTGCACTTCAGGTATAAACACATGGTGAAGATCCCCATTGAGGCCTGTGGCCTTGACTTATTGTTTATTTGAATATGGAGAACATGATCTTACACTACATGTCATAATAGTATGTGTGATGTGATCTAAAATTTTGTATCCCTTGCAATATTGGAAATACTTCAACTTGACATACTTCTTCCTAACATCTGCAATTCAGTCTGGCTCTTGAGTTGTTTTGGCACCTTGCATAGCACTGCATTTGTGGCCTTGGTTGAGAGACTGTTGTGGAAGTAGATAGCAATATTAATGCTTCCCCAACCTTTATTTGCTAGTTCTGCATTTTGCAGCATGTGTCCAGTAGAAAATAATTTTCTACATGCTATTCTTTCTAGTAGTAAGGGGACTGTGGTCTGCATACAATCCTTTGTCCTTTTGGGAACTTTACCATGTCTTCTCTCATATGTTCACCTGCAATGCCTCTTTGCTTTCCCCCAAAATCAAGGTGGGCTGCTGAGGGTTCGCAGGGGTTTGGGTAAGGTGACCAGACGTCCCAATTTCAATGTGACAATCACATTTTATAACAATTTGTCCCGTTTCCCACAGCGTTTTTAAAAAGTCCCGATTTTCTGGCTTCATGTTGACAGCCCAGTGTGCTGTGTGATTTATGTGATTTGCTTAAGAAATCCTAACCGGGGCAAGACAAAAGACACCCTGTCTAATCCCTCTCTGTCTCTGTCTCAGTACTTTCATTGAAGATATTAAAACATTAAAGCAACAAAACAGACCTCCCCCCCCACCCCGCCGCTTTTACCTCATTTTATAAGAAAAAAATGATCTAGTACCAAAGAGCTGCAGGAAATGGCTAGAGAGTTCGCGAGTGTTACTTCCTGGATTTTCCGAAGGGGAGGGGCATGGAGGTTGGAGGTCTACTCCGAAAAATGGTGGCAAAGTTTCTTTGAAAAATATTTCCCTGACTAATTTCACCATTTCAATTTGCTCAGTTCTTTGTATTAACATCTACATCATTCTGGGTTTACTTGGAGTGCAAGCCTGCTGGTAAGTAGGTTTTTTCTTTTATTTTTTAATGTATTTTAAAATAATATTTTATTTATTGTGCATAGGATTTATTAAAATAGTTTTATTCTGTGTGGATTTAAGTTAAGAACTCCCTGTTATTAAGCTTTCCTGTTATTAATCTCTGAGTAGATTCCCAACTTCAAGATCCCAAGGGCACATCTTGGAAGCTACACCTTTGCTTAGTTTATAGATGATGCCTTTCCTTAAATATGAAAATAAATACATTTATTGTTCAAATGTGTACATCTCAATAGAAATGACTCTCAGGGGTGACAACAATCCACTAAAATAATAATATAAAACAGTAATTACAAAAACAGGAGCAACTGTTATGAAAATTATTATTAAAAAATAAAGGATAAAAATGGAGTTATTAAGTATATTAATTGCAGCAACCACAATACAATACCTCAGTCCTTCTTTTCATTAAACTAGACATACCCAATTCCAAGGAATTAAAAGACGCTTGCTCCTGGGGAGGAAAGTTATGGCAAATCTAGACAGCATCCTAAAAAGCCAGGTGACCAGATTTTCAGTAAAGAGGGACACCTTTGACTGGGGGTGGGGGCTTGATTAAAAATTTTATATGGAGCAACAAAAATTTTCATACAATGCAAAAATAGTATTGTAATATTTTTTTATTTCAACATAACTACAATTTACAAATATAAATTGTAACTGTTGCCAAACATCAAAATTTTGATCACGTGACCATGAGGATGCTGCAATGGTTGCTAAGTGTGAAAATGGTCGCTAAGTGTGAAAAATGGTTATCAGTCACTTTTTTCAATGCCATTGTAACTTTGGTCACTAAGCCCATTATATCACCTTTCTTGCCACAGTTCTTAAGTGAATAACTGCAGCTGGTATTTTGTATTTTGGATAGAATCTTTTTTTAAATTTATCTAAGATAATTTTAAAAAAGGATTCTATCCAAAATAAATTGAAGTGAAAACATTTTTAAAAATTCTATGAACTATACTTTGAAATATATTGTGCATAGAATTTTTAAAAATAGTTTTACTTCAATTTATTCTGTGTGGAATAGTTTGAAATGTTTTACTTCAATTTATTCCGTGTGGATTCTTTTTTTAAATTGTCTTCGACCCCCGGTCAAAGGTGTCCCTCTTTACCAATCTGAAAATCTGGTCACCTTAGGTTTGGGAGAACCTCTAGCTAAGATTCTGTGCCATTTAGAGAACCCCCAATGTAGGGTTTTTACGGTGAATCATCTGGATGGTCCTTAGAACTGAGGTTACACGTGTAAGTAGAAACTGCATCAATCTGCAGAAAATATTTGCCTGTCAGCTAATCTTTGCTCTTGCAGTGTTCCCAGGGATGTTCGAGGACACGGGATGATACAAAGTAATAACCTGCAACATTTTATTCACTCATTTGATAATACTTGATTTGCTTAGCTATTACAACGTGAACATTCTCACGAACACCAATGATGTAAGGACTAACCAATTATTGTGCCTTGGAGATTTGTTAGCCAATAATGAGATAATACGTAGAGCTCAAAGAGGCTGAAAACACTATAAGAATGATGTTTCATGATTAATAAGTTTGCTGTGGATTCTCATGTTAATTCTGGATGCTCAATAAACTTTGGTTGATTCAGCTATCCGTGAGTGGACATTCCTTTCATCCTCAGCCTCGGGAACCCTAAATGCAACATTTTGGCGCCCGAACAGGGACCCGTACTTCGTCCAGAGAAGGACAGACGCGTCGTCAGCCCAAGGGCTTTTCTTAGTAAGTATGGGGTCTTCGCTCTCTCTAGAGCAAAGGAAGCATGTTAGTGAGTTAGGGTATCTTCTTAAGAAGTCTGAGTTATGTGTGTCACAAAAGGCTCTTTTTCGGCTGGTCCGTGAAATTGCTTTAAGTTGTCCTTTCTATCCTATACAAGGTTCTTTGAAGTTGTCAGATTGGGAAAAAGTTGGCAAGGTTTTGCATTCTGAGCCTAGGAAAGATGTGGATGTTTTGCACGCTTGGCATTTGTGTCGGCATGCTGTAGAAATATTTGGTCAGAAAGAAGATTCTGTTTCTTCCTTATCATCCCCTCCTTCTCAACATTCTAATACTGTGATTTTTCCTCTACTGTCTGAAAAAGAAATTTCTTCTTTTGATCCTAAATCTGAGTCTGAAATAATACCTTCTTCTCCTTCTTCTGACATTGTGTTAAAACCTCCTCCTCCTCCTCCCCCTCCTCCTATTCCCTCTTATCTTTCTCTTCCTCCTATTCCTCATTCTTCTACTAATATTCTTCCAAAGTCTGCTTTTCAGAAAATGGTAGAAAATTGTAAATCAGATGTTAATATTTCTGGAGAAGAGTTAGCTGATTTGTTCTCTGTGTGTCCGGTTCAATATCAACCAGGGCCACAACCAGGTCAGCAGATTGCTGAGTGGGAAGGTTTGCCATTTCAGATTTTAAGGGAGTTAAAGAAGGCTATTTCTGATTATGGTATCACTGGAAATTTTACTAAAGGTCTTTTGGAAGGAATTAAGAATGGCTATACCATGATTCCGCAGGATTGGAAACAATTGTTTAGAATGATTTTGACTTCTATGCAGTATGTTGTTTGGGAAAGTGAATATTTGCGTCATTCTCAGGCAGCTGCTTTAGGTAGTGGTGGAGTTTACACAGTGGAACAGTTGTTTGGGTCAGGTCAGTTTGCAGACATTCCTAATCAGGTTTTACTTCCTCCTGCAACTTTGGCGGTAGTTTCTGAATGTGCATTCAGGTCTTTTCTCAAGGTTCCTCAAGCCGGAGAACCTAAAGTTAGCTTTTCTAACATACGCCAGAGAGTGAATGAACCTTATGCTGATTTTGTGGAGAGACTTTCAAAAGCTTTGC
Source organism: Thamnophis sirtalis (assembly GCF_051295495.1). Lineage (NCBI taxonomy): Eukaryota > Metazoa > Chordata > Lepidosauria > Squamata > Natricidae > Thamnophis > Thamnophis sirtalis. The sequence goes on from NW_028261385.1 coordinate 51,621,371, forward strand.
ATCAACAGTTGGATAATCAGGAAGCGGCTGGAGAATTGCTTCGTCAGTTGGCTATTGAAAATGCTAATGTGGACTGTAAACGTGCTTTGCAGCCTTTAAAAGCTACAAATCAATACACGTTAGCAGACATGTTACGTGTTTGTCAGGATGTAGGATCTCCATCATACAACATGAATTTGTTGGCTGCAGCGATTCAAAGAGGGAGGAAGCCTTCAGGGAATTGTTTTAAATGTGGAAAATTTGGGCATTTTCAGAAAGATTGTCGTTCAACATCAATTGGTGGTGATCGTCCTGTGAAGAAGTGTCCTATTTGCAAGAAGGGTTTTCATTGGGCAAATCAGTGTAGATTTCGTTTGAGTTCGGGAAACGGCCAGGTGGGTGTGGCACCCACCCAGAAAACAAAGAGTGCCTTTCCCGTTGTGAGTTTTCCTCCCCCCTCTCTTGTTCCTCCTCCCTCTCTAGCGCTTCCTCAGCCACAGCAGGTAGTGCTGGGATCGATTTAATTACTCAAGCTGATTTGGATTTTAAATTTCCTTTAGAGGTAAAATTGGTTGCTTCTCAATACACTGGTCCTCTTTCTTCTGGTTTGGTTGGCATAATCTTACCACGTTCTTCTGCTCATAAATTGGGATGTTTTGTGGTTCCAGGAGTTATTGATTCTGATTACACTGGAGTGATTCTTATGCAAATTTGGGTTAACATTCCACAATTTCTTCCTAAAGGATCTTCTGTAGCACAACTTCTTTTGCTTCCCTATAAAATACCTAACCCAGGTACTGGAAATCGTGGTGATTCTGGATTTGGTTCTACTCTTACTTCTATAGGCCTCTTGCAGTCTATTAATTCTCATAGACCACTTCTTACTTTGTATCTTAATAAGCAACCGTTTCAAGGTTTGTTGGACACAGGAGCCGACGTTACTGTCATCTCACTTTTACAGTGGCCTGTCCAATGGCCTAAACGTGATGTTAATTCCTTGTGGGGCATTGGTGGGTCTACAAATGCTTGGCAAAGCATTCATTCCATAGCCATCACGACCTCTGCTGGTAAGTCTGTATCCTTACATCCTTACATTTTAGATATTCATACTAATATTTGGGGTAGGGACCTTCTTTCTCTTCTTAATGCTCATTTGATTTTGGATGATGGCGCTTCCTCTTAAATGGCTTTGTTCTACACCTGTTTGGATTGAGCAATGGCCTCTATCTTCTGAAAAATTGATTGCTTTGCATTCCTTAGTCCAGGAGCAATTGGCTGCTGGCCATATTGAACCTTCTACTAGTCCATGGAACACTCCTGTTTTTGTTATTAAAAAGAAAAGTGGAAAATGGAGATTTTTATCTGATCTTAGAAAAATAAATGAATGTATTCAACCAATGGGACCTTTACAATGTGGTATTCCTAATCCTAATTTAATCCCACAGTCTTATAAATTATTAGTTGTGGATTTGAAGGATTGTTTTTTCACCATTCCTTTGCAGTCACAGGATAGAGAAAAATTTGCATTCACTGTGCCTGTTTTAAATAATAGTCAGCCTACACAAAGATTTCAATGGTGTGTCTTACCACAAGGTATGCTAAATTCTCCTACAATTTGTCAATATTTTGTGGATCAAGCTTTACAACCTTTTCGTGATGAATTTCCTTCTTATCTTATTTTCCATTATATGGATGATATTTTAATTGCAGGTGAAAATCTTGATGAAGAACAGGTGCTACAACAATTGACTACCATTGTAGCAAGCAAAGGGCTTTTTATAGCTCCTGAAAAAATACAACGTTCTGAACCATATTCTTATTTGGGTTTTAAAGTTTTACAATCTTCTTCCATTCCTATCTTACCTGAACTTAAGGTGCAATCTTCATATACTTTGGTTCAGTGGCAAAAACTTTTAGGTACAATCAATTGGGCTCGTCCATATTTTAAAATTTCTACAGGAGAAATGTTACCTCTTTTCTCTCTATTAAAAGGTTCCAAAAAACCTGGAGATTTGGTTTCACTTACTGTTTTGCAAAAGAAATGTCTCCAAGAAATTCTAAATAAATTTAAATTGGGATATGTTGATAGAATTGCTTCTATAACCAAAAAGTTGTGGTTAGCAATTCTTCCTACATCACCTTTACCTACTGGATGTCTTTATTCTATTTTGGATGAAAAAGTGATTCATATTCATGAATGGTTGAATTTGTCTGCTTCTTCTCCTAGAAACATTTTTCCTTATCAACAGGCTTTAGAAGAATTGATTATGAAAGCACGACGAAGATCTTTGCAATTAATAGGTCATGATCTGGATGGAATAGCTTTCACTCGTACTAAACTTGAACATGAACATTTGATGACCATTTCTGATTCATATCAAATTGCATTTTCCAACTACCTTGGTGATATTCAATATTCTTTACCTAAAGATCCTAGAATAGTTATTACAAATACATTGAATCTTTCATTTTCTTCTATTTTTACTCGTTCTCCTCTTCCTGAAGCATTAACAATTTTCACAGACGGATCACCCACTCGTGGAGTTGTGGTTTGGACGGATGGTCAACAATGGTTTTCTAAATTCACTTCTGTTCAGACATCTGCCCAACGTTCTGAGTTGGCAGCTGTTATTTTGGCTCTGAGATTATTTTCTGATCAACCTATTAACTTAATTGTTGATACCAAATATGTTTTTCTTGCAATGCAATCTCTTCCTCATGCTTATTGTGCTGTTTCTCTTGACGTTAATCTTTTGTCTTTATTTTTATCTTTGAAACATGTTTTGGAAGCACGTGTCTTTCCTTTATATGTTGAGCACATTAGGAGCCATTCTCCTTTTCAAAATCCTTTGACGGAAGGAAATAGACGAGCTGATGAGACTCTCAAAGAAGTCACAACTCTTTTTTCAGATCCTGTTGCTAGTCATTCATATTTTCATCAAAATGCTAAATCTTTGGCTAAACAATTTTCTGTTCCTATGTCTCAGGCTCGTGACATTGTTCGAGGATGTACTTCTTGTCAACAATTTGCTGTTCCTTTTCCTATGGGAGTAAATCCTCGAGGAACAAAATCTAATCAAATTTGGCAAATGGATGTTACACAATTTGCTACCTTTAAACCATTCACTTATTTACATGCATCCATTGATACATATTCTCATTTTTTGTGGGTTACTGCTGCTAGACATGAGCGCACCTTTGATGCCATGTCTCATTGTCTTTCTGCTTTTTCCGTAATGGGACGACCAATTCAATTAAAAACTGATAATGGTCCTGCGTATACTAGCAAGGACTTTAATTCTTTTTGTCAACAATGGAACATTCAATTGATACATGGAATTCCTTACAATTCTCAAGGGCAAGCTATAATTGAGCGAGCTCATCGTACATTCAAAGCCACATTAACTAAATTGGTAAAATCTGAATCTGGTCCTTTCAATTTGAGAAAAATTCAAAATTTGATCTCTATTGCTCTTTATGCGTGGAATTACTTAACTTTTCTAGATTCCTTTTCAGATATTCCAGTCAAGTTTCATTTTCAGACGTCCCCAGGTTATAAGTTGATCGTGGTCATAAATTGGACGAGGTTACGCTGCAGTTGAGGATTTGCAAACAAAGCAAGCTGTGTGGATTCCAGGCCGGTGTGTTCGTCCTTACCATGGAAAAACAAATGAAAGATCTAAGGATGCAACGTCCTCCAATATTGCCTTGGAATCACCTTGAAGATCAACATCAATTGAAAAAATCCTTTTTTCTCATGTGTTGTTTTCTCTTTTTCTTTTCTTTTCCGGTTTCTACTAACTCGGAAACAATTCCTGCTCTTCCTCTTAGTCCTAATCTTTGGATTCGTCACGCTCAATATATGTTTTTGATTCATGGTCATAATATAACTTTATATTATGAACCTCCTATGGCTCTTGGTCAAGTTGCTTTTATTCCTAATCTAATTAATTCTTCTGCTTTCATTGTTTCGCAACTTCAACATATTTCTTCTTCTTGGCTATTTTCTACTCCTCCAAATGAATTAAATTCAGTTAGATGGAAGTATATTCGCATTAACCAATTTACTAGAGGCTTATGTTTTTGTTGTTATGCTCGTCATAATTGGTTTAATCAATGGTCTGATTACTCAAAAGCTAAACGTATTTTAGATAAAGTAGGGAATTATAGTTATTGTACTCAGAAATATTGGTTATGGGGTACTATTAAAACATCACAAGGTCATAACATCATACCTGAAATGTATCCTGAAAATTTTCCTATTTTTCAAACTGTTTTTTCTAATACTGACACAGGTGGATCAATCTGTGCTGGATGGCAATTAAAAGATCCTACAATGTGGTCTTTCTTTGATAAATATGCAACTAACGTACACCCTCAAAACTATCAATGTGCTGCCATTGGATATTTGTCGTTACCTGTACAAGTGGGTGCTTATGAAAGTTTACCAACTAGAAAAAGACGTGCAGCCTTGGGATCAAAATGTTCTGATGAAGTTATTATTAATACTCAACTTTCTTCATTGCATACTTTTGGACGCGCAGTAGTTGGAGCAATAACTGGAACTATTTCTTTGGGATCATACCCAGGAATATTAACTCAAGAAAATAGACATTCTATTTTAGGTCTCACATGCCGATTGGAGAAATCTATTAATGCTACTGCTGCAATTATTAGAGACTTGCAAAATGAAATTGAAGAACTTAATCAAGATTTAATGCAACAACGTTTTGCTATAGACTATTTGCTAGCTCGTCAAGGTGGATTTTGTACTTTAGTTGGTCAACGTGCTTGTGCTGTGCATTTTCATTCACTTAATAGAACTATTGAAGATGAATTAGCTAATTTACAAGCTTCTATAAAAAATAATGTACATTATGTATTTTCTCCTTTTGATTGGTTAACTAGCTGGTTACCTAATATTTCTTGGTTGAAACAATTGTTTTTCTATGGTGTGAGCATAATTGTATTACTTATACTTTGCTGTTGTTGTATGCAATGTGTTCCTTCATTTTTTGCTATGTTTTTTGCTATGTTTCGTAAGTCTCCTGCACCTACTTTGAATATGATTCAAATGCATGCTCTTGAAAAATCTCTTTTATCGTCATTAAAAACAAAAAGAGAGGAAATGTAGGGTTTTTACGGTGAATCATCTGGATGGTCCTTAGAACTGAGGTTACACGTGTAAGTAGAAACTGCATCAATCTGCAGAAAATATTTGCCTGTCAGCTAATCTTTGCTCTTGCAGTGTTCCCAGGGATGTTCGAGGACACGGGATGATACAAAGTAATAACCTGCAACATTTTATTCACTCATTTGATAATACTTGATTTGCTTAGCTATTACAACGTGAACATTCTCACGAACACCAATGATGTAAGGACTAACCAATTATTGTGCCTTGGAGATTTGTTAGCCAATAATGAGATAATACGTAGAGCTCAAAGAGGCTGAAAACACTATAAGAATGATGTTTCATGATTAATAAGTTTGCTGTGGATTCTCATGTTAATTCTGGATGCTCAATAAACTTTGGTTGATTCAGCTATCCGTGAGTGGACATTCCTTTCATCCTCAGCCTCGGGAACCCTAAATGCAACACCCAAATCCCACTCCTGGCTGGTCCGGCCTGCCACACTCTCCCAGGAGTCCCCACACAGCCCGTTTTGGATGCAGGTAAGTGCAGGGCATGCACGGAGGCTTGGGAAGGATGAAAAATGGGCCTACCAGAAGTTTGGGAAGGCTGGAAATGGGCCCGTTTCTAGCCTCCAGAGGGCCTTCGGAGCCTAGGGAGGCTGTTTTCGCCCTCCCGGAGGCTCAAGGAATGCCTCCAGAGTACAGGGAGGGTAAAAATGGCCCCCTACTGCTGTGGTGCAGGAGGTGGACTAGGCCACACCTACCATGGCCACGCCCACCAAGCAACCAGGCAGAGAACCCCTTGCTAAAATTGTTGAAGCCCACCCCAAATTATTGCTTACTAAAGCCGCTTATTTTTTTTTATTTTGTGTAATATTGCCTTTCTTTTTGTTCAAGTAACAAAAAGTAAATCTTGAGTAATCAGCTCTAGAACACAATATTAATCTGCTTCTTTCTTAAATAATTGCAGATGTTGCTGTGAACCAACTCCAATGACTTCTTTTTCTTTGAAAAGAAAGGTCTGAAAAGGGAGGACTTATGCCTTTGGCCTTCAAAGAGCAGGGGCATTTTGATTTATAGATGCACAGCTTTATTTTCAGATCTTTTGCCAACTTGTCTAATTTGTGAACAGCTCCTAGATTTCTGGGCCTCATTCTTCTGTGCCACACATTACAGATATATTATGTCTGCAATTTATTGTTGCTCCAGCTTTATTATCTTCACAATTAACCTCAAAAAGTCCATTTTCTTGGAATGTGCCTTTTATAAATAATTTTCCATTTTGAAACAAATCAATTGTCTATAAAATTTACTTCACACTCTTTTTGTGTCATAAGTTGTACTGACAATGCACTAAAATCTAAATGTAGAAGATATATTTTATTGTTAATGTAGTACCCCTGTCTTTTACTTAACATGTCCGAATTTTTTACTAAACCTCTATCTACTGAGGAGGGAACTTTTTTATCTATCAGATAAAAGCACTTGATTTGTATTCAAAAGCTAGATTCATAAGCATCTCCTTTTCCTTAAAAAGGTTGCTGGTTACCTTAGAATCAAAGCATGTTACTTTGTGATGGACAAAGACAATCTTAGATGATTTTGCTGACTTCTTTCATGCATTTCATTTGAGAACATTCTATTTTCTGTCTTTTTTCTTCTTCTCCATGTTATGACTTTGGAACTTTCCAGACTGGTTTTTCTTGTTTCCTATGTCTAGGTCAATGGATTTGCAAATGTAGCACCACTTTTCCCTGTGCTTGGCTTTGTAAACTGCTTCTTGAGTGAAATTTTGTTTTCTTTTTCAGAGTTATATAAAGGTTTATAGATAGTTAAGGTTAAGATCTACTGTTTCTTTATAGTGCTTACACTACAGTTTCAGTGCTTTCTAGAAACAATTTTAGGAGCAGGACAATCAGAATTTCTGGTTGTATTTTCCTCTGTCAAATTGACTTGCTGTCCTACATTTCATTCATATACAGATTCAGACAGCCTCCCTGTTGCAGCTGTCTGTTGTATAGGTTTATGAAATGATACACTTTAAAAACTATGCATCTTTTACCATACAAATCATAGTTTTCCAAATAGCTTTTACTTAATCTAACTCTACAGATGTACAAGAACAGAATAAAAGTATTCATATTTTGTGATTTGCTATATATCCCATGGTCTTTATCTTGATTTGCATCCATGGAATTATATTTTTCACAATCCTTTGGAACTTCAGAAGCATTTTAATCTTGTAGAACCAATGAGAAAATTTTGGTTGTTACCATTTCTCCATTACCTAATGTTCACACTCCAAATCCATGTCCATGTATGCTCTATGAGTGTCTTTGCCTGGAGGATAGAAATTTAACTTGAGCAGGATTAGTGAAAGAGGTTTTTAATTTAACGGAAGGGTGGGCTACAGTATTTAAAATAAATTCATGAGGTAGGCAGAAGTAAGTAAGTTTTCTACTTAGCTAGCTGTATCCTACCAAGAGAAGCCGAAGGGAAAATACCCAGGTAAATGTCTGTCTAGGGAATGAAGGCAGAAAGTTAGACCTTCAGGGAAGCAATCTTAGAAACAAAGAGCAGGCAGAGTAAGAAATAAAAAGGAACACAAAAAGGACACATAAAGAACGCTTATGGTGAGAAGGTTGGGAAGTGCTGAAAAACAATATAAGCAAAGTAACCTTGCATACCTGTCTAAAACTCATACACTCCTTCACGTTCAGGTTGTTCTGCAATCTGTCTCTGACTCCATGCCTGTTACTACATTTGCCTTTATTTTTTCCCAGTCTCATCTAGCTTTCTGTGGATGTAAAGAAAACTAAATTTTCATGACCAAGGTCAGAAGGGATTCCATTCTTTTCTATGTGAGCATTTCCTAGAATATTCCAATCACTGAATTCTAACAGCTATGAAGAGAATAGATAAGGGCTGGGTTAGCAGATCTAGGCTTACACTGCTAGATACCAGACAACCACTAAATCAGTGTTTATTAAATTTGGCAACTTTAAGACATGTGGGCTTCAGCTCCAGAATTCCCCAGCCACCATACATGAAATCCACTGCATGAAAGAATAACCACAAATTAGGACTTTTTTTTTGTATCTCTAGCTTGTACCTTTAGCCATCTAATGGTGATACAGAATTTTGCATCCCAGATTTAGTAGCCCGAACAATATTCATAAGATGAAGTCTTTTGTTTCAAAGTTTGTTTGACTTCTTTACCAAATATTTATTTGCTTAAGTATAGTTATCATTTAAGATGACAGTAACATCTCCTACCTGGGGCCATTAAGCATAATTGGGGAAGATCCCTCGCCAATTCATTCACAGCATTACAGAAAAAGGAAAATTAAAATGTTAATGTGCGTTGGTGTATGCTCATTGAGAAATTACAAATTAATGAAATTTGTTTAGTTATTTACAATCTATCCATGTGAGGAAGAGCCAAAATAATGTGCATTGCCTTATTACTCCCTGCCATTCATTCATTCATTTATTTCTTGACTGAATCTTTCTCTTTGTTTTGATTCTATGGACTTATATTTTGTTTTAACACTCCAAAGGATTTTTTGGGGTGGGGGTTGTTTTTAATTAGTGTATTCTGTAAACCCATCCATTAAGCATGGTAAACTATTATTTATATCTTATTGCATGGGTCAAAATATTACAGTTATTCAATACATTATGATCAAGCAAAGCAGTGATGCATGAACCAGAGCTTAAAGTATGAGAAGCTCTGCCATATGTATTTCAATCCAAGACTTCTCTGAAATTGCTTCTGGATTTTGTCCCTGCAATGAAAAAATAAACAAACTGATTTTATTTTTAACTAGATAGGTTTATTGTTATAGCAATGGCTTATATATACTATTGTGTAAAAGCAAAAAGTTGTGATGTTGTTATCTTGTACTGAACTAAACAGAGTCAAAGGCAATGCCTTTTTCTTTCCTTTTCTTCCTTTTCACTATATCTTTTTTCTTTTCCATCCCCATTTTCTTAGTTTTCCATAACTTTTTTTACTTCGATAAACTAATAAAAAATCTTCTCTGGCATGCTTCAGAAATTATTTTATATATGGGGAAACTGTAGTCGTCTAATTTGCTTCTCATTTCTTACTCAGTAGAATATGTTTTGGCCGTATCCGATGAATCATCAAATATGCTAGCCTCACCATGCATTTAAAAACAGAGCAAATTGCCTATCTCAATTAAGAGTTCTATCAAAAGTTATTAACAATGCTATCTAGTAATGAATCCATATGAAATTTAACCTGTATCTTCTAAATTGATAGTTTGGTCTGCTATACTGATGTTTTCCTTTTTGGAAGAAAATAAAGTCAGCATCGTTTGTGATTCATATAAGCCTACAGTCATAATTATATGCTAATTGATTTTAACACCCACACATACAACAATTTGCTTTCTACCTTTTATTATATGTGTGATTTTACATCTCACCAAAGTCCTGGCATATTCCTGAGTTTTTTTCTGAGGAGCAGGAACAGAATTTGCTTTGCTGAAAACCAGGAGTTGTAAATATATTTATTTTGTCTTTTACATTTGTCACTTACCCAAGCTAAACAATATAGATTCAACTAAATCTGATAAGATGTTACAATGTTAAAGCCATATCTTTGCTTCTGCCACCCTCAAAACACCTAAGGATAAAGAGCAAAAGATATAATTTAATCACTGCCCTAACTTATCTATTTGTTCTCTTTTTCACACATTAAAGCTTTTCAGGCAAATCTCTAAGTGTGATTTCCATGAAAATATTGAAAGTAGGCTTGTGACACTGTATAATAAGCAGGAAGGGAAGACAATATTTTTTGAAAACTTCTGGTTGAACATGGTTTTGTGGAATAATTGGGGGGTACATTTGAAGAAGTAGCTAGTGGGTAACTTAACAGGTCTTGTATTTTTTCTCTCTAGCACTTGAATATATAAAAAATATGTCTTTAGTATCTTATTCAAAACCCAACCTTTGTCACCAATTTTCATCAAAGTAAGGGGTGTTCCTCCATTTGAGCCATTCAGTGACACTCTTTTCCAGAATATTCCATTTCATTTCTTCTTATGAGCTGGGAAAATCAGAAATGAAATCCAGCGTATTAGGAGAAAACCAAGCTGCTGAACAGCTCTATTCAGCTCTACGGACAAGTAGGGCATATCTATGATGCTGCAGCCCTGTGCTCATCTGGTAGGCTTTCAAGGTTCTGTTATTATCCCCTATAACAATAAAATAAAGTTCCAATGGTCCTCTGGTCTCTTTTTCCTGACCTGGCCTACCTCAAAGGCTGATATCATGATACTTAAGTCTAAAATGAAATTTAAAAAGTCTATTTGGACGCAGGTTTCATTTAAATTGCAGTCTACAACCTTGTCCTATTAAGCCATTCCCCTGCTGTTTGTCCCCTTACAACTTTCTAGTGTTAAGAAAGCAATGGCAAGTCTTATTATTTATTTACTTTATTAGCTACTTACTTACACACAGACACATAGACATACAAAGTTAAAGTATCAGCATCCCAATACCAATTTTAAAATAAATCTTCCTTGCTTGCATTTTTGAAGCAATTCTTCAGGGTCTTTTGCTCCCTTTATTACAACATTGTTTTAAAAGTACAGCAATTAAAAACTTTGCTTCAGATGCAGAAAACCAGTTTTTTTCCTTCTAAATTTCTCGCTGCTGGTTCTCTGGAACCAGCAGCGACCCAGGCCTGCCACACCCCCAAACTGGTTTTCCTGGTGGTGCCCTAGGTGCCACCATCTTGGTTTTTTGCTTTTGCACATGCGCAGAGCAATTTTATTGCGCTGTGCATTCATGCACAGCACATATCAAGCATGCACATGCAAAGCATAAGCGCGTGCATGGCACAGCCATGAGCAAACCAGCAGTAGTGACTGCTGGAACCCACCCATGCTCTCTAGATTTAACAAACTATATCAGAGAAAGTAAAGAGGTTGCAAAAAAAAAAAACAACCCAACCCAATACTAATTTTAAAGAAAATGCTACCTTTCAAATCAGGGATATTCCTCATGTGAAACGAACATGCTAACTGCTGAGCCAGTGAGATAACATTATAACCAGATTTTCTTGAAAAAAACTGAAAACCAGGTAAGGGGTTATTCTTTCCTCTGAGAAATAGCTAATGAACTGGTGGATTTAGCCTGAAGGAAAACACACCAGCCCCTTAGTTTAAGAAGGGGGAAGTAGTTCTTTAAAACCATAGAAGGAAAATGAGCCTAGAGGTCACATTTGCAATGGGGGGGGGTGAGTGAAGAAGGATGTCGTTCATTCCTATCTTCAACAAAATGGTGGTTGGTCCACTATGGCCAGGAATTCACAGTACATTTCCCTCTTAAATTCCTTAGTTTTTGTCTGGTCAAAATCTCCCAACACTGAGTTTCATTTTCTTTGTCTACCTTCTTTTCATTGTGGGATTCTAGATCGTAGTATTATTTAAAGCAAGAAACAGAAAAGCTTCTTTAATAATCTCATGAAGGGAAATATGTGAAGAACTATTGCCTATGTCCTTGGCATACATGATACAAAATTTTACTGGACTTCATACCATTTTTAAAGGGATATTTGTATGAGGGAATTATCTTGTAATAACGTGTTAGGTGCAAAAGATCAGAACCACATGTGATGTTCTAATTAAACTGATTTATTACTACTCATGTCTACACATAGGAATCTACTCAAGTAACAGCACTATTTTGGAGCTAGATAAGGATCAATAGAATTCAAGAAGAGTTGCATTTAATCTGTTTGTGGCTACATAAGGACTCTAGGTTGATTCCTCTTTTGACTCTGCCTGCAAGTTCTGCTACTCCTTCTCCTACACAATCTTTTTACAAAGTATTTTTTTTATATTTAAAAAGTATTTTTTTAAAAAAAAGTCTGGTAGGATTTCCTGATTTTCAGAGGAACCTACAGCCCACGGAACTGTACTGCTACAATTATCAGTTGCAGAAAAAAAGACAGAGAGCACATATTTAATATGTTCACAAATTAAATATGTTTTTTCCATCTAATATAACTGAGCCTTCCTCAAAATCTGTTAAAGTACAGTTTGTCCAAATGAAACCCATAGTTACACCACACAAAATCTGTAGGAACTCAAAATTAAAAGTCATTCACTGATTCCTGGCAGAGTGAAAGGAAGCCCAAACTACAAACTTTAAAACAGAGAATGTTATTTGCCTTCCTCCCAAACATTCTGCCAAAGAATTAGAAATGCCAGTATTTTTTAATTTTTGATACAGTGTGTTACAATTATCTTTGAGAACATGTTAGAAATTAAACACAATGAAAAAGAAAATAAGATATTACTAACATCAAAGAGGCATATGTGCTCAATCAATTTTTCAACCTAGTTAGTTGCATGTTAATATTATTTGGAAATCCCCCTCTTGATATGTTAAGCTATCCCACGGTAATCAGTCCAAATAATATGGTTCATCTACAGTTGTTTTTAATTCTATGGCAGGGCTACCCCTACCATTAGCCACGATGGAACCAGTGCTTCAGACCCATTGATTTCACATCTCTTAAAAGACCAGCAAAATTTTCTGTTGTAGTATAGTAGCTAGTATCAATAACCTAAATCAAGAGTGTCAAACTGGCAGCCCATGGGCTGGATTCTTCACGTGTAGACCATTCCCACCCCAACTGTGGAAAGGGAAAAAACATCGTGATACATCATGTGTCAGTAACGTGACGCTGCAAGTTTGACACCTATGACCTAAATGAAACAAAAAATAAAAGGGGAAGGAAAAATAAAGTATTGGTGTTGGCAGAGAAATGTGCATTAGCACAGCAGTTATTTTCCACAAAAGGTGCCATTTTGTGACTGTTTCTGCCACTTAACTCTTTGTTAAGAGACTAGAAGGAACAGCTAACCATTGATTGGTCCTCTACCAGGTTAGCAAAATATATGATTTATCTTCTAGCGCTGAAGGGAAAATCTTGGGAGGGATGCTAAATCAATGTTAGTTTAATAAATATAGATCACCATGCCTAAGATATATAAAGTAAATGTTAAGCCATGCTTTCTCCCAATACATTAGCACCTGCTTCTGAAGGTGAGGAATTTCTGTTTTAATGCAATTGGTCTTTCTGAAATGTATAAGCCATAAAAACAAGCAAATAAACAGCCTTGTTTTGCACACCAACCTAGCCCTTGCTGAAATGAGAGGAGACTTTTTATTCTAGTCTGTTCAGAAGGAAGGAATTTCAGCTACTATATTGTTAATTCATCCCCAATCATTTCTTCTCTGCTTGCTTCTCTTGAGCTGTTGTGTGCTCAAGAAGAGTTCCCAAGAAGGGAGGACAGAACAGATCTGCAAACAGTCAAAACTGCCCGGAATGGCCTCAACTACACTTTATTCTGGGATCAGAATGCTTGGGAGATAGAGAGAGTGGTCTTGTGTGCCCTAACTTAAAACCACTACTAGGCCAACATTGGATAGCATTGTTTTCATCATCTTTACTCAAGTTAATGGAAGAGAAATAAACATTTCCCCCCAAAACCAAAATACTTCAGTGACAATGATGTGATGGTGGGATGGGAGATTTTAAGAGAACAGCTTACTCAAATACAAGATAAACAACATTATGGCAATCATGGTGGCTTGTTTGTAGGCTTTCAACTGTTTTCCAAATTCAAGAACTGTTGCTGTAGTCTTAAATATGTGTACCCTGCCACAAAACCTTCTGTGTGATTGAATTTTTATTGACCATTTTTCCTCCTCCTCATTTTTATCCTACCATCCCAACACCAGACTGGCAATTGGCTCAAGTGCAAAAGACACTTATAGAAAAGTATTTCCCTCTTTATTAACTAGTAGAATCTGTTTTTCAGGCATTAAAGAGTGATGCATGGCTTACTTTTCAAACCTCAATAGCTGGAAGATCTGCAGTTGATGTTAAGTATCAATACTTGGCACTATCTATGAGTACTTTCCAAATGAATCATTAGAAGCATAGTTGGTGGCTAAACTGTCCAGTTCCCCATTCTCATTTGAATTAAATTTTTGGATCACTTGACTTATAAAAAGCAAATTACTGTCATAGGACATGCTTTTAAGTTAAACCAATACCCCACATTAATTATATATAAACTAATACTCCAAAAAAACTGTCGTCAGTTTTAGAAGCTGCATCCTGCCAGAGTCCTGCCCCCTTTTTATCAGACATAACTAAAAAAAAAAAAAACCCAAGTATATGTCACACATATTTTTCCTTCTGCTATTTTATCAATATCTTAAGCCACATTTATTTGTGGTTGCCTTGGCAACAGATCTTCCATCTCTCTGTCAAGGCCATCTTCTCTACTCTCTAACACCACTTCTTAGAGTAAACAGAAAACATAAGATATATGAAATTGCTTATGTATTGGATTACCATTAATGCTGAAAAAAGTTAACATTCCTAATAGATTGGGTGTGGAACTTTTTATGGCAGATGCTGTGGCTTATACATGCTAAAATTAATCAAATTGACTTCTCCTCAACTGAACAGTGGGTTAGTAGAGTGGAGGTCTCAGAATCCCTCCTCAGAGAAGTAGGAAGAGGTATTGCAAAGAGCAGATCTTATGCTACCATGTCAACAACAGTGCCAGATCAGCAACAGGTTTGCTGCCAGTTTGACATCCCTGCCCTAGGATTAGTTAGAATCAGTTCCAGCAGAGTTCTTCTTATCTCCTTTTTGAAATCTATATATGTAATAGAAACAGATTCTTCTATTACACAGCTCAACAAATCAGACCATTCTCTTATGGACACCAAAGACTGGATATAAGAGAAGTGAAACATTAGTTATAAGAGTGGCAGATATGCTCTTTAAGCGAGTGTAACTCATTTCCATTGTTCCCATGATATTTTTTACTTTCTTTTGCACCCCAATCTTCCTACATCACACTCACCAAAAATTAGTGTTTAACTGCAGGCAGCTGAGTGAAAAACACTGTAGATTATGAGAAAATATCAGTGTAATAACCACTGCTGAAGTAAACCTTCTCCAATTCAGCATGAAACTTTTTAATATTCCAGAAGGATTAACAATGATTTTGAACAAATAACTGTTTATGAAACCAAAGTTTAGTCATACTGATGTCTTTTTCTAGAACTAAGTCTTGTAGTTCACCCAATCCAGGGGTGAGTTCCTGCCAGTTCTAACCTCTTCTATAGAATAGCAATAGCAATAGCAGTTAGACTTATATACCGCTTCATAGGGCTTTCAGCCCTCTCTAAACGGTTTACAGAGTCAGCATATTGCCCCCAGCAACAATCCAGGTCCTCATTTTACCCACCTCGGAAGGATGGAAGGCGGAGTCAACCCTGAGCCAGTGAGATTTGAACAGCCAAACTGCAGAACTGCAGCTGAAGTAGCCTGCAGTGCTGCATTTAACCACTGCGCCACCTCAGCTCTAAAGAGGTTCCACAAATCTGCAATGCCCTTTAGAGCCAGCTCCCTCCCCCCGCCCGTCCACACATCATCAAGATGAAAAGTGAGAGGAGGAATTTTTGGCGTTGAAGTCCACAAGTCTTAAAGCTGTCAGGTTTGAACACCCCTGGAGTTTTTTTCTAAACTGTTAGGGGTGCAAGGGTCTTGTAACTTGACAGCTTTAAGAATTGTGTGCTTCAATGTCAGAGTTCCTGGGCCAACATGACTGGAGGAGGAATTCTGGGAGTTGAAGTCCATAAGTCTTAAAGCTGTCAAGTTTGAACATCCCTGGGTTTTTTTTCTAAAGGGTTAGGGAAGCAAGGGTCTTGTAACTTGACAGCTTTAAGACTTGCCTGCTTCAAATGCCAGAGTTTCTGAGCCAACATTTTGGTTGCGAAGCAAGAGCGTTGTTAAGTGAGTTCCACCATATTTTACAAGTTGGCCATGCCCACCCAGTCACATGACTCCCAAGCCACACCCACTCAATCACATGGCTGGCAAGCCATTCCCACCCAGTCACATGGCCAGGAAGCCACCCCTACTCGGTCACATGGCCGGCAAGCCATTCCCACCCGGTCACATGGCCGGCAAGCCACTCCCACAAAGCAGGCCACACCTACAGAAGAGGTTCTAAAACATTTTGAAACCCACCACTGACCCAATCCTTTTATTCTTCCAAAGCAGCCCACAATAGAAGATACAGTATAGAATTTGAATACAGTTTGAGAATGGCACAGTGCTGCCAGCAAACCTTTAGGAATGACAAATCATGCTTCCATGTTGCAGTTGTTGAAAATCGTGCAGAATTCCACAAGGCATGGCAAACGTCTCTTGGGGGCATATTTTAATGTTTCAAGTTGTCTTCTTTATAGAGACTTTTGCAATATGAGAAAATTCAAGTCACATTTGCTAACTGCTCTTCTGGCTGGGGAATTCTGTGAGTTAAATTCCACACATCTTATAGTTGGCAAGTTTGAAAAAACACTGATGTACACCATCACACTTGAACAGCCCTGATTTTTTTCCTTAGAAAAGCATGGAAGTTCTCATTCAGGGGCAAGAATAAAATCTTGAATGTTTCTCACATATCTTTTTAAATCCCATTTTATGTCTTTCTAATTTTGTTTTTCATTTTCTGCTTGGGACTACAGTTATCATAGCTGGGTGGCGAAGAAATACATTTAATGGGTATCCAGATATTTGCAGCCCAGTAATCATACCCATGACAATCAACCACTCAAGGAACTGGAATGTATGTACGTCACTTCTTCGGTAAGATTCCTTCATGAATGATCTTACTGACTGAAGCTTCTAATTCCGATATGTATTTATATTTATGGCTGTAAATATTCTCCCTCTTCTCCATGGAGAGGAGAGGATTTTCGCTCTTCTCCAGATCTACTTGCCATATTTTGAAATGTCATTTATGTTCACCATATGTTTGACTAATGAA
This sequence comes from Thamnophis sirtalis, assembly GCF_051295495.1. Classification (NCBI taxonomy): domain Eukaryota; kingdom Metazoa; phylum Chordata; class Lepidosauria; order Squamata; family Natricidae; genus Thamnophis; species Thamnophis sirtalis. Next base: position 51,638,389 of record NW_028261385.1, read on the forward strand.
AAGAGGTCTATCTGCATATTCATGTATGCATAAAGAATTGTTTCTGATCATCAGGAACACTGATTGACCCAGGGAGCCTGATTCCATGTAGAAATAAACACCTTCATGTAAAAAGTATTTTCTTATTCATACCAAATATGTAAGATACCACCAGTATGCATCTTGTAGGCATTGGTATCATGCACGTGTTCTACTAAGTTTTCAGTGTTAAGTAAGCATGTTGTAGAGATCTCCTTCCTGATAATATGTGAAGACTCAGCTTTCTAGAAAATCTGTAATACTGAGAAAGATAGAAAGAAAAAGATGACAGTCAACTCCACTTGATAGCACTAAATCAATATAGGAAGAAAAATTAAAAAAACCTACTTTAAAATGAGGTCTGAACATGAGCTACTCTCAGTTTTGCCTTTGGGATTCTCAGATGACCTTCCTTGACATCTCATGGTCCTTCAGAAGCCAATATTGATTCTATGAGTTTCAACACCTAGGTATATTTGTGAGTCTAACGCTTGCAGAAAACCATTTATCGTCTACCCTTTCTATTTAGTAGCTGACCACAAAGAGCAATAAGCCAATCAAGACTCCCTTGCCAATCAATCTGAATGCTTTTGCAGCCTCTTCAAATCTATGTTTAAACACACATCAGTCCTCCTTCACAAAAGCAAATAAATTGTTGGCTTTTTCTGAAAGTTACGTGTGCTCACCTCAAATTGAGCTACTTTTCAAGGTGACTATTGTGACTTTTCTTCAATGTGAATTCTTCATCTAATCATCCTGGCTCACTGCTAAGATGGGACCCCAGGAGTTGGCAGATGAAGAACCAAGGATCCTTTCCACTGAGAACACAGAATATCCATTCACATTGAAGCCAGTAATTCATTTCCATTTCCAAACTGACATTTGTTACCTTGAATGAATATTTTTAGCTCCTTAGATAGAATGCTGCTAAGTCAAAGATATAATGAAATTGCTTGAACTGCAGGCCCTTAGTTATAATGTTATGTGATCAGCAGGAGTTCACCTTTGCCCACTATCAGAAATGTGCCTTCATCTAGATGACCTCTTGGTTATAGAACTGTATTTTCCCCTTTAATTGCAATTGCTCAGCTCCTGAAAAGGATGAGTGTATCTTGCACTGATATCTGCTACATTCTAATTCTCATTGAATAATGACTATATGTAATTTAAAAATTATTCTAGATAACATTGCCAGGGCCTTGTTCAATAGTACAAAGGATGCCTCAGTAAGCAAACAATTGAACGTTAACTAAGATCTGAATGGGAACATTGTTTAATATGGAAACCATTGTGCCCTAAATCTTCTCTTGTTGTAACAGGGAATTGTTTATTCTTAAAAACAGCATATATTAAAAATTCAGTCATTCCCAGCATCAGGCACTAAACCACTTTAACCATTTTGCATCTAAGTTCATTTCCACACTAATGACTTAAGCAATGACTTATTGGGTGCTGTTATTTTGGCACAATAATGATTCCATGACTATAGAAGATGACAGAGTTTGCCGATTGGTAAATATACTCAGGATTGCATTGGAGATTTGTGGAGTTAGTCTGAATAATGTTTCAAGGACTCCTTAGAGCAAAATGTTGTAAGCCTATATAGTGTTCTGAAGTTTATACCCATTTAAATTTAACATTTTCTACAAGAAAAAAAGAGTAGAATGTTAAGAGAAATAATGATTTGGGGCACAGTTTAGGGATATTGATATTACATCTCAGATGGCAACACTCATTTGTTATATTAATTTCATAATTTAACATGGGAATTCTGTTTTACTTTTGGTAATTGAGGTGAAAATTGAGGAAATTAGAACATTTTGCCTATGTTGGTTTATTGACATGAATATAAATCAGAATTATTTAATGGGCTTTTCTTGGTTACCAAGTAATCCCCATTGTTTCTTTCCAATAATTCATAAATAGAACATTTATTATTTATTGATATATTATGCACCTTAGTTCAGTTTATTATCTATTTAACAATAAACAATATTGGGGGGAAAAACAAGCAACTGATATCTGTTCTTCGTTTGCTTTAACCAGCTGAATCTAAATGTGCTTGGTTTTTCCCCCCCTCTGTTTTTCTTTTCTTCTCTTCTTCTCCTCTCCCCCCCTTTTTTTGCAAACAAATGAACATCAAAGTCACCATTGTCTATTATTTCAAAATGTACATAAAGTAATAGGACATTTCTAGTATAGGCTGATTCTGGGTTGCCAAGACAATCCTTTTATTTAATGTACCAGTATACAGCAACACATCAAACATATGTTGCTATGGTAGAAAATAAACCATGAACTCCGCAGTACTTGAACAGGAAGTGATAGCCTGTGTAAAGAAAATAAAACTGTTACAGGTTAATTTAATGACAGGGATCTGAAGTAAGAGTTTAATCAAGGAGCAACTGAAAAGGAAAAAAAAAGTCAATATTTATGATTGTATCATGAATATAGTATAGGAAAGAGAGAAATTATTCAGTAAATAAGATAACTGAAGGAAGAGGGTGGAGCAAAAGCAGTAACTAGAAAAATAGGAACCTTAATGAATAATGGAATAGTTATTACATAAGATGAGATGTCATGAAGAAAACAGAACTAAAAGACAACCAATTGGCCACCAGTGGTGCATTGAAACCATTTTTACATTTGTAAGGACCAGTCTAACTCTTGTGGGCAAAATAAACAGGGGCTATGGACAGGGGATAAATTTGGGGAATAATTTGAAGGGTTTTCTTGAGACATGCCACATGTAACTTGTTTGATTTGCAAACCATTCTCGATGCATATTATACCAGGGGTGGGTTTCAAAAATTGTTCGAACCTACTCTGTGGGCGTGGCACCCTTTGTGGGAGTGGCTTGCTGCCCATGTGACTGGATGGGAGTGGCTTGTTGCCCATGTGACCAGATGGGAGTGGCCTGCCACCCATGTGACCTGGTGGGAGTGGCCAAGACGATGTTATTACTAGATATTACTAATTACTAGATATTATTAATATTACTAGATCATTATTAATGCGTAGATAACTGCGGGACATTACACACACACACACACACACACACACACAAACTATAACAGTGCTAGGAAAACACCAAAAAAGTAAGAATCCCCCCCCCCAAAAAAAAAGACTGCCAATGAAACCAGTTTTTTTTCCTAAGCCTAAGGACAGGAAAGACAAAGTCACTGGAATAAAAACCATCAAGGCAATGTGGAAAATTATAAAGGACAAGCGCTCACAGAACCATCAACCACCTCAGAATTACCTAAACAAGGAGGGCGAAACACACTGCCTTGCAACAAACCTGGCCTGCCCATAGAAAAGCAGCCACTTTGAGACACATATACCTGGTCTGAACACTTAAAAGCAACATATTGCATCACAAATAAAACATTTGCAAAAAGGAATAACATTTCTTGTAATAAACATTCTATAAACAACAAATAAATAAAATTTCCCTAAAATAATTAAAAACCACCACGTTCAGAGAACACCAAAGGACCCCACAGTCCTCTCCCTCCTTATCTATTTCCTTTTTGTCCTAACTTTCTCCTCCTTCCCCCCCAACCCCACTCCCTTCTAGCACTGATGATGTTACCAAACTAGGAGTGCTGGAGAGGAGCTCTCACAGGGCAAAGAGCTTCCCGCTACAGGCACAATCTATCTGCAGCCGTAAATGACTGCAAGCAGCAGCTTCAGGCACCTGCTCGCAGCTGACAGTTGTGTTTGGGAGTGGAGGTGATGGCAGTGGAAGTGGCACAGACGGGATGTCCCTGCTTGCTGAGTAGAAGGAGGCGGCAGGGATGCGTTGTTTCAGGGCGTCCCGGGCGCCAGCTCCTCTGAGTGCAGCCCATTCCCCCTCCCAAGAAAACCGTTTTCTTTTTAAAAATGCCTCTGCAGATGATTTTGAAAACCTGCGAGATTTCTTTGGGCGGGGGAAGACAGGCAGCATTCCCCCCACCCCATCCCTGGTTGCCTGCAGCCTTGGAGCCTTCCACAACTTGCACAGTAAAGACAATTAAGAACTTTTCTCGCTCGTGAGATTTTCTTTACTGTGCAAAGGCTTGTTTTAAGGCTGCAGGCTCCGAGCCTGCAGGCACCCAGGGAGGGGGGCAGGGGGAAATGCTGCCCATCTATCCCCTTTCAAAGCAACCTTGCAGGTTTTCAAGATCATCCAGAGAAGCGTTTTTTAAAAAGAAAAGCCCTATAGGCACCCAGCGACGGGCCAGGAGCGGTACCAGCGTTCCCGGAAGTGAATTACTTCCGGGTTCACCGACCATCCGGTTCACACGAACCAGGGCAATCCGGGTGGAACCAACCCCTGTATTATACCCATTATGCCTCTACCTTTTCCTTTACATCTTGTTTACCCAGTTTGTTTACAAAATGTGTTGATTACGGCATCAGAGTCTTTGTCCTGACAATTACTTCTTGTCGTCAGGAGAAAAGTTGCAAACTTTGATTCTTTAGAGGCCAGAAGGTCAGAATTTCTATCAAATTTTGCTTCATAAAGAGAAGAATGGGAACTGGGAGGAAAGGAATATAACAGGCAAATCTACTTTAGATATAGGCATTCCTGCTAGATTGTAGCTGGCAATGTAACTGACAAATGTATCATGGAAGTTCTTTATCATATGAGCAAGGTTTATGTTAAACCAATATGGGGTCTATAACTGTGAATCTATGCTACCAATTTTCAAGAATTTTATTTTAAAAAGGGCTCAAGGAGTTGCAGTAGAAAAGCTCCAAGGGTTATATGCATCCCTAGACCCTGAGGTTGAACACCATTTATAAGCTCTAAAGATAGGAATGGCATGATTATTAAAACAGAAAACATATGAACAGGCAAGCACTTTCCAGGGCTGAAAATTCAAAGCAGGAAACTCAAGACTTCCAACGCTTACAGTTTCTATCACTAAAATAGTATGATATGAAATACCTGCAGGTTGAAGTCCAAAAGCAAAATAAGCTATTATTAAAATTTTAAATTAATTTAAACCAATTCTTTGGCAGCAGTCATCTAATTGTTCAGATGCTGGAGCTGCTTAATTCCATGATCCAGATAAAATAATGAAATATTGATTTACAACTATAACATGATGTGGAGCAAATTTAATTGAATCCAGAGGAAACTTACAATAGTGCTGTTGAAGAAATTCCAACTTTACCTCATATTAGCAAGGTGATGATTTAAAGATCTTGCCAAGTTAATGTGTGGTTGACTCCCCCTCCCCTAAAATTCCTTGTTTGCCTTTCAATTTCCAAAATCAGAAACATGGCATTGGCATTGTAGGAGGTCTCCAAATCTGGTAGGACTGAATAACAAAAAGAATTATAGCATCAAAAAAAAAATCATTTTGACTCATTTTGTTACTAATGTTCCAAGATATTTTCTTTTAAACATTTAAGGAATTCAGTCTCTTAGCAACCCTCCTACAGACAAGAAAGAAAGGATAATATCAATTCTTTTTGCTTGCTTAGCAAAGAGCCAAGTTTAAGAGAAGCATGTTGCTTATTAGAAATTAGAAAACATATATAAATTAAAGAAGCAGATGCCAACCTTCTTCTTTAAAAATCCCTTTTAGACAGTCATATTAGTTCTTACTATTTTATTGTGAAAAATGTTACTTGACATATTTGATGCACTTATGCACGCCCCCTTACAGACTTCTTAGGAATGGGGTGAGACGGTAGACAGTTTAAGGCAGGCATGTCCAAAGTCCGGCCCAGGGTCCAATTGCGTCCCATTTTCAAATTTCAAGCAGCCCGCAGCCTCTTCTCCCTGCTGGAGTAATTTGTTTAGTCTTTCCTAAAATAGTTCATTTGCATTTAATGTTAATGGTTCAAAGAATGTCAGGCTGAATGGTCGGCCCCACACATTTTCACCTCACCAAATCTGGCCCTCCTTGCAAAAAGTTTGGATACCCCTGGTTTAAGGTTAAAGTTATGAGGGTTTGAGGATGTAACAACAGAGTCAGGTAGTGCATTCCATGCATTGACCACTCTGTTGCTGAAGTCATATTTTCTGCTATCGAGTTTGGAGTGGTTTACCTTGAATTTGTATCTATTGTTTGCCTGTGTATTATTGCGGTTGAAGCTGAAGTAGTCATTGACAGGTACAACATTGCAGCAAACAATTTTGTGTACTACGCTTACACCAGACCGTAGACGGTGTAGTTCTAGGATGTCCAAGCCCAAAATTTCAAGTCTAGTGGCATAAGGTATTTTATTGTGAGCAGAGCTACGGTTACAGTTACAGTTTTTCCCCTCTCCTAAACCACACCACTGAGCAACTGACTGAAATATACGTCCATTATCAATGGTCTATTCATAGACCTTTCAATTATTGTGGAGTTCTTTGCAGCAACCTGTTTTAATGATTTTATGATTCAGGCCGTATGGAAGTTTGAATAATTGTTTTTGCTTTTTGCTCAATATCTGCCACTTGTACTGCTGCAGTGGCTGTTTACTGAGGTAATATACATCACAGTCTTTGAAGAGGCATGGGGGATGTAATTGCACTGAAGACAGAATAGAGCGATTGATAAATATGTGAATGATTATTGTTCAAAACTTTGTATATGGGTGATAGAATTGGTTAATAAATATGAATGATTTAGATGGTTTCCTGCTCCAAAATGATTATGAGCAGCTTTCATTTAAGAATAGAAAACAATAAAACAAAACCTCCATGCATCTAGACATTGCCTCAGGCAACATATATAACCAATACTCAACTTCAAGGCCAGGCAGGTTTTAAAGACTTCAGGAACATCTTGAAGGTGGGAATTACATGGGTCTGTGGGGGATATTGTTCCAGAAGGATGGTGCCATGACAGAAATGTATTTCTAGATTCCGAATAAATGGCATTGTTTGATTAAAGGGACCCAAAGTGCAATTTCTCTGCTCATCCTACCAGATGGGCAGAAGTATGGGAGATGGCAGTCTCATAGGAGATTGTAACCTGGCTCAGGAATTGGTGCAGATATATTCTGTGTCAGCGTTCACAGCCATCTGCCTCCCAAATCATGTTCCTTATACAGTTCAGGCTCTTGACAAGTTTGGAAAATCACTATACATGAAATATTTTGAAATGTTAACCATTTATCCATGTAATGTCTATTTCTTTCCTTGGCACAAATAATATAAGCTTAAAACAATAGAAAAATAAAAAGCAATCTGGATTAAACTAAGATACTGGAGAAGTCCAAATACTAACCCCCTCCCCGAAACCATACAATCTTTAAAAGAATCTCAGAAATACAATATTGCTTTATTTATTTATCTATCTATCCATTTATTCATTTATTTGTAACATTTATAGGCTGCCCAAATTACATCAAGGTAACTTTTCCCTTTTTATTTTATTTATTTATTTGGTTTTTGTACTTCACTTTTACATACGGTTTTATTGTGTAATGTTTTATGTTTTGTTCTGAATGTTTTATTTTGAATGTTGATGTGGTCCATGGTGGCTCAATGGCTAAGACACCACTCCCCAGGCTCCTATAAAGTCTCTGGAGCCTGGGGAGGGAAAAAAGCACACCAAAAATGGGGGGGAGCATTGTTTGTGCATGCATGAACATTGGGGTTGTGTGCATAGCATTATGGGTGTGACACACCCGTGCATGACCCCCCCTGCGCTCCCCCGCTTTTGGCACGCGAGCCAAAAAAGGTTTGCCATCGCTGGTCTATGTGCTAATCAGTAATAATTCCAATAAAGACACTACTGTATTCACTTCAGTTTACTCTAACATCTACTTTCTATTGTTGATTTGTATAAACCTAAGCATACAGTTGCCACTGTTAGATTATTGTCCAAAAAGAGACAGACAGAAATCTAAGTTCATATAATTGGTTCTAAATAAGTATTTCTTTGTTAATGTTGTTCTCACCAGGGTGGCAAGTCTTCAAACTGTCTATCTACCGATTTCCTTGTCTGTCTGTCTGCCTAATCCATGCAATTATGACATATTTCATAGTGTGCTTGTTCTGGATTATTATAGTTTAACTCTCTGAGGTCAAGTTCAACCCACTCCCATTATCTTTTCAGAAGAGTAATTTTTCAAACAGCCTTCAGGCCAAGGGCGCCACTTGACTGGAAGCAGCTGCAGAGTAGGGGATGGCTTTGGGGTTTGAAATGATATTACATTATTCTGTTTTACTTTGTATTTTGTTTTATTGACTGCATATCACCTAGAATCCAGAATGTGTTGAATGACACATAGATTTATCTAATAAATAAATAATGCTAAATTTGGGGCTGTTTACTATTCAGTGTACCCAGGCACCACACAGGGACACCAGGAACTGTGCAGTAAGATATATCATGTTGACACAAAGGACTCCACACAATGCAAGGAGTAAAAGGCTTTGCAATGATGTTCACTTTGAAAATGAGATCTCTGCTACAGCAGAAACTCTTAACCGATATCATTCAAGCCTCAGCTACTGTAACAAGTGTCTGGCATTAGTGCTGTTTACACTGGAAATGAAGAGCTATTTGGAATTCGTTTGTTTACAATAAGGAATTGCATGCAGTGCTATTGTAAATATTCATCATAATGATTTCATAGAATTGTATTCATTGTCAACACTCTGGGAAAACCACTGTTCCTCAAACCTTTTGAAATTGAGATGCCCCTTTTCTCACCTTCTTGCATCATTTTTGCATTATTTTGTTTTTGTAGCTTGGAAAATATGACACATAACACAAACATTTAAAAAGCAATATCTAGGAGTGTTGTCACTGGTTTTGACTAAGCTAGATCAGGATATGCCTTCCTCCCAAAGACCACAACAACTATCTGTGTGCTACTCACTTATCAGTTGCTTGGTTCTTGATATGTGCTTTGAACAGGGCAGGAGAGAATCTACAGAGTGACATGTCACAAAAAGGACTGTGTTCTAAAGATTCCCCTCTCTGAGTGACAGATAGAAAATAGGTTCATTCATTTATCTGATTTATAAGATTGTCTACGACAGCAGTTTATAAACAATAAAAATAACACACAATCCATAAACAAAGCAGAAAAGAGACAACATATGTCTAAGAGAGATAACCAGTCAACTCATCAGAGAAAATCTTTTGAGAGATGTATTTGAGGAAGCTATATATTTTAGCCACAATAAAACACCGTAATTACAATAGATCTGGAGTGGAGTGTTGTTTTTAGAGACCAATTTACTCCCTGTTCAGGTCCTCACTAGCAGCTTGCGTGTCATGACAAAACTGATCTAGATTCCTGCCAAATCAAGGACAACATCAACTTTGTCCTTGCATACTAGAGATGGTGGCCCAAAGCATTCCCTGAGATGTTGGGAGTTGTAGTGCAATGCATTTGAAATTACCTATGCTAGGAGGGAATATACAGATCCACAGACTTCATTATCACATCTAACAAGTGCCATTGACTCTCCATGGTTTCAGATAAAAGTCTTTTCAATCCCTGTAGGGGCACCCCAGAGACAGAGCCTAGAATTTTCTGCATGCAGAATTTGAACTCTGCGGCACAGTGCAATGACCTTTTAATGCTAACCAACACGGTAGGAAAATCTTCAGAAATAAATACCTGCCATGTGATATGCTTACATCTGAAGACATGAAATAATGGTGCCAAAGTTTTTATAGAGCAGTCTACAGCAAACAGGAGACCCGAAACAGTTGGTTGGTGGATCTTTTGACTCTGTTACATAATGCATTCCCTGTTAATATGCTTGTAGGCATGCATTTAAATGTAAGGAACGTAAATATATCTTTATGTCTGAGGGGATGATACATATGAATAAAAAAAATAAGGTAGACTATATTTCCATTTGACAAAGAAAAGCAGCTACATATAAACTGTGGCTGAGATTATACATTCAAGTACCAGAGCTATAATGAAGGTACCTAGGCAACCAGTAATCAAAACAAATGTGGTCACTTGATTATTTAGAGTGTATTTTTGCTCAAAGGATCTAGGTTTTTCAAGCACCTGTCATGAAGACGTCTGACATATTAGTCTCACTATGATACAAATATTATCCTCTAGTTATTGTTTTGGCATCACAGTAAATATATAAACTATGTGAGCCCTGTCTGTCTCATACTAACATTATTCAAATTGTGTCCTAATGGGGTATTCACTGTAAATAAATTGCTCAATTTTGGATTTTCAATATTTCAGATGTAAAAATAGCCAGTTGCTTTCTTTTTGCCAGGAATGTAGGTTTGTTAAGGCTTTTCCAACTTTGTACATGCTAGACTAGAACTAAGTTTTATATAGACTAAAAGAAACTTCACACATTAACTGACTGTTAATAAGGTGGACAAGAACTGAGAAAACAGCAAAAAGCGTGACTTAGTTTTGAGGAGGAAACAAATATAAAAATTATGGAACACACAAGTGTTTGCTATACATATTAAACTGTAATATATTTTGCTATATATATTGAACAGTCATATATTTTGCTATGTATATTAAACAGATCTTTTTTGAAGAGTAGTCATCCTTAGGATTTACAGTTAAAAAGACAAAGTCAGTTATCACATTCCCCAAGCAAACCACTGCTGAAAGCTTTAGGTTTTTAAAAAAATGAGAATTTAGAACTTGAGATCTAGTAGATAAAATGAGTAGTAAAGAAACAATGTTAGGTTCTATTGGCAGTTAGATCAATAACCGCAGACTATGGGCAACAGATAAACCATTACATTAATATCCAGAAGAAATAGGGCTAAGGAACAGGACAGTACTTTGGAGAGTAATTGGAATGGCTGGAATATCCACAGAACTCCCTGAGATATCCTTAAATGGACTGGAAACAAGTCCCAATCAATTGTCTGTTTTATGATAATACATTAAGCATCAAGGACAACAGTGTTCTGAGCCGGGGGGGCATATACTACAAGTACATCCATCCACAGAGATGGCAGTATAAGAACCGATTCTGAATTTTCACTCATTGTAAGATGATGCATATTCTGTAAATTGCTCATGCGGTCCTTACCACCCCCAAGCAGGAAATCTGGACTAGTCAGAAGCAGAAGGAACAAGATTTAGAGACATGAAGTAATAATGCCACAGCAATAGTATCACAGAGGGGAAAACGCAACATCCATATGTTGGCAATACACTTTGCAGAATCAACTAAAATTACAGAAAAGTGTCTGCAAGCTTTCGAACGGACAAATTTCATCTCACGGCTGAATCTGAACAACAAACGTATGGCTGCAATACGAAGCCATATTTATTGCTTCTTTCTCATTCCCTGATTTTTTATTAACATCATGGCAGGTGAAGAATACTGTAGAATTCAGTTTCAAACTATTAAGTCTAATTGATTTTAATCCAATTAAATCACTCCAGGTATAAAGTTGTGATGTCAGGGTTAATTTGTATGATTTTGGCTTAGTTTCTTTTGCCCCACACGAGGAAGGTTACATCATTTTGGAGCAAAAATCTACTGTGAAATTCCATTCTATTATGGGATTGCTCTTATTTGACAAAAAAAGGGCTAGCAACCATGACAATATGGAAATAGTACCATGTTTCTCTTTAGTCCAATTTTATCTCTTGAGAAAAATATCTCTTTCATTCTTATCTATCCAATTTAAAGTTTGGAAATCAAGCATTTGTCTACTTTGTGTCTCCCATTCTCAGTTTCCAGGAGTTAGGACTTAAGTTCTAAAACCCTGCACTCCCCCATAATCGTTCATTATTTCTACCATTATTTCAACAGAAGCCAAATACAGCTGTAGCATTCCAAACTATTGTTGCCCCACAATATTTGCACAAACAAGATCCTCCTCCAACAGGATAACAGAATCAGGACTGCATCAAATATTAGAGAATCAGCTTGTTTTGGGATGGGGGGAGGGGCTTGAAAACTGCCAGTTTTCAGTGTTTGGACCCACCACTGAAGATCCTGATGACATCTTTTCCATGAAGATTCCAGAACTTCTTGTTGCTTTTCAGGTTGGTTGTTGGATTGAGGGTTGAATGGCTGCACCCATCAGGCAGCATGGCCACCTCCTCAGCCTTAATGAGAGGGCACATCCCAGGGTGTGAACATAGGGCCACTATAGGTTTCTCCATCTGAGAGACATGAGGGCCTTTTGTCAGCAAATTGAATCAATGCAAGATGCTGGGGAGAGGTTGCTGCTGGAGAAGTCATCAGGAACCATGGTTATATTGGCTAGGGTCTGGTTTTTTTGGATTTCTCTTTGTCCAAATAGGCCACATCACCAGCACTCTCATGGAGCTGACCTCCTGTCTCAAACCCCCATTAATGTTGTCGTTTTTTGGTTCTCAGCCTGAGTGAGAGAACATTTGTTCCTGCCACATCCTGCAGCTAGATGACAATTCTCACCTCTATCATATGATTAAGAATAGAGTAATTGTTTTGAATTGACTTGAACATAACAGTTGCATACTTACAATATCTATATATCTACATAATTACATAAGAAGTTGTGTCTGATGGATAAGACTAAAGGGCCACTTAATCCAAGGTTTTGTATCCCTCAGATACTTTAAGGAACCTCGCAAGTATGATCAACCCACTCCTTTCATATGAAGAGCTAATATGGAATCACGTGCTACCATCTCACTTTTACAAAATCTTAGATTAATCATGGAGAAATAAATCATTACTAGAGAACACATTTTTTAAAATCCCCCACTCCTCAGCAATGGGGCTTTCAAAAGAGGCAGAAAAGGTACCAGGGAGACTGAGTTGGAATTTTTGCCAGTCTGACTTTCCATTTTGGAGAGTTGGGGATATGGTTTAGTAAAGTAAGTGCATTAAATGTAACTATACGTTACTTTATAACAAAAAAATAATAATACCACTCAAATTAGTCATTGTGAGAATTTTCAGGGAATAATAAAGGGATTTAGAGACTGATTAAGACTACTCACCACTATTTAAACCATTTCTTAATATTCTGTCCGCATAGCAAAAATCCATAATTCAATATACTCTGAATCAGAAAGCGCTGATCAGAAGACTTATAGTTTAAAATTTCATATTGGAATAAATGGCAAAATTACATTACAAAATTACATTATTTCAGTCATCATGCTACAGCAGATATTGAAAAAGGTATTGCCCAAATACAAATGAGGCTCTGAAGGAAAATTGAATTTCAAAGCAACAGATACTACAAAAGTTAGTCTAGAAAATGTTAATGGGCATAACTCAAGGAGTCAAGAGTTTGTTCAGTTAATAAAATGCTTTCTAAGACTCAACATCTGAAGGAAAAAGAAAATGAATATACATGGCATTTTTTTTAAAAAAGAAAGCAGAACAAATCAGAAGGAGCCCTATACTTGTTTTACTATCTTTCAGTATATTCAAATTAATAAGTAGCATGAGACCATGAAAATCCACATATTAAGATCAAATATTATTACATTAGAACAGTGATGGCGAACCTTTTAAGCACAGAGTGCCCACGCGTACATGAGCATCAGAGTGCCAGAAACCCAACAACCAGCTGGCGAGCGCACATGCGTGCCTTGGAAACCCAACAACCAGCTGGCCAGTGTGCATGCACACTTTGGAAACCTGACAACCAGCTGGCAAACACACATGCACACATCAGAAACTGACTACTAGCTGGCTGAGCTGGGGCAATGGTGTGCGTGCCCACAGATTGGGCTCTGTGTGCCACCAGTTCATCACGGCATTAGTAGAAATTAGTTGAAAATTTGGGGAGAAAGCAAATGGAAATTTAAAGAGACTTTGGTAAATGTGGGAGCCTCATTAATTCAGAAATATAAGGATGACAAATTCTAGTTTGATGACTCATTTACTAAATCTTCAGATTAATTTGAGCAATGCTGTAGTCGTGTTGCCACTTTAATGTTGCACATAATTGAAGAATAATAGATGTTCAAAGCTCAGTTATAAGTAGATAATGTAAATACATTGCAAACACTTTCCTACGAAGTAAATAATGAAAATCAACCTAGAAAAGGCAATCATTGGTTCTTCTTTGCCCCTGGCTCCCAGGGTTATCTATATGATTTAAACTGAATATGTTTTTAAAAAGTATATTTTTTTTAATTTGTGCTTTTGAAACACCCTTCCACCATCAGAACTCATTTCTGAATAAGAACATTAGTTGTTAAAGTTATTTTTAGATGGCATTTTCTTGAATCACATTTCATATTCTGTGTTCCATTAACAGCTTCATAAGCCAGACGATCCCATCTCTATTTAGTTTGAAATTATTGTTGATTATTTGGAATAGAATGATATTTAAAAAGACAAAAATTATAAACATCTGCTTATCCATAAATATATATATTTAAGGATAAGCAGATATTTAAAGGATACACAAATACACACACACACACACACACATGTTGTATTTCTGCTGATACACACACACACACACATGTATGTATGTATGTATGTATGTATGTATTTGATGCAACATGACAGATTTATCAAGGACAAGCCCTGTGTCAACAGCGAAATCTTCGTTAGCAGACCAATGTTTGTGGTGTTGCAATATTTTTAGCCTACCTTAATCCTAAAAGCTTAAGTAATCTTAAGCATTTCGCAATGATTTTAGTACATTATACAGGATTTTCTTCAATGCGCCACTTTTAAGCCTTATTGTAAACAATCCAAGTGAGAGAAAAAATATACTGATAAAATGCCTTCCTCGAACATGCCTCTGCATGGCATCAGAAAAACCTGAATGAATTTTCAATCAGCTGTGAAACTTAGTTTCATTCTCTCAATTCCTTTTATTTGGGACATTTCTATTTCCTCAAAAAAAAAAAAAAACAACCCACCAATCCCATCCCCCACCCTATCCAAAAGTTTAAGCTGAAAGCAGCTTACAAAAGCTAATTTCTTATATTGTACTGCTGCGTTCACCAAAACAAGAAAAAAATTCTAAAACAATTTTTATTAGATTATTCATTTTAAGAATAACAAAGATACTCAAAAGTTAAAAAAAGTAGTAACTATGAATTTTGCTGGGGAAGACAAGATGTAGGCTAATAAATTATTAATGTGAGAAATTGATACGTCCTAGCAAGTATATTTTGTTCACTTATGATATCAATTTCAATTATTTCTTTTGGGTTGCTCTAATCCAGGGGTCAGCAAACTTAAACACTCAAAAGAGCCACAAAGGTCCTAATCAGAAGCCCCCCATTCAATACAGGAGCCAACCGGAAGTCTGGTTCCCCCACCATAGAGTCTTCTCCTAGCACAGCGTCCTCTACCTGTCCTAATTGAAAGTCCTATCAATTGTGGAGCCGACCAGCAAAAGGGAGCCACAGATGGATGAAAGAGCCACATGCGGCTCCAGAGCTACAGATTGCTGATCCTTGTCCTAATCCATGAGTGTCAAATTCAAGGCCCACAAGCCAGATCTGCCCCTGGGGTGCTTAGATCTGCCCTGCAGGGCTGCCCTGGAAACAGCGAAGGACCAGCCCGTGGTGCCTCTGCCAGTGAAAACAGAGCCCAGGAGAGTCGCACGAGAGCTGCAGAAGGCAGTCACAACTAAAAACAGAGCCTGGGTGGGCTGTGCACGGCCCTCATGAGATCTGTTTTTGTTGGCAGAGTGCTAGCAAAACAAATTAGTAGCAAAAGTGGCATTTGATCACATGACTGATATCAAGGTGGCCACGCCTACCGCAGCATTCCAAGGTGAAGCACAATCCTGATGCGGCCCTGAATTAGTTTGACACCCCTGCTCTAGTCCAAAGTGGGAGCCCCTTTCTACACAGGTTAAGACAACAGGTTGTAAAACTGTGAACTCCAGCCCTACCTTGGATACAAAGCCACCCAAGTGAGATTGGGCCAGGTGCTTCCTTGGGCATAGGAAGGAGGCAATGACTAACCACTGCTGAAAAACTTGCCAAAGAAGATGCAGGAATTTGTCCAGGCAGTCACATGAAGTCAACACTGACTTGAAGGCATGCACTACTTGCATGTGTATACATACAGGGACACAGTGAGATCCTGCTTTATTACTACTGCTTTCAGCTTAGTAAGGGAATATTTAGAATTTCTCAAGTGACTCACCAACATTTACAGTAGAATCGTTTGTAAGATGTTGGAATGCCCCTCATTAGCGGATGATAAGACATGTAAAATATAGGGTATTTTATATAATTATTTTATATAATTGTTTTAATACAATAGCCTGGAAAATCTCTAATACACACATGGAGTGTCTCATTCACTACTGACATCAACCCATTATGAATTTTCACAAGAAGTAATATAATACTGGAAACACAATGCTATATATTGAGTCATTGAATTCAGTAGGCCTTACCTCCAAAAATAGGTAGAAGTTGAAGCTTAAGAAAGCAGCAAATTGTCAAATATTTTCACTGAACATGACAAAAGCATAACTAGTTGCTTATGGCAATAGATCCCTATTGCTGTTTTACCATCAATTTCCAAGAAGTCTTAAATTAGAAATCTATAGAGTACCCTAAACCTAATGAAATGGTTAACATTTTCTATAGGAGCTCTTGTAGAATTTCTTACACCAGACATTGGCAGTTATTCTTGTTTAAAAAAAAATATTAAAAACTTGAAAGTCAAAAATGCCCTCAGATGATGAAATGTTGGCCAGTAACATTTACTGTGGTCAGTAAAAATGTTATTTGTCGTGGCTTAGATCAAACTGCTGAGATGATATAGGTATTTAGTAAATTTATAGGTAACTTATTTCATATGCCCGTGATGGCAAACCTATGGCACGCAGAGGCCCTTTCTGACAGCACGTGATCCCCAGATGAGCTCCACCAAGCATGTACTGCTGCCCAGCTGATTTTCAAGTCTCTGCAAAATACTATACAAGCCATCGATATACATCCAACAGGAACAGGAAGTGCCTCACAGGAGCAGATACAGGTAAATCCTAGAGGCAGGAAATGCATCACTAAACAATAGAGATGAAACCTAGAGAGAAATAAAGCTGCATACAAGTCCGACATAACTCCTGTAACAGCGTAGGCATGTACAGGGGTGGGGAAAGCAGGGCATGCCCCCCCCCGGCACACCATTTTTGGTCCCAAGAGGCTTCAGGGAGACCTGCTAGGCCCAAAATGGAGTGCGGGAGGGGCGTGCATACATGCACAGAAGGCTTGTGGGGGGGCACACACATTGTATTATGGGTGTGGGCACACGCGCTGCCGTGCACATGCACACACTTTTGGCATACAAGGACAAAAAGGTTAGCCATCATTGTCATATGTAGTATGAGTCTATTTCTATCAAAATGAGTCTATCTCTAGAAAATTAAGTGTGACAAAAACTAGTTAAAAATAACTAAAATAAATAAATAATAAATAATATAAAAATAGCAGCTGAAAAGATTCTTAACAAACAAGTTGTGACATGGACTCACTCAAGCTATCAAGGCCCCAGATTAAGTGGCAAGGCCAGATTTTTGTTCCCTTGCAGAAGACCAGTTGGATCGGGGCAAGTCTTAATTTTTTTGTATGTGGGGGTATTGTTCTAGAACAGGGGTCTCCAAACTTGGGAACTTTAAGACTTGTGGTCAACTCCCAGTTAACCAGCCAGCTGTGTTGAGTTTGGATATCCCTGTTCTAGAAGGCAGGGGTCATGGCAAAACAGGCTTTCCTCTTGAGACCCAACACATTACACTCTTTTGCCCTCAGCACCTGGAACATTCCTCTCTTGATAGGTCTAATGGGAATTGATGTAAACTTTGATAGTAAAACATCAGGTTTTCTACGTAACCATAGTTAGGAGGATTGAAGCAGCATAAAACCGTTAAGAGTCCAATTTGGCTTGATTTACAGAGAGCCTACTTTATGAACAAAGTCATAAAGATTCATAAAGTATTATTTAGTTTACTGTGTGAATTTAGTCAGTGGTTTATTGAATAAACAGTACTTGAATAACTTTAGTATGATGCATAAATCCAATGATTCTACTTTCCCATTACTCAGATCTGTTGCCTAGCACGACTTGGCAACTGACAATGCTAATTAATGGCAATTTTGCTTAAGGGAATGGAATTAGCAGGAATAGTTCTAGAAGCAATCCCAGGTGTGATACACGAAAATCAAATTAGAGTAAAATTCCACGAAGCATATTGACTGAGAATTCTGAAAATCCTTACTCAAATTAGACTTTTACCAGAATGAGAAAGTTTTAGAAGATGAAGGATATGTAAAACTTGAACACAGAAATCATACCAAAAACATCTGAAAGAAAACAGCCTCGATACCTAGATAGCTAAGATGATTGAATGCTGGTTAGCAGCAAATTGCACCTGGCCAATATAGTATTTGAATACAATTAAAGTGACAAGATACTTTCTACAGAAATTTGCAGTCCATACATAGGACTTATTTGATTTGTATCCTATCTATTATTTTTACAAATAGCATATCCAACATACCTTCCTCCGCCCCACAACATGTGTGAGGTGTGTTGGGCTGAGAGTAATTGGTCCAGTCATTCATTTGGCTTTTATGGCTAAGATGGGACATGAACTCATAGTTTCCTGCTTTCTAGCCTGGTGCCTTAACCACTAGACCAATCTGGCCCTCTAATATGCAACATACAACTAAGGTTTAGATTTTTACAGCAGTTAGGAATTTTCCATTGCATAAACTGAAAAAAGGTAAAAAGGTGCCACTTCTTTTCTCTGAGGTACTTCGAAGAGGTGCTTTGATTGAATGATAGCCAAGGAAAGCACTCATTACAGTTTTTTAGTGTCCTTGTTTAACTATTAGCAATAGCACTTAGACTTATATACTGCTTCATAGTGCTTTTACAGCCCTCTCTGAGTGGTATACAGAATCAGCATATTGCCCCAACAATCTGGGTCCTCATTTTACCCACCTTGGAACATGGAAGGCTGAGCCAACGAGATTTGAACTGGTTATATTAACAATATAACCAGCTAAAATCCTGTTAAGCACCATATACTTTGCTTGATACTGACAAAGCATGTTCATGAACAGAACTGTTATTTTTCAAATTTGGCAAAAAATGCCTATAACAACTATCCATATAGCTTTCTCAGCATGCAAAGGTTATGCACCCTCATAAAAAGTTCAGTTCTGATGCACTGTATGTCTATGCCACAATAAATTGAAAATAAGCTAAAGTAACTATTCAATGAACTAGTATTATTTCCTTTACTATTCTATTGTATGTCAAATTTCTATTTTCATTTTATAAATAAATCACATTTTTATTACAATCATATTTTAGATAATTTATCCTATTAGATAAAAAATGACTAATGGTCTAATCCTAGTGTATTAATTCCTCTTAAGAATTTTTTCCAAATGCAGGCAAAATATAAACCAAGATTTATTTAAATTAAAATATATTCCCCTTCCTTCCCTAGGATACAAAACAGAATGAAAAGAAATTCAGGTTGAGATATTGCCTCTTTTGTTTTCATAAAACTAATATCATACACAGTTACATATACTGTATTCTCTAATATTAATTTAAACATGGGGAAAAAGGACCTGTGGGATAATTTATATGAACAGCCACCCTGTGCATGTCACATTCAAATAAGTATTTTTTTTAATCCTGCAACTGAATTATGTCAATGTTGATGCATCAAACTGATTTTTCCTGGATAATCTACAAATATAGAGTAACTTATGTGCTGCATTTTTGAATTGAAGAGGCATTAGTAGTAGTAGTCGTAGTATCATTAGATATCAAATGAATAAAACACAAGACACCATATGTTAGATATAAAACAGGAATTCACATTGTATTCCACTCAAGGAAAAGGAACATTTTATTTTCTTGAGAACCATTTTATTTAAGACAGTTGCAGGTCTAATATGCCATTATAAGTTTTATTATGAATCAACAATAAAGTGCTGAATTATATTAATTACCTGAATCTCATTTGTAGTCTTTACTTATGGTTTCCTTATCAAGTCTAAAAAGCCCTTGCTGCTGTAATAGCTAAGCTGTTGTGCAAGTGTTAAAAAAATAGACAGCTTTCAGTGGAGGCTATGTAGGGCCTCTGATGTTTCCATAAATATGGCTAAGGTATTATAGAATAAAATGCATGCACATTATCCATGGGAGTTATTTTAAAATGAAGGGAGATTCTATAGAAGGCTTCTGTTTACAACCATATCATTAATTGTACTAACTGAAGGCTAGATCTGACAAGCATCATGCCAACATGCTTTAGTTTCTTTTGTGGTTAAGTGTCTTAAATTGTAATCTCAGACTGTCTGATCTAGTTATTCTTGCCAAATCTATTTAAAAAATCAGATTAAATTTGAAATAAAAATTTCTATGCCGTCGCATAGTCAGCCCCAGCAAAAACAATAGGACAGAGGAGAAGATAGCAATACATTACTTCTCTCTGTTTGCAACAAGACTTATTAAAACAACTTTCACTTAATTTAAAGTGAGTTTGCCAACATGAGCACATTTTACTCCAAATTCAGCACAAAACTCTGTAAAAAAAAAACCAATAGAAAGCAACTGCAGAAACAGCTAGGGGAAAGAAGTCAAATTAAAGTTTATACAGCTGACAAAAACTGTCAGGCTGTAAACGGCATATTCCCAAGAAAGTTCTAACAAACTGCAAGAACACAGTATCAGAGCTGGAACTAGCCAAGTGGTGCATAGAAATATGCCAACACAAAAACAGTCATATTGAAGCCAGTGCATAGAGAGGATAAAAGCACTTATGGTAATTGCAAATGTCAACAAGTCTTTACAACTTGTATGTAGTTCAGCAACGAACTCATTAGAAAAAAGTAGAAATGCTCAAGCAGAAACGAAAAAATGATTTCCCAACTAAAGATTCACACACTAGTAAGAATAAGACAACATCACAAAATTATTCAATTCAGTCCCAAAAAACCAACAGGCAAACTAAACCAGAATAGACAAGCCTTTGGCTGGCAATTTAAGTGAGTCCAAATATAGTGTTACATTTCTAAATAATCCACAAAATATATTATATGATATGTTTCTTTTAAATACTGGGTAACCAATTCTGCAGATCCATTTCTAATGATTTAGTCAATTATCAAGATAGACCAAGCTGAATGAACAATGATGTGTCGCTGGCATATCATAACTATGTTGCTAACTCATGCCGTCACAGTTCCAAGAATCTATTGTGAGGCTATCATCTATGTAGCAAAACAAATTTCTCAAGTTTTTCCGGGATGTGCCCTTGGTAATGTATGCAATGATTCACAATGACACGGGCAGCAAGACACTGCAATGTAGTATGGTTGATGGGTTGGATCAAGTTCTTTGCCATCTCTTTTTCATCCAGCAAGTCAATAGCAGTTTGTTTGTGTAAGTTTGTTGCATCAAAATGTGCACCTGACTTGATAAGAAGATTCATAATGTCAGGATGGTTGTTCAGTGCAGATATGTGCAAAGGGCTGTTGTCATCAGAGTCTCTAGCATTTACATCAGCACCACATTCCACTAATATAGCTGTGACTTGCAAAGAAGGAAATTTGCAAACTGGGTAGCGCCCCACACAAGTTGTGTTCTTATCAACAGCCAAATGGAGCGGGCTAAAGTTATTCTTTCCCCTAGGATGCAACTTCAGAAATCGATATATAGTCTGTTTCTTAAAATGATCTTGTTCAGTACTACAAGGAACTTTTTCCAATAAGCAAATTAAATGCAAAATGATGGAAAGCGCTTTGTTGAGCTGTATTTGGTCAGGTGGACACTGAGTCTGTTTGATAGCACGTTCTATTTCAAGGACACTTTTGCACAGTATGCCCATAAGATCATCAAAGGTAACTGTTGTGCCCAGTAGACCTTTTGCCCTGTCCTGTAACATGAATGAAAAGAGTTCAGCAAATGATAAAAGACTGCTGGCAGTCATAGGGCTCAGAGGGTCCAAATTACTCTGTTGCATGTCCAAAGCGTATTTCCAGAGATTGATACACCGTTTGAAGTTTCCAGAATCTGCATAGACAGCACCCCTGTACCGAATATAGTAGGATGTATCTGGGTGAGAAGGGCCAAGAATACGTTCTCTAATTAGCAATGCCTGCATTCTCATCTCATCAGGATCTGCAATTAGGTTCTCTAATTCTTCAGCATTGTTCACCTCCTTGGCATAATCATAGGCCATAATTAATGTCTGAGGTATAGGTTTGTTGAGAACATTAGTCCTATCACTGTATCTCATATCCATAGCTCTTTTCCAGTACTTCAAAGCACCAAGCAAATCTCTCTTTTTGTCCACAAATGTGGCTCCTAAGAGTTCCAGGGCATTAATGCATTCTGTTTTGCTTGTCTCAACATGCTGAGTCAAAAAGTCAACTATGTTTGTGTGGCCTGTAACACTTGCAGAGAGAAGGGGAGTCATTCCGTAACCATCTTTTTCCATCTTTGCACAATACTTCAGAAGCATCTTCATGATTTCCAGGCTACCGGATTCTGCACAGTCATGCAATGCTGTATTTCCTATTAGAAAAGAGAAAGCAACGATAATGAATATCACTATAATCTTCAGAGCAAGACTACATCTATTATAAGCATCTAATCAAGGAAAAATGCAGTTGAAATATCAAATACATTATCTAATTCTAACTGCTGAAATGGTATTTCATATCCTAATAAATATGCAAATGAACAAACATACAAGGGTAGTATAATTATATCAACAGCATGTCAAAAAAGACTATATATTGAATCATAGAAAAATAATCAGTATTACGTATGTATATACAGTACCTTAAAATTTGCTTACTCAAAAAGCTAAATGAATTTTTTTACAATTTTCCTGCAACTTTTCAGCCGACATTCTTACTGTATTCTGACTGTATAAAAGAAATACCATTCTGTATGTTTGTCCTTCTAACCAATATCCAGGCCTTTAGATAAGTGAATACAAGAGAAGAGCACTTGAATTAGACAAGGTCATAGAGGAAGGGCTTTCTCTGTTCCTCAATAAGTAATTGCAGAATAGTAAAATAGTCATCCAAATAAAAAAGAAAAACATAAACACTGGTATCTTTTCTGTTGTGTTTTAGCATTCCTAGCCTACAATTCATGTGACGTCAGCTTTAAGCTGTCTAAATCAGATCACGAACCAACTCCACAGAAAAACTAGACCTATACTTTAGAGAGGTAGGATAATGCAACAGAATGTTGCCTGTCTTTTCCCTTCCTTCCCCTCTTACATGACTGGGAGTTGGAGGAGCCATTCTGAGTCTAATTCTAATACTCTCCTATCCCTCTGGGCTTAACACATATTTATTTCTGCACATGTTATTGTCTTAATGGCTTCTGAATAGCTTCTCCAAGGTTATTTCCATGGTCCTTCCACGTGATGGATTAGGTCAGGGGTGTCAAACTCAAGGCCCACGGGCCAGATCCAGCCCATGGGGTGTTTAGATGTGGCCCATGGGGCCACCCCGGAAACCTGTCTGTGGTGCCTCTGCCAGAGAAAACAGAGCTCCATTTTCACTGGCAGAGGGTTGCAGGAGGCTGTCACAGCCGAAAACAGAGCTCGCCAAAAGAAAGCCATCACAGCCGAAAACACCCACCCTGGCCACACATACCTTGAGATTAAGCACAACCCTGATCAGCCCTCAATGAAATTGAGTTTGACACCCCTGGACTAGGTTCTTCAAAAATCATGGTAGCATATTGGTTATAGCATTAGGCTATAACTGGAATTTTGCCAAATGATTTTGGGTTAACCACACTTTTTCCACCAAGCCAAGCTCACACAATTATTGTAGAGAAAATAAAAAACAAAACAAATGACAACCTTATGCAGAGATGAAATCTTGGGAGAAAAAAAGACAGAACATAAATAAATACATATAAATTATTGACAAATGGTACGCACCTTGTCAATTCAAAATGCTAAGGTATATCTTGATGAAACATTCAGATGAAATCAGGTATTGAATCAGGTATTTAATTATTTTTATTAAATGTATCTGATATTTTAAATAGTGCAGCTGAATCCTAATGTTATCCTAAGGATAGGATGTATCAATGTATTTTTTCGAATATCAAAGTGATATAAACAAATTGATTTCATAGACAGCCTTACCAATTTGCCAACTACAGTAAATTTAGGTACATGTTTGAAGACCAACTTGTAGCTATCTAAACTGCAAATTCTCACATACTGTACACATGAAACAGTGGTTACTCTTAACTAACTTCCACTATTTCTTGCAGGAACACTCTGGATGTTAAATATATTTATTATTCCAAAATGAAGTGTGTACATATATTACATATGTAGTTTAATATAGGCAGAAGGCTGCAAGACATAAAAGCTGATACAAAGTGTTGCTTTGCTCTCCTACTGCTTTACTACACAAAATTATGCTGACATTCAAGTGTTCTATCCTAACAGTGAAGTAAGATATTGTGATGTTTTAAAATGGACCAGCAATATACTACTAGAATGCTTTCTGCAATGCAGTTTTTTTTAATACAGCCAAAGAAAAAAATGAAATGCATTGATTTAGCAAATTATATACTTATTTGGGGAGGAGGGAGTGAGAATCTTTGTAAACTAGCAGGGAAGGTTCACTGGGGAAACAATCATCAAGGCACTTAAGAATATATTAATACAAGCAGAGCACCTTTAAAAAATGGTATGGGCATCTAAAGTTCGATATCAGTTAAACCTGGAAATTGCCAAAATCATATTTTACCAATCTCTCTTCTCAGATCCCACAACAGAACTATGCAATCTGATGAAAGAATTTCCTAAGGATATATGAGAAAATATCTACAGGGAAACCCTAGGGATTCTAACAAATCATCTTCTAGCTAATTCCCCAAATACACAAACCAGACAACCTCTGTGTTGTCGTAAGCACAGGTTAGAATATCTGGTTTTATGGATTCTATGCTCAGATTTTATGCCACCAACACTTCCATCTACATAGGAATCACCATAGACTTCCTAAGAAAATTGACCTCCATAAGCAATCTCTCTAACAAAACCATTTAAGCCAGTTGGATGTTGAAGTATTATACATTATAATCCCTCATAAATATAGACTCCAAGCTACCAAAAACATCATCACTACTAATGTCCAAAGACACACCTTACCACCAGACTATGTGATTTTGCATTTGTCCATAACTATTTCACCTTTGGCACGTGCCTGCCCGTCAGTGGCACACTATATGCAAAGCTCTCAATAGGACAACATTTTTATGGCTGATCTAAAACAATGTTTTAACTTACTCCATGAATCCTCTCCTTTTAATTTTCATCATCTGAACTGATATAAAATAATCTTTCTCAAAATTCTATTTTGACTTTCACAACTTCCATATCACAATCAACCTTGGCCTAAACCTATCCATAGAATAATCTATTTCTTCAATGTCAATTTAATATCATTACACAATGGACACAAAAGCACCACATTAAAAAGGAAACCTACAGATTGCCATGTATATCCACTTGACAGAATACTCAACTAATGGAATTAAACCAGCATTCAGGAGGTTGAACCACTTATCTAGTGAGATCAACAACAGACAAATCAACAAAACCTGATCGATTTCCAGAGATGGTCTATTAAAAGAAACAACAGCAAAACAGAACAGAAGAGACTACTGATGAACACCTACAACTCACAGCTCAAACCACTCAAGTACATTATTAACAAGCTACAGTCCCTACTAGAAAATTACAATGTATTTTGTCAGACACTGGATGACAAGTCCATACTTGCATACAGACAACATGAAGCAGATTCTCACAAACAACAGGAAACAATAGGACAAGATGTCAACGTGAGAACTAGCCCTTGCAATAGCAATAGCAATAGCAATAGCAGTAGACTTATATACCGCTTCATAGGCCTTTCAGGCCTCTCTAAGCGGTTTTACAGAGAGTCAGCATATTGCCCCCAACAATCTGGGTCCTCATTTTACCCACCTCGGAAGGATGGAAGGCTGAGTCAACCCTGAGCCGGTGAGATTTGAACCGCTGACCTGCTGATCTAGCAGTAGCCTGCAGTGCTGCTTTTAACCACTGCGCCACCTTGGCTCATAAACAACAATCCCAGATGTCTAATTTGCCCCTACTTCAACAAATACATATAGAAATATCTTTATATATTCTTCCTCTAATGTAGTACGCCATATATTACAGCAATGCCCCTCTGGATTCTACACATGACAAATAGAAGAAACTTTGTGCAAAGAACAAAATAACTTACATCAGAACTTAAAACAAGAACAAAGTAATATCCGAACATAATACAACTGACCAAGAAATTGCCAAACTCACATACATCAAAACATCTCAGGCAATCTCAGAAAATCTCAACAAATACATGGTTTTTATACATCAAAATTATTAGTTGATAAACTATTTATAATCTTGTCTCACATATAATCTGCATATCCAATCTAAATACACTTCTCCCCTATTTCATATCACTTTAAATCAGTGCTTCCCAATGTGGGCCCATGGCACGCCCCATAGGGGGGCAATTTGATTTTTAATGGGGGCAATTTGAACCTTGTTTAAACCAAGTTAATGGCCTTTTATGCTTCCTCTGGGTGAGTAGAGTTCACTTTTTGAGTAAAGTAAGAATTATATGTCACAGGGTGGCATCAGGATTTTAGAGATGCTTAGGTGGGGCATGGTCAAAAAAAGGTTGGGAACCACTGCTTTAAACCCTTTATCAATTTAGCCACTTTATGCATCTTTAGGAATGAGTTGCCACTCAAGAAAGTTTATAATGGATGGGCTATATCACACATGTGGATGGGACTGGTTTAAAAAACAAAGATAATTTGTTTTTATTTAAATCCATATCTTATGCTTATTTTAGATTTGTACTACAGCTTTCATATATTTTCATACAGGAAAATGTAGTTATTTTTTTGTCAATTACCACAATCCAGAGTGAACTTTGAAAACTGCAAGTTATCTGACCCAGTTTATAACATTAGGTCAGTTTGCCAGATTATCCTATTTGTTATAGCTGGATTCACAGTGTCAAGAAATATGAAATATAAAAAAATATCCCTCTTGAAAGCATTTACTTATCCTTACACTTTACTTAGACCCAACCATAAAGAGCTTACTATTTATAAATCCACAAAAAAGGATTACCGTAGTACAATGTATAATGGCCTTCCTAATGTTAAAAGAATACTTAATGTATTTATACAAACAGTACATGATGCAACTACTTTTTTATCTATTCAGCAAAAGAAATTGTTTACAGATCATACTTTTTAAATTGATCTTCTACATACCAATATTACCACCAGCTCCTAAAATTCACTGAAATAGTTTTGTATTCTAACAATTCAAATAAATATATTTCAAATAGCTATATATTTACTTCAGCTTCTTTCTTAACTATGTCTTAATTTACTATTTAAGCTAAAAACATAAGCATAGTTGTTGAAACACCAAAGCTTCAATTATAGTCTGATATACAATATAATTATTGATTATAGGTAGTCCTCAACTTACAAACCCAAAAATTCTGTTGCTCAGCGTGACAGTTGTTAAGTGAGATTTGCCCCATTTTACAATCTTTTTTGCCAAGGTTAAGTGAATCACTGCAGTTGTTAGAGTCAATTGCCAAGTGTCTGAATTCTGATCGTGTGACTGGGGAGATGCTGCAACTGTTGTGTAAAAATAGTCAGTCACTTTTGACAGTGCCGTTGAAACTTTGAACGGTCACTAAACAAACTCTTGTTAAATCGAGGACTACCTGTATATATGTATGTTAGTCTTAGAATTTCAAGTATTAGACTAGTTTCTATCTTCTA
This sequence comes from Thamnophis sirtalis, assembly GCF_051295495.1. Lineage (NCBI taxonomy): Eukaryota > Metazoa > Chordata > Lepidosauria > Squamata > Natricidae > Thamnophis > Thamnophis sirtalis. Next base: position 51,666,167 of record NW_028261385.1, read on the forward strand.
GGATCACATAAAAATCAGCATACATTATACCAAGAAGAAAAAATGTAAATAACAAAGTGGGAATATATCTCTTCTGTCTGTCTCTAGAATATTCTGCAACCTGTTCTTTCATAGACACAGCAAAATCACATGCTCAGTTATCAAGAGCTTAGTAAGTCTAAAAACTGAAATATTAAAAATGCACCCACCTAGCATTTTTAAAATAGCTTTGTAGCAGTATATTACTCAATTTCTCCATACTGTTATCAGCAAGATTTTCAAAGCATAGAAGCCTGACAGAAAATGATATTCTACTATCACTTCAACAGAAGATAAAATATATTATGCATGTTGGGGGAAAACATCTTTAGAAATACCCATTTAGCAAAGCTTCCCTGACAATGAAACAGATGGTATCAGAAAAACTAATTGTCTTTATTAGATTTCATCAAAGTTTATAGATTTTTGCTATTTTCTGATCCAGATAGAGACTATCAATCTTATATGCATCGTATTGAATTTGATGGTACTTGTTCTCCTAAACTTAAAAAAAAACCAGAATATTTGAATTGATAGAAACACAAACATTTCTTCTAACACAATCAGAAGATTATGTTTGTTAATGCTCAATTCAGTAAAATACACTCCATTGCTCCATAAACTGGCAAAAGTTTTAGATTAATAACTCATTATGCCTTATTTGAAAAATGTTTTGAAACATTGCTTTGATAAAATTACTATACTGTGATTTTCTCAAACACTATCTATATTTAAATATTTCCCAAGCACCAATAACTTATTTCTATGTTGTCACTTCTGTTAATAATTTCAGTAAATTACAGATTTTCAGACCTTGAATTATTTACACATTTTAAACTGAAAACATGTTATGAAGCCATCAAATTGTTTAGCTGGTACCAAAATTCAAGTCCTGACTTAACTCAGTAGGTAGCTCAGTAAGTTAACTGGGTAGTCGCCATCTTTCAGCCCAAACTACTAAACATAATTTTTATTGTAGTGAGAAATTGATACACATTCCATTTATATTGCTTTAAGTGTAAATAATAGGGTAATGCAATTAATAAATAGCACATTGTTAAACAGATTAATGGACAAACTGAAAATGGTTCGTAAACTTGTTTGAATTGCACCCATAAGTCAAAGATAGATTCCAGTCAATAAAAAAACAACTCAGCTTCCTGAAAGTCCCCTCTCTCATAAACCATCAGGTCATACTTCAAAGATTGGGAACAATATTCACATATGGGCCTATAAGATCCCATTTACCTAACTTAAATTATCAAAGTTCTTTATTAATGAGAAAATTCTATTGAAAAGTCTTAGTTTAATATAGAATATTTTGTTTAAAACATAGAAATAATAATTGGTGTTGAACTATTGATGCAAAATGATGTTGTATGTATGGATTCAATATTTAGAATACCTTGTTTAAAATTAAGGAATAATAATTACAGTTGAAAAATTGACATCTAATAATAATGTACTTATGTTTATCTAATGAACAATTTGTGATTCGATATATAATTGTAAGTGGTGACCATGGGAAGGATGCATAAAATCTTAAACGACACGCTATATGAAATGGAAGAAGGTTGTATGTGTTTTATGTTTTTTGTTCGTTTTTGTTTAAAAATATAAAATATATAAAAAGAAAAGTCTTGGTTTGCACATAACATTAAACAATGACTTATTATGTTTACACATAAAGCAAAATGTATCCATTGAAAGCACTGCTAGTAAATACTCTGTCCTGTACCTTCTCTTCCTACAAAGAGGAATAAAACAAAATCTGTTCTGAGTTTAGCACAGTCTGACATTTTAAAATAAAATTACTATACTGTGACTAAAATACTAAACAAGCCACCTTCGATTCTGGGTTGTATCTGCAGATTGCTTAACAAATTAGTGTTTATTTTAAACCATAAAACCTAGTTTATAAGCAACTGTTATATTAAAATGTTAAATTATTCTTTTTATTTATTTATTTCCCTGGCATGGAAAGATGGAGCAATATATAAGAAATCTTAGCATAAAGTTCATATGATATGCAGGTTATATATGAATCTGTCTTACAACATGATTTACAAAAAAATAATGTATTAAAATGAGGCTGAGAATTTAAGGAAAGGAGGTTAGCCTCTACTGCCAAGTTCAGTAACAACAGTATTCTCATGTTATAAAAATAGAATTCATCATACACTGCTCTAAGAGCAGAACTTATATTTCAATTATGAGTCATTCAGTAACACAGTGAAAACTGACAGGACTAGAAGTTCACTAAGCAACAGAAAGCACAGCACTGAATATTGTGTTTAGAAATTTTGTAGTGATTTCTTAAAACTATGTTGTAACTTCTGCATTAATCTGTGAGATACACCAATGTAGATTATTACCGTACTCTATATGAGAAGTTAATATATTACTTTATGAGCTTATAACTGAAATCACAATTACAAACATCCCAAAGCAAGTCATTCATATTTAATTTATAAAAATATTACTATCACACAATATTTAATTGCATGAGTATTATGAACCATTAAATATATTTCACCCCTGCCAAATTTTGGAAGAATGAAAGCTATGTGTAATGTGAGTTCTTATAACATTTTTTTAAAATGGGAAGATAGAATCACATGTATCTGAGTCAGAGAGAGGCTAGCTAAAATAAACAGTAGACTGAAAGAATGGCCATACCTACTAAATCAGGAACTATGTTAAAAATGAGGAAAAGGTATTATGAAAATATAACCACATGCTCACAACTAGAACAAAAAGACAAGGCCAGGCAGCTGCCATCACAGTATAAATTAGAGGAACACTTTGAACATTGTTTCAGTAGCCTAGGGTGGACCATAAGAAGAACACAAAGGGATCTGTTGTGATCCCAATACCACATCCTTTATTTATTCCACCACAGAGTGACTAATTTCATTCAGTTCCTTATCATAAAAATTTCAGCAGGTGGCAGCACCTGGTTTACATCAGTCTGAGTTCTGAAGTTATGTAGAATTGGGCCTGATTAGAACTTGAATAAGAAACCACCAAGGAAATCCAGGGCTGTTGATGACAAAATCCCAGGAAAAGGCAATATATACAAATGTTTCTATGAAGGCACCAGGGACTGAGATTGATTCATAGGCACCTTTCTTTTTATCACAGATTAGCACTTTCAAATAAACAATATAGCTATAAAAACAACAATGTTATGTTTAGTTTCTGTTTAGTATGTACTGAAAAAATTCATGACCCAAAAAAGCCACCCTAGGTTCCACACAATGCTTTTAGAAAAAGATGTATCACCACACTATTCCAAAATATGCATGCATATAGGCTTAATTTTATATACAGAATACAATACTGCCAGAATTATAGGCAGAATGTATCCTAAATAACATTTTTTTTAAAAAAAACTATTATTTATATGATAAAGCTTATGAAAGCCTAGGCAAATATTTGAAGAACAAATCAAAATGTGATTTAGTTTGCTCACACTTTGAACCTTTGGCATGAATATTCTGAAAGATTTAGGAGCTGCTCTTTTAAAAATGGATACTGAACTCACCTTTGACACTTTTTCTATTTACATCTGCCCCTTTCTCAAGTAAATACTGAGCAATTTCTTTGTGTCCTTTGTAGCAAGATATCATAAGACATGTATGTCCGTGACGGTTAGACACTTCCAAGTCTGCTTTGTGTTCCACAAGATACTTAACAATTTCTAGGTGACCATCAAAGCAGGCAGCTCTGAGAGGTGTTGAGTTTGTCAAAGTTGTATTGTTGACAGATGCTCCATGATTTAATAAAGACTGAACCACTTTCAAATGACCAGCTGCTGATGCTGCCCATAGCGGTGGCGCCCCTTCAATAGTTTCACCATCAAAATTCACAGAACCACCAATTTCTATAGAAGCACTACAATGTTCCAGTAGGTGTTCCACCATGTCAAGATGCCCATATCGGGCTGCCATTAGGAGGGGAGTGGCACCATTTGTTTTTTCTGACATCAGTAAAGCCACCTCGTCTTTAGTTTTATTTGCCAGTAACTTGGTGAGGAGTCGCAACTTGCCATCACGAGCAGCATTGAATACGGCTGTCTTAAGATCCATTTAGTCTTTTCCTCTCAGTTGGATTTGTTCTTCAGAAGCAAGATGAATGCAAGACGCCTGTGCTCTGGGACCACAAATTTGGATATTGTTCTGTAAATTATCCTTGGCAGATGTGTTACCGCTGTACACAACATCAACTTTCAACATGGGACTTCCAAAGCAAGTACTATACTTTGTAGCCTAGAACAAAATACATATTTTAAGATTGGTGAACTATTGAAGCAGCTACCCAATTTTTAATACCTGTTCTTTATCTAATATTTATATTTCCCTTTTACTTCTATACTTTTTATAATTTTAGAGCCTTTAATGTAAACATTTATTCTTCTGTAGCTTTGTTGACACTGCCTAGAGATGGGCAGCTATATACAATTATGGATAAGTGAATATATTGTTCAAATGACTTTTTTTATTACCAAGTGAAACACTTGAACAATGCCTGGGCCCATATATGCCTTCTCCTTCCTCATAAGTCCCCTCCAACAAAAAAAACAAAAGAAAAGACACAGCTGAAATGACCCATTTTCTCCCAGTTTTTGTCATCAGAATTAAGTTGTAAATTATTACAGCAATCCCGAGAATATCTTGCTCAACGAACCCTGAAATCCATCCTGGGATCAACCCTTCTGACAATCTATATTGGCAGGTTTAGACTGCAACTACTCGGTTGGTTCACAGAACAGTAAGGATGTTAGACGTGCCTGGGGTTTAAGTTTGTCCTGCAAATGTCACCGATTTCCCTCCACACACACCCCCACCCGAAGCGTGCCCTCAACCTCGAGGAGTCCTTTAGTGTACCTTTCGGCTAGCTTTTCATTTTATCTCCCAAAACGATTGAGCGACCACGAATATCTAACCTCATTGCTCCCTTCTCGAAACTCGACACCCGTATGCGAGGACCTCAACCTAGTATCTCGGGATGCCTCTTTCCCCCTCCCGTCGCCGCAGCTGCAAAATCGTTATGGGCACGACGCGACTCTGAACGCCCTTTGTCACGTCTCTTCCCTAGGGAGCCTCCGGTGGCTAAGGGCAGCAGAAGCAAGCAAGCCAGCAAGCTTCAGGGAAGTACCTACCTCTGCTCTCAGTCCCGGCTCGCGGCCGGTGCCCGTTTCACTTTCCCTTCACCCGCCCTTCAGATTTCGCTGCTGCCGCCGCCTCTCAACCGCTTTTTCACTCCCCTTTACTATTCCCGACAGTCAGGCGGGCGGAGGGACGGACGGGCTCCTAGGCGTCCGAGAGCGAGGCCAGGGTGGAGACTAGGGACGGGGCTCTTTCTCCCCCCCTCTCCCGCCTGAGCAAACGATCCCGCCCGGGGAAACGGGACTACCTTCCCGAGGCGGGTCGAAGGATCGCGTCGTCGACTTCGGCTTCCCGAAGCAGCCACCGCGCCGCTTCTTTTACACCGAAGCCTCCGCCACCGCCGCGCCCGGTTCCCAACGCAGCTCCTCCATGACAGGGCAGGCGCTCCCGACAGCAACGACCGAGCCTCCACCCTCTCCTCCCCTCCCGGCTCCAGCGAATAAAACACACCCTACCTTACTACCGCCCGCCTCTCTCCAGCCCTCCCTTCAGATCAGGCCCAAATGGGGGAAAAGCGTAAGGCGCCAGGAGGGAGGAGGAGGAGCGGCCTCGGCGAAGAATCAAGTTAGGCTGAGAGCGCAAGAACGAAGACGGTTGAGAAGGCGAGGGCGGGTGCTAAGCTGAAGTGGGGCGGCGCTGTGAGGTGCGGGCGGCTGCTGACTTCTGGCCTGAGGGAAATCGGGGAAGTCGAGTCGCGCAACGCTGAGCTAAATTAGCACATAATGGAGGCGAACGGGCGCCAAAGGAGCGTGGCCTATGAGCTACCCGACTCCGTTGAGGCTTCCCCTGGCGCGCTGCCAGTCTGACTCAGTTTCCCGCCCGCTGCGTGAGGCCCGCCGAGGAAGCAATGGATAATTTCTTTGGGCGTGTGTCTGGGCGACAGGGGGAGCCGCAAAGGGTTCATTACCGGCCGAATTTAATTCTGACAAGCTGATCAGCACGCTGCGGCTCAAAAAAACCCGAAGAAAATACATTTTGGGATTTTGTTGTTCCATCAGTGCGTTGGTTTCTTGGAGTTATGTGTAAGCACTTTGGGGTGCTCCTAGGAACTTTGGAGGAAATCACTTCCCAGAATAAATATTCTCCGTCTGTATTCAGAAACGTTGAGGTGTTATTGTTTATCTAGTTACCTCCCTATTTGTTTGTTTGTTTACTATCCTTTACATCTAGAATCTAGACCTGAGCAGTACAGCTCCATAAGACCTCACTTCCATTACTTTCAGTGTCTCTATTCTAAATTGAATCTCGAACCTGACTTGTGATAGATCCGGATTCAATTCAGATATGACTATTGTAAGCGCAAAACCACTCTCAAGCAGAATTAGGAGAGTTTCTACCTAAAGGCATGCAGCTGTCATTCTTTTTTTTTTTAATGAAGTACCATTTTTCTATGTGTTAAGAAAAAACAATCCAAAAGCAGTGGTTTAAAATGGGACAGTTACAAATGTATCTCTTTAAATTTTGTGAAAAAAGTAAAAGACTATACAAATCTTTAGAAAGGCCTCATTTGATCTTAGATATCAGCTGCCATTGTATGCCAAATGTGGAGTGTTTGTGAAATTAAAACTTGATTTGTTGATTTAAATTAAACAGAATGAATAGTCAGATTTTACTCAAGTGTATAGTAAGTGGTGTATAATCAAATAATAAAATTGTCTTCAGTGTGATAGGTTTGAATACAATAGCTAATATTACAGTTCCAAGTATCCTTGAGATCCAACCCTAAGAAGAAAGTCTTTTCACCCATCTCTTTTAACTGAAGATGAAACATTATTTGGATTACAATTCTACTCCTGCACATTTTGAGGGACAGTTTAAGTTTCCAGCTTGTTTCTAAGAAGAGCCAAGGTGGCGCAGTGGTTAAAAGCAGCACTGCAGGCTACTGCTAGATCAGCAGGTCAGCGGTTCAAATCTCACCGGCTCAGGGTTGACTCAGCCTTCCATCCTTCCGAGGTGGGTAAAATGAGGACCCAGATTGTTGGGGGCAATATGCTGACTCTCTGTAAACCGCTTAGAGAGGCCTGAAAGGCCTATGAAGCGGTATATAAGTCTACTGCTATTGCTATTGCTAAGGGTAGCTGAGCATGAAACAGTTTGCATAAAGTAATTATCTTTTCAGTATTGTGAATTCATTCAGATTCTTGATAGAGTTCTGCTCCATATTCTAGCCCCGGGATGGCGAACATGGCACGTGTGCCACAGGTGGCACGTAGAGCCATTTGTCAGGGCATGCGAGGGTTTGCCCTGTCAGCTGGCCAGCGTGCATGCACACACTGGCCAGCTGAGTTTAGCCTTTTTAAAGCCATTTTTCGCCCTCCAGAGGCTTTATAGGAGACTGGGGAGGGTGAAAATAGCTTCCTCCGCCCCCCCCACCCCCCCCCCCCGGAGGCTTCAGAAGCTTCCCTGAAGCTTCTGGAGTGCAAAAAAACAGCCCTATGGGCAAACTGGAAGTTCATGAACGGACTTCCAGTTTACTCATAGGGCCTGTTTAAGCCCTCAGGAGCCTTCAGGGACCTTCAGGAGGGTTCCCTGAAGGCTCCAGAGGACGAAAAACAACCCAGCCTTCAGGGAAGGCTCCTGAAGGTCCCTGAAAGTTCCTTTCCCGAACCTCCGGTTTGTCCGACCCAACGGACAAACTGGAAGTCTCTGGAGGACTAAAAACGGCCCTACCAGCAAGCCGGAAATGACTTCCAGTTTACTCATTGGGTTGTTTGTTTATATATATATATATATATATCTATATCTATCTATCTATCTATCTATCTATCTATCTATCTATCTATCTATCTATCTATCTATCTATATATATATATATATATATATATATATATACTTTTTTAAGAAAAGAAATGCTACAGCAAAATTGCAAAGACCAATAAAGTGAAAGCATTCACCACTGAGAAAACAAAAATTGGAAAAATAAGCAAGAGAATGAAGTGTCCTGAGAAAAGTCATGATGCAGTGAAAAGAGGACTCTACACAATATATTTTGCGGATTCATATTAAGCAATAACTTTAACACAACTTAATCCAGCCATGGAAAGTGCAATTCTAGATAAAAACATCAAAGTAAGTAACAGGGCAATCTATTTTACCTTAGGGTTCTTCTGGTAAAGGTAAAGGTTCCCCTCGCCCATACGTGCTAATTGTTCCCGACTCTAGGTTCTTCTAGTATGATTGTGTTAATGTGTTTCTTCAGTCCTTGAGTCAACAGTAAAGTATACCATCATAAATCCACCCAATAAAATTGAGCCCTAATCTGCATCAGTTGCAAAAAGCATACATGTGTACTTCTCAAGAATGGCTATAGCCAGAAACATCCAGAATTAGCCTGTGGAATAGACAGTACCATAGGAACAGACACACACACACCATACATATACATAAAACAAAAAACAGCACATAAAATCCTGCACCAGAAAACCTGTGATATTCATGGGTGGTAGAATCCAAGTCTCATTGTGTAAAATTCTCTGAGGTACAGATTTAATACTCTCCCAAAAGAGAACACTAACACTGCCTTTAAATCTAAAGTATGGTAAATATGGCTAAAATGTGACTGGGAATATACAGATGTTCTTTCCTGAATTTTTTTTTCTTTTTACCTTTTAGGTAATTAATCTAAAGACATCTCCCCCCCCAAAAATCAACAATGTACAAATAAGATTCTTGCTAGACAAATCATAAAGCACAACAAATCTCTAATGACAGTAGTGTAATGAGCTTTTATGATTGATTAAACTAGTATGCTGCCTGACTCCCAACAAGTCTGGGCAACTCATAACAACCAAACTACAATAAAATCAATAAAATATAATCTATAATAAATGTGACAGCTAGATGAAATGAAATGGGTGGGGTATTCACCACTCTTCTCCACAACAGCAAAACAATCTTGTGCTCTCGAATTGGCTTTAGGAATCACACTAGCAGGTACTGAAAGACAAAGATCCTTCTCCCCTTTCTATGCTAGTATTCCTTGGCTTATGACCATTCAGCGACCATTCAAAATTATGGTGGCACTGAATAAATGGTATTTAAAATCGGTCCTTTTAGTTCCAGCCTTTGCCACATCCCATGGTTGTGTGATTATGATTTCCCAGATGGCTTCCCAGTCAGCAAAGTCAGCAAAAAGTCAGAAGTCACAGTTATGATTCTCATGGCATCACTTAATAATGGCAACTGAGATTGCTAGAATTGTCATCGCTAAGTGATATGGTCACTTCACATCACATTTTATGACTGCATTACTTAGTGATGGCAGTTCCAGTCCCAATTGTTATTTTAACCCGAAGACTTCCTGTAAAACATTTTTCAGACAGTTAACAGCTTCCACATCTACTGATTACAATGTGTTTCAAAGCTGAACTACTATTACCTTGAATTACAGGATGCTACTGGGGAAGGTTCATTCTATCTATATATAAACAGGAAAAGTTAAGCCTATCAGCTTGTGAAACTAATTAGATCTTGAATAGATCAAATTCCCTGGTTAGTTGTGAAACAGATAGCAGGACAGGCAAATTGTCAGATACAATGAGAGGATGTCCCTGTTCTTTGCATCCCTAAAAGATTGGTAGGTGGAAAAGATCTGCTTTCTTAAGAAAAAAATGCAAATGAAGGAACAAACATTTGCTACCAAAAAAAGGTCTTGAAAATAGAAAGTGATAGCAATTGAAGCCTGCAAACTTACTCTTGTTAGTTGCCAAAACATATGGCCTTTCTAGCACCTCCTACATCTCCCTCAGTTACGGGGTGTGCTTCTTGTACTGATAGAGCACTCTGCTGTTTGTCAAGTGCTCATTGAGCAGCAATTAAGACTTTCAAACATGCCTCACTTCAAAGGCATATTTCAAGAAACTTATCAGTTTTGAGTAAGCAACACCACAACAGAACAAATATCTTGCACAAGATACCATTAATTTGTGTCTCTCTCTATATCATCTAAATTCTAGCTCTTTGGAAGTGTTTTGACAATAGCTTTTTTGTGCCTCAGTGTAATGAGTAACATTATTTTAGCTAGCAGTTTATTTTTGTTTGTTTATTTTATCTGAATAGTGACAGAGTTGTTGTGCAATGACTTTATCTATGCTTCAAAACGCTTAAGAGCAAAGGTATATCAGACATGCCAAAAAGAACGCTTTCCTGCTTGTCTGTTAACTGTTTAGCCCTCACTGGCTTTCTGACATGTAAATTCATATTTGAAACCAAGCAGTTGTGGGAAATTACAAAAGAAAAATGAAAAATAATGACATGTGCAGCATCACTTCACATTCATATTTTCTACATGCATACATATGAAAACCCCAAGTGGAGAACGGGGGGTGGGTGGTTAACAGCAGAGTTGAGAAATGCTTTGTTTGTTTAAATTTATATGCCACCCCCCTGACTATCAAAATCATTCAGGGAAAGTATTGTCTCTTTGCTGAGATATCATTTTTCCATTTGCGAGATAAATTTCATCACTTCATCGAAACAGTATCATTTAATACTTTTAGAATAATGTAAAATTGCCTGTTTAATATTGACTTTTATGAAAATGCCTGAGGGCAGATGAATATTGTCAGGGCAGATATATTGACATTGTACTTCTGAAGAACGGGTAAGATTATCACTCCATGTGCATGAATCATACAAGTGGCAAGAAAATAGGGGCAGTCAAGCATAACACATGTTATGTAGACAGTAAATACAGGGTTAATCAAAATGGACTCAAATGTCTATACACCAATGCACAGATTATGAGGAATAAACAGGGTGAATTAGAAATTCAAGTAAAAGAGGGCCATTACAGAAACTTGGTGGGATGAAACCGACAAATGGAACATACAGCTAGAAGGATTTAAATTATTTAAAAGAAATAGACCAAATAAAAGAGGAGGTGGAGTTGCACTATATATAAGAAATAATTACCTCTCTACAGAAATAGAGCATAACAATGATGAGAACTATCTTGAATGCATTTGGGTCAATATTAAAGGTTGGGGGGGAAATGACATTGCCATAGGTCTATACTACAGGCCACCCAAGCAAGCAGAGGAAGTAGAACTTTTTGCTAGTCAGCCAACTAAGATATGTAGGAAGCACACCACAATAGTAGTGGGGGATTTTAACTACCCTGACATCAATTGGGAAACAAACTCTGCACCAAGTGGAAGATCCAACAGGTTCCTAACAGTAGAGAAGGGAACAAGGGGATCAGCCATATTGGACTTAATTCTCACTAACAGAGAGGAAATGATAGAAGGGGTTGAAGCCACAGAAACCCTGGGGGCAAGTGACCATGCAATATTGGAATTCAACATTATGCAAACACAAGTAGTAGAACAAAGTGAAACTAGAGTCTTGGACTTTAAGAGAGCTAATTGCAATAAACTTAGAGAGAGCTTGGGAAAAATTCCATGGATGAGAATCCTCAAGGGGAAAACAACTCAAGAAGCTTGGGAAATTTTGAAAAATGAGATTACAAAAGCTCAGTCTAGCACAATACCAATGAAGAAGAAAAATAACAGCTCCCCCAAAAAACCAGCATGGCAGCATAAAGAACTCTCTGACAAATTGAAAGACAAAAAAGATAACTATAAAAAGTGGAAAGTGGGGAACATAACTAAGGCAGAATATCAGCAAATAGCCCGAGCATGTAAAGATGAAGTGAGGAAAACTAAGGCTCACAGTGGAGAAAGGCTTGCCACAAAAGTAAAAAATAACAAAAAAAGCTTCTTCCAACATGTTAAAAACAAGAAAAAAGTTAAGGAAACAATTGGTCCATTGCTGGGAGAAAGTGGAAAGAAGGTGACAAGCAGCAGGGAGAAAGCAGAACTATTTAACTCATGTTTTGCATCTGTCTTTACACAAAGGGATAAAACAGTCCAACCTATCAAAAACAGCACCACAAAAATCAGATTAGGAACACAAGTTGAAATAGGGAAGAAAAAGGTAAGTGAGCACCTGTCTACCCTAGATGAGTTCAAATCACCAGGACCGGATAGATTACACCCCAGGGTTCTGAAGGAACTGGCAGACGAGATCTCAGAACCACTGAACTATATCTTTCAGAGATCCTGAAGTACCAGGGAACTGATACCAGAGGACTGGAAAAGAGCTGATGTGGTTCCCATCTTCAAAAAAGGGAAAAAAACAGATCCAGGAAACTACAGACCTATCAGCCTGACCTCAATTCCAGGAAAGATTCTGGAAAAGATAATCAAGCAACAAATTAGCAAATACCTAGAAGCAAAGTAATCGCTAAAAGCCAACATGGGTTTGTCAAAAACAGATCATGCCAGACTAATGTTATTGCATTCTTTGATAATGTGACAAAATTAGTGGACCAGAGGAATGCCGTTGATATAGTTTACTTGGACTTCAGTAAGGCATTTGATAAGGTAGACCATAACCTACTACTAGATAAAGTAGAAGAATGTGGGTTAGACAGCATCACCATCAGATGGATTCATAACTGGCTGACCAACGGTTCCACCACAAAACTGTGAAGCCCTTATCCGCGCTAAGAAAAAAACGACCCTACCACGGTGACATAACCGTGGAGGGCAAATCACGCCTACCACCCTAAACCTAACCCTAAACCTAACCCTAAACCTAACCCTAAACCTAACCTTAAACCTAACCCTAAACCTAACCCTAAACCTAACCCTAACCCTAACCCTAACCCTAACCCTAACCCTAACCCTAACCCTAACCCTAACCCTAAACCTAACCCTAAACCTAAACCTAAACCTAACCCTAACCCTAACCCTAACCCTAAACCTAGGGGCTTGCAAGCGGGGCGGCGACGCGCGGCGGAGGCAGGCCGCCCTCTTCTTCCTCAACAACATCTCCTTGGACGGCCGGAGGAAGAGGCAGGGCGGGCAGCGTCGGCGGAGCCCATGCCCTGCCTGCTGCTGCCGGCCCCACTCGGGCCCCACACGGGCTTCCTGCTGCCCCCCGTGGCTGAGCTGGACCCTTCCCGCGGGCTGGGCGCAGCCGCTGCCCTCCTGCCCCAGCTGCTGCTGGGCAGCCCGCTTTGCCCTGTGCCCGCTGCCGCTGTCAGCCCGGCCGCCCTGGCGGGGGTCTTGGTGGGCGCCCCCAAGACAGGCATTGCACCCGCCTAAACCTAATCCTAACACTTACCTTAATTTAAATCGGCCCTTCTGTTGCCGCGCTGTTGTTGCGGCGGTGATGACGTGCGGTGATGACGTCGCGGCTTTAGCGACACGGTTTAATCACCGCTATTTTGACGAGCACAGGTTTGTCGTGCCACGCTGACCAACTGCACTCAACATGTAGTCTTCAATGGAACTGCATCTTCATGGAGGGAAGTATGCAGCGGAGTATCCCAAGGCTCTGTTTTGGGCCCAGTACTCTTCAACATCTTCATCAATGATTTGGATGAGGGAATAAATGGGGAACTCATCAAATTTGCAAATGACACCAAGCTGGCAGGAATAGCCAACACTCCAGAAGAAAGGCTAAAGATACAGAAGAATCTTGACAAACTTGAACATTGGGCACTGTCTAATAAAATGAAATTCAATGGTGAAAAGAGTAAGGTTCTATATTTAGGCAAGAAAAACGAAATGCACAGGTTCAGTATAGGTGATAACTTGCTCAACAGTAGTAACTGTGAAAGGGATCTTGGAGTCCTAGTGGACAACCATTTAAATATGAGCCAGCAGTGTGCAGCAGCTGCCAAAAAAGCCAACACAATTCTAGGCTGCATAAACAGAGGGATAGAATCAAGATCACGTGAAGTGTTAATACCACTTTATAATGCCTTGGTAAGGCTACACTTGGAATACTGCATTCAGTTTTGGTCACCACAATGTAGAAAAGATGTGGAGACTCTAGAAAGAGTGCAGAGAAGAGCAACAAAGATGATTAGGGGACTGGAGACTAAAACATATGAAGAATGGTTGCAGGAACTGGGTATGTCTAGTTTAATAGAAAGAAGGACTAGCGGAGACATGATAGTAGTGTTCCAATATCTCAGGGGTTGCACAAAGAAGAGGGAGTCAAACTATTTTCAAAGGCACCTGAGAGTAGAACAAGAAGCAATGGGTGGAAACTAATCAAGGAGAGAAGCAACTTAGAACTGAGGAGAAATTTCCTGACAGTTAGAACAATTAATCAGTAGAACAGCTTGCCTCCAGAAGTTGTGAATGCCCCAACATTGGAAGTCTTTAAGAAGATGTTGGATAGCCATTTGTCTGAAAAGGTATAGGGTTTCCTGCCTAGGCAGGGGATTGGACTAGAAGACCTCCAAGGTCCCTTCCAACTCTGCTATTGTATTGTAACTGAAACATTATGTCCATGACATGTCAGTCACTTTAGATATTGCTCAAGATAGATGGACAAAGATTAGTAGACATAACTTCAGAACATATTATTGGTAGGACAATGTTTTAATAAAATACAATAAAGACATTTCTTCAACAAGGAAAATCAAGTAAGAATGCATATAAATACCCCTTTCATGAAACTAGTGAAACCTGGGAAATAATGAATATATGCTGGATAAACTGATAATGTCCAGGCTACAAATGTTGTTATATTATTTATGTGACAACTATGTTAAAGCATTACTAATGGTTTGTACAGTTGTTGGGTTGGTAGCTACTGGAAAGCAGTCATAATATTGGATACAAGACCTTGTGCTAGATGCAATGTGGTGTTTTAATCTGGCTTAGAACAGGGCTGCCAAAAGTGGAGCCCTGTAATATCCTTTTAATGCCAGCCAGAGTGGGTGGAGCGAAAGTTTAGGCTGCATTTTACAATTTTGGAAAGTTTAAATAAGGTTATTAAGATAGGCCACTCAAATCTGGGTAGCAAAAGTTCAATGGCAGCAAAGTGACATAGAAAATGTTTGTAGCCCTCATGTAGTTGCCCAGAGATTTGCAGCAAGATCTGACAGCCCAAGTCAAAAAACAAACTAGAATCCGGAATATTTATAAATGTTTAAGACAGTCTTTTCACTCTTGAAACTCTATCTCCAAACGTGCTCAGTAGCTACTCACTGCTGAAGTGCAATTCTCAACATGCAATGCACAATCTGACCTCAAATTTAGAGGTTTTGCATGTCTGGCTTGGCATATTGTGAGAATCTTGACAATTGTGTTATATGTTTGTTTAGGAAATTTATGTGGCTGCCTACTTGTTCACAGCAACTCTTGGCAGCTTACAAGAAATAAAATCACAGTATAGAATTAAATTAAATTTAAAAAATTAAAAAATTAAACATAGTAACCCCTCACTCCCGGTGACAACACACAGTCAAATGAGCCATTTGATCAGCTGCATCCCACTCTGGGTTCCTCAGGCCTGCTGGCAAAATCAAGCCTTCAGGGCCTTATGAAAGAGTATCAAGTGGTGGGCCAGTAATTTCTGAAGGGATGATATTTCAAAGGGAGGGATTTTTATAAATCATGATTCATTTGTCCATCGACTGAATTCATTAGTTCAAGACTAACAACTACATTCTCAAAACATGCTAAACTTGATCATTTTATCTTCTTGGCTAGGAGAGGAGATGGCTTCTGGTGCAAGCTTTCTCTACTTAATTTCTAAATCAGTGTTATATGAATGCTGGTTAATGGATTGTATGAGCGCAACCAGAATTTAGTGAATGAAGCACTGTAGCTATGTTCATACAACATATTAAGAACTAAAGCACAGTTACAAACAAAACAATTCAATTCATACAACTCCAAGGCATGGACAGAAATCTTATGCGCTGTCAAAATTAGCCAGATCACATTAATTTTTCTGCATTGAGTGAATCCAGTGGTTATATTTTATAATGTAGCACATCACGCATATCCCTTGACAGTGAAAATCTACATGTGCTATAATCTTTATAGCAAGGATGTCCAACCTTTGTAACTTTAAGATTTGTGGACTTCAACTCCCAGAATTCCCCATATGTTTCTAGTGTGTGAGAAATGTAGATTTCCATTTCTCTAAGCTTTGTTAACGTTTTCCTGCTGCTTAAAATGTCGTGTTATGAATTACTGTGTCTGTATCCTATTTATAGTGTTTGTTCCCTTCCAGGGCAACAGGAAGCTTTTGTCTGCACTGTTTAAAAGGTTAGACTCTGCCTGTCTTGAGAACAGTCAGCATAGGAAGATGTTTTTGACCGTGTTAGCTTCAGTCAGGACATAAAAGGCTTTCTACCAGGGCAAAATGGAATTTATCCTAGCGGACAACCTTAATGGTATGTCAGGCATTCATTGCTGCCTATCTGAACAAGAACAGCTTGTACTGCTGATCGTCTGCCAGCTAGTGTTGGCTATTACTAACTGCACCTTATTCTCTTCAGCCAAGGTCTTTGGCACAATAATACAACATAATGGAAAAGCAAACTTTTATGATCAGCCCCCCCCCCCCAGCTTGTATTTGTTTCCTGTGAACAGCAGTTAAAAAGGGTAAACCATTAGATATGTATATGAAATACCAACAAAACAGGGTACCTAATCATAGTATCCTTGACCCTAAATAGGATTCCCAAAGGGTTGAAAATCCTTCATGGATAGAACTTTACAAAACTGGGCTTCTTTTTGAAATGTGCTTGCCATAGGGACATTGGAGATGGGCATGTAACATTAGCAATTGACTTGGAGATAAAAGTTTCACTCCATCTTCCCTAGGTTAGATAATATGCACTTAGGAGTTGAGATGTTTCAATATATTCTAATGTTTTCAAACTTCTTTTAATCTTTTAAAAATTACTGGTTGAACATGTAGCACGCAATGTCTCAAAGATAAAAACAATGTCCCAAAGATAATATCTGTGGCCCATATACCAGTTGTACCTCCAGACTGATTTTTTGGAAATCTTAATTATTTTAAGATATACCATTAGCTTTTTGTTTTAGAAAACATCAGATGGTTTTAAAAAAATAAATACGTTCGCTTTTTAAAATTATTCTGGTGAAATTATTATGAAAAAGGAATCAGACTTGGCAAGTTCATTTCATAGCTTTCTGCTAAATCTAAGGAACCTTTTCAAAGTCAGTCAAGATAAGGAGTAGGTTCCTAGTTTTATCAAATTCCTATTAATTTTAATGTTTTTAATTTGTGCTTTTTATTGTATTGTAAGCCACCCTGTGTGATTTTGGAAAGTAAGATGGACAGTATATAACTTTAATTAATAAAGTCAGCAATAAATGTATAGGTTATGTTAAAATAATTATATTTAATGCTTTAACTTAGTACAAGGCAAATATACAGGGGGGGTGGCTTTAGGAACCATAAAATTAACAAAAAGAGCAAGATCCTTAATTTAGATGGCAACAGCATCTGCATAGTTTACCAGCCATAATGTGATTTGTGTTTGATTTTGTGAGTGTAAACCCAGTAATTGTGGCTTTTAATTTATGCTTGTGTGTTCTATATCAATCACGGCCTATTCAATAAAACAATATTGCATTACCTGTTACGTTATATTCCATTTTTCCTCCAAAAATTCAAGATGACACATGTAACTAGCTCTCCTTGCAGCATATAATTATCACCTAATTTTATTCCATAATGACCTTTCGAAGTAGATTGGGTTGAGAAAGAATTATTGATCTGAAGTCATCCATTGGCTTCCATGGTTGAGGGTGGATTTGAAACTGTTTCTCAATTGTATTCAACACAATACTTCTGGATATAATTTTTGAGTCAGCTATATATCCAGTTAATTGTCATGGCATTCAGCCAGATCAGTATGACTGAAAATGAACACGGTATAAGTATCAATGCCCAATTTTATTGTGATGTATCAATAACTTAGAAACTGAAAGAGTCGCCAATTTGTTATTTGATATGAGTTACAATTCAACTCTGCTCAAATGCAATTTATTGCAGTTTACGATTACATCAGAACAACAAAAGAAATAAATACTCTTTTATCTTTTTAGTTTTAAGAGGTCCTTAGCCAGAAATATTTAATAAATGAAAACAATTGCCAGCAAGTTTTAACTGACACCTAGGCTCTGCAGAACACAAGGATCTGTCCATATTGCAAAACTTCACAGAACAGACCTTGTAATTCCATTGTGTTCCTTCAAAAATGCAGTTTGTATTTCAGCTATTCCAACAAAGTCTTGGAATTGCTAGGTCAGTTTGATCCAAATGGAAATGATATTATTACACTGAATAAAAGAGCAGCATAAAATGAACACTGTAATTCTCAATTGGGATCAGGGGAATGTGAGAGATTGTCCAGCCAAGCAGCATTTGAAGATGAAAAACAGATACTATATTTTAAAAGGATTAAAAATATAGTAACACACAGTAATTAGTTGAGTTTACATATCCTACGTAAGCCATAAATTATTTACATAAGACTAACTGGTTCATAACTTAAATCACATTATGGTTTAGTGCAAAATGTGTGGACTAGATAACAAAAATGTACATTTCTTTAATCCCTTTATGTCGTCTAGTCATAAGTATTTCCATATTCTGAAACAGTACTAAAATCCATAAAAATCTATCAAAGACAAAAATAGGATGAACATTCTCATCACAAACAGTGCTTACTCTTTAAATCTGTTTTAACCCTTAGAAAATATCACGTGAGACCAGGGGTGGGTTCCTGCCAGTTCTAACCTATTCTATAGAAGAGGTTCCACAAATCTACAGTGCTGTTTAGAACCGGTTCCATCTCCCTTCTCCCACCTGTCCGCACATCATCAAGATGAAGAGCGAGAGGTCCACAAGTCTTAAAGCTGTCAAGTTTGAAAACCCCTGGGTTTTTTTCCCTAAAGGGTGGTGCAAGGGTCTTGTAACTTGACAGCTTTAAGACTTGCGTGCTTCAAATGCCAGAGTTTCTGAGCCAACATTTTGGTTGCTAAGCAAGAGTGTTGTTGTGAGTTTCACCACATTTTACAAGTTGGCCACGCCTACCTAGTCACATGGCTGGCAACCCACTCCCACCTGGTCACATGGCCAGCAAGCTACTCCCACAAAGCAGGCCAAAACAAAATCAAGAATAGGGAGATTAGTATCACAGGATCTTTGAACAAATAAATTACTTTTTAAAACATGCATTTGTAACACTAATGTTTTTCAAGCTAATGTTTTTCAGATGTGCTAGTACTGCATTTCCCATCTTTGCCAGTCCCTGTGATTACTGCTTATGCTGGTTGTGAACACTCTGTTCTAGCCTAGCCTTTCTGAAAGGCAGCTGGTTTGGGAAAACTGCTTTTTACATTTATCACTAAAGGAATTTGGGGACCATTTCTTTCTTTCTTCCATACCGCCACACTTTTTCCTGCTGCTTATATCGTGCTTCTTGGAAAATTTTCTTTACTTGAAAAGAAAATTCAGGGCTATCTTCTTGAAGAACATTAATACACTGTAGGATGAAAGGAGTCCTTTCCCATGGGAGTGGTCTATTTCGTGGTCGCATGGGTATCACACTGTTATGTTTGTGTGGCATGGTCAGTGCACCCAAAAGAGAAGTATATGATTGGAATTCACACCAAAGGTCTCTTAAGAAGTTTTCTGTCAGCAGTATAATTATCCAGGCAGAATCGTTAATGGCATCAGTTAAATTTTCCAGCAAATGCCTACCACTAGGCATTTCCGCAAAAATGATTCCTGGTTTGATAAAATATTCATTTTGTAAGAGGTCTTGGACTCTAATGGCTTCTTCTATATCTTCCTCAGCATGAAGAATCACAAATCTGTAAAACCCATCTTCAGACTCCTCATCACTGCTACCATTTAGGTCTTGGATGCTAGGATGGCAACAGTTTTCTAATGTGGAGTTTTGGTTAAAGTGGTGTTCGTTTTGACTAGCACACTTAGTCTTCATTCTGTTCTTCAAAAAAGAGGGATACATTCTTTTGGAAATATTGTTTCCCATTGTGGCTAACTCTTAAAAGTAAAGAATTAGTAACCTCATTTCTCCAGTCTGTAAAACAAATGGAAAATAAGGAAGTATATTATTATCACAGTTAACCTGAAAAGAATGTAGGTCAAGGAATATGGGACAGAAGTTATTAAAGGGTTGCAAAGGCAAGATTGGAGAAGAAAATATAGCTTCAGGAAATAAAAGAGAAGTCTTCTTATTTGCAGTGAGAAATGAGTGTGGAGTTCTTAAATCTTGAATATTCAAGACATTCTATAGAATTAAAAAAAACCCTTAATGATATTTTACAAATGTCCTCAAGGGCATCCAAAGTTGTAACTTCTCTCTCAACATATCTTTGTCAAACATGCACTTTTATTGCACATTGCAAGCTACACTAAATAATAAAATAAGCTTTAATAAATCTTACTGCTGATACTGATGAAAGAAGCCATTTTTTTGCAAGTCTGTAGTGGTTAAGGTAATAGGTTAGAAACTGGGAGACTGTGAGTTCTAGTCCTGGCTTAGTTATGAAACCAGTTGGGGCCAGTCCCTTTCACACAGTCTCTTGGTTTCTAGTTGAAACCGAAACCACTTGACCAAACTTGCTGTATTATTCAACCATAAGGTAAAGGTAAAGGTTCCCCTCGCACATATGTGCTAGTCGTTCCTGACTCTAGGGGGCGGTGTTCATCTCCATTTCAAAGCCGAAGAGCCAGCGCTATCTGAAGAACTCTCCATGATCATGTGGTCAGTATGACCAAACGCTGAAGGCGCACAGAACGCTGTTACCTTCCCACTAAAGGTGGTTCCTATTTTTCTACTTGCATTTTTACATGCTTTTGAACTGCTAGGCTGGCAGAAGTATTCAACCATAGGAAACTATTAAGAAGTTGTCATCTGCTCCTAGAGAGTTTACCAATTTCCTGGCATCAGAGATGGCAGATTTTGTATGAGTCAAAGTGAAAGTTGACTTTTTTCCACTAATCCCTCATATTTTATAAATCTGTGAGGTTAATGCTTAAAAAGTAGAGGAGAAAGAACAAAGATAATCTGCCCAATAATCAAAGCAGAAGGCTCAGTTCTTTGAAATGAAATATGAACAGATTCTTATGCAAAATGGAAACACATCATTCATTTAATTAGCTAATGTATGAATTTAATTTGGAATTATGTGTGCTTTCATTTTTAAATAAAATCCTTTTTATTTCTAAAGATTTGGCTTCATTAGATTGTTTGCTAAAAATTTCTGTGTGCAAGACTATATGATTATACCACCACTATTCCTTATGTTTCAGGAAGTTTGTTACAATGGATGTTGGACAGGAAAGATCCAAAGCACATTACTCTCTGTTTTCCTAGAACTAGGTTTAAGCACAAATACCTCGATAAGAGCACTTCAAACTCTTCATTGAAAAGACTACAGTAATGTAAGGTTATTTGTCCTAATTTGTGAGAACTGGAGGAGTGTAGAAACAGAAAATATGTTTTGCCTCATGTATATAACAGAATCTGTTATTAACAGAAGCATTGTTGCTCAAAGTTTGTATGGCAATTCAACAAGGAAAGGACAATTCAACAATCTGACAAAAATGAAATCCAGATAATTTTGGATCAACCCTTACAATACACATATAATGTTTCCAGGTCTATACAGTTGCACTTAAAATACATGAGAAGATCTGCTCCACAAATCAGCTTTAATGATATTAGTTCTATTGTATTATTAGATCTAAGTTGTCATTTTTTAATTTCCACTCATTGTTTTTCCCTCCATCCCTTTTTTTCCAGATTAAAAAAATATATTTTTAGCTTTTTGTGTAATTTTTTTGTATTTGGTATTTTTTCATTCTTTTAAATTCCTTTCCACTTTCCTTTTTTTTTTTTTACACTTCCTTGATTTGCTGAAGTTGTACATCATGAGAACTGGCAAAAATATTAATCTTCATTAGAAAGACTTTTCACTAAAATCTACGAAAGGTAGCTAAAATTTTTTTGTATCTGTGGTATGTTATCCAAAGTACAGGCCTCAGATCCAATTAAGGAATGAGGGCAAGAAGAAATTCTTGAAAACTGTTAAGATCTTTTTACTAAGTGTTTGGTGGACAAAATCACACATATTCCTTCAGAGTTAATGAGTCCAATGAGTTGACATGGATGATGTTTTTTCCTATCAATGGAGATTCATCTGATCTTGTGAATTCCAGTGATGTAGAAGAATCCTATGTGAATACTGAATATGTGGGCTGGATCCTTGCCCTTCCTGGATCATTTTAGCGATGGAGATGAAGAGCTAAATCCAAAAAATGCCTCTTTGAAATGGGAGTGGTACCATCACCTTTGACAAAGGCAGCAGTATGTTCTCTTCTCAAGTAGCAATCCCTGACAATTTCCACCTTGTCTCTAACCTTTTCTTTCTTGAAAAAGGAGGTGGCCAGCAAATTAAGAGGATGTGTGAAAGACAATTTATCTAGAATCCTTTCAGTTAGAATTCAGATTAGGGCATAGAACTGAAATGATACCACTTGGTTTTGTGGATAATCTATAGCTATGAGGAACTGAATTGGGAAGAAGCTCACTAGACAAAGGGACTGTTGATCCAGAAGTCATTTAATTCCAGAATCCAGATTTATTCCAGCTCTAGGTTGTTGCTTTTATCAGAGAATTCAAGAACATGTTATGTTCTTTCTAACTTTTAAGTCCCTGCTATGTATCTCATAAGCATTCTCCAATTTGCATTACAGGTAGTCCTTCAATTATGACAGCAATTGGGATACATGTGGACGCTTCTAAGCACTGATTGATGTGGGCCAAGGGCAAATGCTATGAAATGTGGAAAGGCTGGTGTGACCACTACAGGGTACAGGAAGGCAGGCAGGCAGGGGGTGCCAACAGAGTATGAGATTCTCTAGATCTCATACTCTATAGCAGAAGTCCTTGGGAGAAAAAAATGATGTGAATATCTACGGGAGTGACTTGCGACCTTCTCTCCTAGCTTTATATCTATGGGAGTGACTTGCAACCTTCTCTGCTAGCTTTCCTATTAATTTTTCTTGTGGGAAGTCAGCAGGGGAAGGTCACAAATAGCCATCACATGACTACATAAGCACCCAGATCATGATCATAAGACTGCAGCGATGTTGCGATAGCCACAACTTCTCAGTCAGTGTTAAATCTCCCTCATTCAGTACTATTGTAATTTTAAACAGTTACCGAACAAGTGGTCGTAACTTGAGGACTATTGTTACTATAAATGTTGCTTATATAATATAGGTGACATTATAGATCGTATTGCTTAAATGATTATGAAAAAAAAAACAGAATCAGATCTCATTTGCATTGAATGGAGAAAAATCCCAGAAAAAAGCAAGAGCAAACCACTTCCACATTGTTGCAAAAACAAAATTGGGGGGAAGCAATATCTTTACATAATGAGTATGTCTGTTTCTCATTTCAATTTCACTCTAGAGCAGTATTTAACATTGGTATGAACGTCCATTTCCAAAATTCTCCAGTGAGAATGCTGGGATGATGTCACCAGATAGAGCATCTTCAATAGATATTTACAACTAGTCCTCAAGTTATGACCATACCCATAATTGAGCCCAAAATTTATGCTGCTGTGAAAGATTTAAGTGAATTTTCTCCCATTTTACAACTTTTCTTGCCACTGTTGTTAAATGAATCATTGAATTTGTTAATTTAAGCACATGGTTGTTAAGTGAATCTGGATTCCCCAGTGACTTTGCTTGTCAGAAGGTAGCAGAAGCTGATCACATGACCCCCAGAACACTTCAACCATCATAAATATGAACCAGTTACCAAGCATCTGAATTTTGATCATGTGACCATGGAGATGCTATAACAGTTGTAAATGTGAAAAATGGTCATAAGCTACTTTTTCAGTGCCTTTGTAACTTTGAATGGTCATTAAATGAACTGTTGTAAGTCGAGGACTACCTGCATTTGTTTGTTTGTTTGTTAAATTTATTGGCTGCATTTTCATTTGGGAAGTGAAAAGAGTGTAAACAGAAAGAAGTAACATAATTTCTTACTTGTCATCTTGACATTTTACAAAGTCATCTCTCCCATAGGAGTTGCATTGGCTGCCAATCTGCTTCCAGGTACAATTCAAGGTGCTGATTGTCACTTTCAAAGCCTCACATCTACCCAACTCCCTCAAGGCGGTATATCTGGTGGGATCCAGAAGAAAGGCCTTCTCCGTGGTGGCTCTCTCCCATCCCTGTGGAGATTAGATTGGCCCCCAGTCTGACACTGTTTCACAAAGTCCTGAAACCTGGTTTTGCCAGTGGGCCTGGGGAACCCTGAGTGGGATGAAGCCCATCAAATGGCTTGTTTGATTGAGAGTTGTCATAGGGGGATGAGAGGGTTATTGTTTTTAATGTTCATATATTGTGTTTTTATTTTTGTAAGCCACCTGCAGTCATTGAGAGCGAGTGGACAGCCCTACAAATTTTTCTTAAATAAATAACAGAACAACAAAATAATGAAAAAACAACGATATTATGATTCATGGCAAGAAAAATAACTCAAAACAGCAAATCACAATTTTGCTACCGACATGTTTCATGAATCCCTGCATTTAAACCTGAACACACCCTTCCTCTTTCCAAGCCCTCAAACAGTTGCCATAATTTGCTCTGTCGGAGGAATTGGACTTTCACACTGCCAGAAGTTTGCAAGGTAACCCAAGAAGACCGGGGGAGGGGGGTGGTAATGTATTTCCTCAAAAGCCCACTGTGGCTTTCACAGCCCTCCCAAACCAAAACTTTTCGATTTGTTTCGGCTTTCAACTGCCCTCATCCGTAGCCCCTTTGGGAAAGTTGAGCTCGAAACTAAAACGGTTCAGCAAGTCAGGATCTTTGCGCGACTATTACGCTCTCACCTCCCTCCTTCCCCGTCGGTCGCAAAGCGACATTTACCAGCTTCATCGGGCGACGAAATTCCTCAGAACCCGCGCAAAATGTACCATCGGAAACCACCAGCTCCTCGCAATTCGTCCGCCGGAATAAACCACACAGCGGAGTTACCGGCTCTCATCTCGACCAGGGGAAGAAAAAGAGAAGCGAAGGCAGGGCGGGGCCGGCTGACGCGCCGCGACCTCGTTCGCTGTTCCCGACCGCAGTTCTCGGCTTTTTAAGTTCATACGGGTCAGTTTTGTTGAAGTGTTATCCTAATTCCGGTCTGAGCCCATACGCTTGCGAAATCGAAGTTACTTCTTACCCCAAAGGTGCTTCTATTCACACGGCATACTAAGTCACGCGTTAGCCGATCCTGTGGTGGAATGGAATCCAGCTTCTTGTTTTTTTCTTCATGAATGGCTCAGGAAGCTGAATACTCGAGCTAAGTCTATGGCTTGCTGGTGGGTCGGGGTGCGGCTCACACGGCAGGTGTTTGGCTTACTTCAAGAAACCGTTATTATTAAGTTTACCTTATGTCGTTTGATGCCAGCCATTTAAGAGATAAGTAATCAGCTAAACCAATAATTTCTGATAAGCTACAATTTATTAAAATAGTGACATAGTCAGGAAAAAAAATGAATTATATTCCACATTTTCTATTTGTATTCTTCCAGTCCCGCTCTGGATTTTAAATACTACATTCTGTAGAACACCCAGAACAAGATTTTGTGCCATTTTACCAGAATTATAAGGCTAGTTACTGATGGCAGAAGACCCTTTTCCCTAGATCTTTGTAGGGGGAAAGTACTGTTACCCACTGATTTTAAAACTTCTGCATGATTGTTTTCCATTATCAAGTTTTCAGATACCCAATAAGCTACAGGCTAGTTTTCTGTCCTCTGAAATCCCATTCTGTACAGTCTATGGCCCTGTATACCATGTGAACCCAGCAGATGGAAAAGGGCTGGCTATTTGTTATATTATTGGGTGTAAAAATGGTTGAGGCATCTGTTATTCAAAAAATAATTTCTTGTCATACTTTTGCCACATTTTGCTTTGATATGCATTCTTAATGTATATAAGGATCAATATAATTTAAAGATGTGAATATATTTGTGAATTATATACCAAGGTCTTCTGCTTTGAGCAGGGGGTTGCATTAAATCTCAAAATTCCCTTCCAGCCCTATGATTCCATGACTTCTATGATATAAAGATGTAATTGACATGTAGATTTGGGACCAGCAAAACAAACAGTTAAATCCACTGTACAAATCTGGAGACAGTAAAGCCTAATGATTTACAATCTAAGATCACAGATATATTTATTTTCTGTATGAGCTGGCTTTTATTGATGAAATGGAAATTGTGATCATTATTTCATTTACTTAAGGTTCAATTATTTGTTTAAAAACTATGCTGAATGTTTTATATGCAACGTTTTTTTCCATGTATGAAAGTATTGTTTTTCCTCCAAAAAGGAATTAAAAATTGTTCCCATTTATAGCTAATTTAACCATGGGTAAAATTCCATTGCAAACAATTTGCACAACCAAAAATTGTGGCTTATCATGGCATTCAAGCCTGATATGGCAATTGGTGATTTCCAAAAATAAGAATTTTAGTTCCTAGAAGTTTGTTATCAGCTACAAAATTCAGTTTTTAAACCAAAATGGTTTCTGGTTCAGGTACAGGATAAGTCACAATTCTTTTTTACACTTTAATGCATGAAAAATAAAATGGCAGTGTGTATGTTTCTTAACTGAACCTTTTTGCTTAGTGTATCATTTACATAGCCTTATAAATATGAATTTTCCTTTAGAAAACTGAAATTAGGCAAGCTTCAAATTCCAGATATCAAACATTACAATAAATTATGGTTTATGAATTATAAATGGCTCATTCACAGCCAGTTGAAATTTATGCTGAATAATAAACGATGATTTGTAAATCAGTTGTTAAATTCACAAATGTATTTGCTGAAAGTAAATCAATCACTTTATGGATTAATGCAAGTTGGAAAGTAATTAATTGGTTTAAGAATTCTTATCATGCTCTTTAATCATAATACTCCAAACTGAGTTTGTTAAAATGTACGAGTGCCACAAGAGGACTCTTTTAATATAACTTGTATACAGTATTTGGCAAAAGTGTACAGAAAGTAAATAGGATGTCATAATGCAGTGCATGATGGTAATTTCCATGTGCTATTAAAATTCGGTATTTAATAATTAGTTTATTTGTATGAACATGAAAACTGAAAATTCTGGTTACTGCAGCTAGGGCCTCCCATTAAATTGTTCTTTATTAAAACTTTTCCCATCAGATGTGTTGAAGTTTTGCAAAATTATTAAACAGCACTTTTATAGTTTCAATTTACCTGAGGCAAGGGAAGGCTGGATTAGAATATATGACTTCAGTTTGATAAGAATATTCTTTTCAAAGTTGTTGTTATGGTCTAGATGATAACCAACTGGTGGTCCATGAGAAAATGTTGGTGGTCCACAGAAAAAATATTTGCATTTTTTTATATTGCACTAAATCAGGGGTCCTCAAACTACCCTGGGCTGGATATGTGCAATGAATGTTTGTGTTGCTGCAGAGAGTCTCCCGCTTTGGAGTCTTTTTGTGTGGGGCAGAGGGAGGTAGAAATTCTGACTTGGGACCTGCTTTAGTCTCCCGGTGCAGGACTTTGGGTGAAGGCTGCAGGGAAGCACCACTGGTGGCGAAGAGCCGGAGGGCCTTGTTCCAGTGGGACTGCATCATGGCCTGGAACTGGCTGACCATTTCAGCCCGCTGAGCCTCCAGATACAGGTACCTGGCCTTGCACTCCTACAGATCTTCCATCTGCTTGGAAAACCTATGCTTGTAGTCCTCAGTGAGATGCTTCTGCTGAGCCTCCTTCTCAGTCAGATCCAATTTAAACTGAGCCAGCTATTTTGCCAACTCTTTCTTATGGCTGCTTAACTCCAATTGTTTTCTATTAGAGCCCTAAGGAGCCCGGGCGGGCAGGTGAGAAGTAGGTGGGAGGGGAGGGACGATTAGAGGCCGTCGAGACGCCCCTTGACGTGAGTTGCATCAAGTTGGCCACGCCCACTCAGCCACTCATTAGGCAGATCATATTAGTGGTCCGCGGGATTTAAAATTATAAGTTTAGTGTTGGTAATCCCTGGTCTAGATGACCCAGTTAGCATACCAAGGACATTCATTTTCTTTATTCGTACAAACAAGTATTAGGTCTTTCACTGATTTCTTTTATTTACAAATGCTCCCCCTCCCCATAAGTTTTTCCTCACAATTTCAAAGTAGTTCTCAATTTATTTATTGTAAATATTTTCTCTCCCATCTCAAATTTCTTCAGTTGTGTTAACACAGTACTTGACTTTCAAAATTATTTTTGGAATATTTACCAAGTCATGTGATTTCCAGAAGAGGAAACAAAAAATTTCCAATACATCATTTTAGTAGGTTTTTTCCCCTGTATTTCTTCTTCCGCTTGTGCTATCAAGTCTCTTCCCCTTTCCTTGCAGTGTTGTAATCTGAGATAATAAATCTGTAGCCAGAAACTCATGTTAGTCACCAGACTCCCAGTTTGTAATAATCACAAACTTCTCCAGTCTAGTGCCCTCTGTGATATGCTTGTGAATTACAATTACCTTTCGAGTTCACTTAAACATTGTAAAATTCTACAAGTAATTACAAAAGGTAAAAAATAGGCGTAAAGGAAAAAAGTGAAGAACATTAGTCAGGTCTTAATATATTTGTGTCTGAGCATGTGTAATAAACGTATATTTTAAAGCAAAATCTAAACATACCCAGAGACTTGGATTGATCAATACCTTCAGCAAGATCAAAGTATCCTGAGATTTGCAACTATCTGACCAATTATTAAAAGGGTGGAGGAAGGGGAGGGGGAGACTGGATGTGGTGGGAACTGCTCTTCAAGATATGCTGAATGTTGGCTTATGAAAAAACAAGTGGTTGACCATCAGTTATATTTATTTATCTATATCTACAAATAAATTATGTGGCAATCTCACACACAGTTTATGGAAGTAAGTTTTATAATAGTAAGCAAAACCAAAAGCCTTTTCTGAGAATTTGTTCAGAATTTGTCAAGACTGCATTGCCTTTGATTCTAAAACAAAAACAGAATTTTAAAATCCAAATCTAAAGAAAAATGGCAACTTCTAAGAGAACTTTATAATTGTCACAATACAACTCTCTAAATAATAACCACTCAGCAGAATCTTATATTACTTTTATTATTTCATGTATAATTTCACAGGGCTATTTTTTGCCTTTCTGACACTAAAGGAAGGGTTTTTTTTAAAATCAAGAACTGGATACATCATATTATACAAATATATGGACTTCAAGAAAATGAAATAAAAAAACCTGGAACCATGATATGGTCAAACTATTTTAATTATATATATATATATGTGGCAGAGTCTTTGTCTGAATAATTGTTATGACCAAATTGTGTTTACATACATTTTTAAGATTGCTTTGAAATTTGCTTTTGTCTATTAACCACTGCTAATAAGAATATATGCTAGAACCAATTATGGCAACTTTCAAATTTCTAAAATATGAGAAAAGAATATTGAAAAAAATATAAACTGCAGCAAGATACAAGATAATTTAGACAGAATCCAAATAGTTAAGTCACTGTCCCAAATCCTATCCTACAAAAAGAAGTCAAATATTATTATTATTATAAATTAAGGAATTAGATGTAAATTTTATACAATGTGCCAAAAATAAGTATGATTGGACTGAAATAATGCATGGTAAATACCTAGAACTTTGAAAAATAGTATTTATATCCATATTGGCAAGTCATCGAATATGCATGTTTATCCTTGAATTACATCCTGTTAACTGTCTGTTACAAATTCAGAAATCAGGCCATGGTTATGAGCCTTTTCTCCATCATATATGTAACCAGTTTGACACAGATAGCCAAACTTTGAAATGAAAAAAGTAAAACTAAAGAAATTCACACTGACCTATTTACAAAAAAAAGTTTACAACTTTAATCTGAACAGGTAGGCCCTTATGAGACTTCCTCAGATTTATGGCCAAATATCACTTCTGTCAATCTTTGTTTTATAGAATTTCTATGGGCCTCTTGTATATGAATCGTTAAAAGTAATAGAAGGGTAAAGCGCATTACCCTAAAACTGGTTTAATTACCCTGTTTTCACAAATGGCATATAGGTGGCCTTTACTAGAAACAACAAATACGTTCAATAGATTTATTTTCTGTAAACTCAAATGAAAGACCAAGCACATTCTACAGCAAGCTATTATTGCAGAATGTTAAATAAATACAGCACTGGAATATTCACCATCTCTAACCACATCAATGTTCTCTTTTCTAAAAAGCCACATCCACAAACTAAGGGGAAATGTTAAGCATTTTTAGCATCGTCAGTTAGTCAGACTCCATGACAGAGCACCTCTCGTCCTTTTACAGCACAGTAAGGTAGCTCATACAGAAAAAAAAATGTAAAATGTGCTTACAGGATATCTACAAAGAAATGGGGGGAAATGGGTCAATTCTCTGCACAAAAGTACTATAAAACAGCAAGCTTATTTTATTGAGTGTTATCCTTTAAGCATAGTGGTATTCATATTTTTGCAACTCAACTTTTCTTCATCCTCTCAGACAAGCCTTGTTATCCATTTAGAAGATCCAGTTTTACTAAGAGGAATGAGGCTTACCTTTAATGTGTATGGTTATGGTGGTAATGTTAATTTCTTTTGGGTATTCTGAAATAAGAGTGTGCAACCTTAAAAACCCATAAAAGCATTTGGGACATTAGAAAGCAGGTATAATAAAACTAGCAATTATATTGCAAAATCCCTCATTCTCCCAAATCTTGTAAGGGTCTTGAAAAAATACCCTCTTAGCATAAAGCTGGTAGGATAGGGCAATACAGTATGTAAGTACACACAAGAAACTGTCCCCCATCAATTTAGAATGTTTAATCAGCAAATTAATTCACATATATCCAGCATCTGCATACATTGCTTAATAAATCAATTATTTAGACCAAAACACTCAAGCCACTTCTGGCCATACAATCCTTTATTTAACACGGTAGTCTCCAGATCTCTTGGATTGTAACTCTCCTGATTACTGACCTGTCTTTAAAATTTATTGGAATTATAGTTACAAATATCTAAAGGGCATACAGTTGAACAGCTCTGATTTAATATTAAAGAGAGTACAAAGCTAAATTTTAACTGCAAGTTACTTAAACCAGTGCATTTTTGCTATCAAGTGAAAACATCAGATTCCTAAAATTTAGATGGTTTGCGTCAAAGCTGATTTAGTTCTCAAGGCAGCAACAACAGCAATCCTCAAAGACTCAGCTTCAAGAATTAGAAGGCATTTCCCCCATTATTTAATTTAAAAAGCAAAATGCAAAAACAATAACCCTTCAATGCATAGAAAAATGTTTTTTTCCAGGACTCTAAAATTGGTACAGTAAAATTATATATATATACAGACACCCCAAAAAATTATTCAAGACCCTAGAATATCCATAGACTCTCAAAACAGTGCAGTACAAGACTTTGAGACTACTGTTAATTATGTGTTTTTGTTTTCATTTCAATATTTCAGCTTGCAAGGTCAGATTTTTTTCATTCATAAGGACAATCTTTTAATTAACCACTTAAAAGGATTTTCTTAAAGCACTATGTACTTACAAACAAGTCTCATTTTTTTTAAAAAAATAGCAATCATTAGATTTCTCAGCAGATGTGAAAGAAAACCCAAATATATAACAAATAAAAGACTGTCTTTTTTTTCTGTGACAGCTTTTGGAAGTATGAATTTCAGAACTTTGAAGTGAGAAAGCTAAAGGTATTTAAAAAGTTCCCTGTACTTAAGTTCTTTAACTAGAAATCATTCAAATAATAATATATTTTTCAAACAATGGATTTAAAGCTTGTTATGATCCAACACGAGTTGAAGTGGTTCTTTTGTCAGAAAAGAAGCTTTTGAGAAGAAATACCTGCCCAATGCTAACTACAAGTAGAATGATGGCTTCGCCTATTGACCAATAAGCCACCCGCGTGTTTAAGTCTTCTGCTCTGCTACGGCCTTGTGCTTCCCTCAGTCGAAAATGTGTCTGATAATCAATGACAGACTTTAGAGCCTCATGAATTGAAACACATGCGGACTCCATCTAGAGACAGAAAAATAGAGCACTGATTAATAAAACAGACAGAGTTTTACAAAAATCAAAAGGATTATGTTCTTCAGAATCACATTATTGTAATACAGCATTACTCTAGTTGCTTGTATTTTGATTAGAATCAAAATAACCAATTTTAAAAATATTACTTTAATGAAAGAGGGCAATCACCAAGAATTTCTCTCCATGCAGAAACTGTTGTCAGTCAGCAACAAGAATATCAAAACTTGATGCAAACTATATATTGAAAATGTTTCAATTTTAACTCTTAATATTTAGTAATTTTATCACTGAGATCCAAAAATGAAACATGCATATGTATAATGAACTCTATAATCATATGAACTACTTGCTGAACTCTTCTAACCTCTTTCCCCTGAATAACAGGAGATTCCTTCCAATCCTCTAAATTGTGGTTTGGAAATGGAATGATATATGAGAAAGGATTGAGCCCATCTCTGTACTACTGACAAAAGCTGTTCTACTGATCGAAATGTTACTTAAGCAGCAGTTTCAAAGACCCTGATCAACAATGATGGATACTATAAGTTGCAGTTCACAATAACTGGAGATTTGGGCAACAGTATAAACATACACTTTAGGGAGTGTTTTGCACAATAATAGCCAAGGCTTTAGTTGCCATTATTCATTTGTTTGTTCCTTCTCAGAGGACAGCTGGTACTAAAGTGTTCCATATTAGAAGCTGCAGAAATCTGATGTTTTGATCCGCCTTCTTATCCCACCTTTCATTCAGGTTAGCACTCTTTATTACTTGTGCAAATGAAAAAGTGACAAATGCCATCCTCCCTTGTATTCCCATTTTTGATGAAGTGAGACTGTCACTCAATTAACTGGCTATATGATCATGCTATTAAAGAAAAATAAAAATTCTGAAGTTCTATAAACTGATTCTAGTATATTTTAGGATGAAGACAGCACATTACTGTGTATTCAGAATTTATCATACCTGAGTGAGTGCAGTGACTCTGTTTTCACTAGGAAAGAGAGGTGGGTCATCTCCAACTTGAAAGTCAAAGTAAACTGTTTTGTGTGTGAAAGTTGAAAACTCATTGCTGAAACAAAACTTGTATGTTCCATTTCTAGATGCGGTAAAAGTAAAACTATCATACTGTTTCTTCATTTCTTTATATAGCACAATCCCATCTGGGTCTTCTAAGCGACAATCAACATCATAGTGTCCTCCAGTAATTACCTGTGGAATAAAGAAAACTGGTATTTGGAACACTGATGAACACTTTTATCAGTTAAAGAAGGAACACTGATAAACACTTTTATCAGTTAAAGAAGTATCTTTACAAAGCAAATATACTAAACTGTACATTGTTAAAAACTTCAACAAGGGAAATTAAATATGTTGCAATCACAACTAAGTAAAGGCAATTTAAAACATTTTGTTGCATTTCACATATTTTTGTAGTAATTGTTTGGACCAAATAATAATTGAGAAATAAAAGTAATCAAGTTAACATGAAAACACATCACTTAAGAATAACTCTCTATTCCAATAACTGTAACAGTTATTAAAACCATCAAGGCCACATTTTGAACTTCTTAGTACTATAGATAATATCCTATCATATAATATCCAAAACTAGATGTGCGTTTAGTAAAGACTGACTTAGGTTTTACATTTTAGTGAAAGAAAAGAGAAGAGGATGACCAGCAGCAATGTATAGTTTCCATTATAACACCTGCTAGAAGATATGAAAGGCCAAATGGGTGACAGATGATCCTGGAAAAATCCTATGAAGTCACTAAAAATTGAAACTGATCTGAAAGCATGTAATCAATGAAAAATACAAAAGAAAATGGGAATATTAAAACCTGCAGCACTCCTGAAAAAGTTCTTCATTCTCTAAATTGAGGAGGGCCATTCATCTTGTACTTGCACAAACACAATCTCTATGTATAATCAGCAGACCTTACTAAAAGATAAACTTTCATGAGTAAAGGGTTCCTTTCCATTTTTGGAAAGCTTTAGGCTTAGGAAGGAGATATTGTTAAAAAAACTTTGGCTATTTCACCTAGCATTCATTAGCCTTCTTTAAAAATATGATACAAAAAGTCACTAGACCTACAAAATAATTAGTGTAAAGAAATCAGCAGCTGGAGGTAAAAACAGACAAGGTTATCTCCATATCAATTATGAGAAGCCTTACTACAATTCCATGAAATAGAAACAAAATCCATGCCATTGTAGCTTGTAACAATGCGTGGATAACACTGAAGATTAGAGATTAAAGATTAAAATTAAAGTGTTGTGGAGTAATATTTTATATCAAGTTCAAAGTATTTTGGACAAGGTTTTTAAAAAATAGATTACGTTCATTAACTATTTTCTTCATCTTAAAATGAATGAATATAATTCATTCTATTCTAGAATAGATTATCCACAAATAATCCATGTGAAACCAAGAGAATCTATGTCAACATTCATTACCTATTCTGATAGCTGAACAAGCAGCACCAGTTACAAAGCCTGAAATTTAGACACCAGAGAACGTAGCTAGCATTTTTGGAAATCCTGCAGCTAAGAGTGCCTTTTAGATTACTGTAGTTTGGATTTCAAGATAGAGTTGTAGATACAGATTGCTCATAATTGTGATGTTCCATTCTATTTACTCTCTTCTGGTTTCATAATCCTTCTCTGAAACATTCAATTGGTATTCCTTTCCTATTAAGAATGCTGGGTCTAATGAAGATTATTTTTTCTTACCAAGTCCCAGCCAATTCATATCCTAGGTAGAGAGGCGCGTGCAAGTCTTTTTCACTGGCAGAATTACAAATATGGACTTTCCAAGGGAAATCTCCACATTTCACTTTTTGAAGTAGTTAAACAGTTGTATACAATTGAGATTGTAATTTTACATATTTGATATTTTAATTTTAATAATGCCATTAAGTTTTATTTTATTTTATGGCAAGCAGATAGGAAGAACATTTTTCTACTTATCTGGTTAAGAGAAAATGCACTTTAAATGAATATAAACACTAACAAAGAAATATTCATGTATAAAAGCAAGGATAAACATTAGATCAATGAATCTCTGCCATATAAACATAGAAAACAGGTATTTTGAGAAAAGCAAAGTAATACAAGAAAATTAATTCTATTCTCAAAAATTCTTATTCACCTCTTGTACCAGAATTTCAGATAGAATTCCTTAATAAGAAATTTAATATCAAGTAATAGCACAGTTTCCATAAAAAATAACGTGATGGCAAGAGGATCAATGTTAGGGAGGCTCCCCAAAAAGGGATCATCCAATTTCAGATAGAAATATGGGAAGCATAGCCAGCACTATTGATAAGCATTTTATTCCTAGTATTCTACTGGAGGAAATGTTCTTCTCTGCATAGAGTCTATTAACAATAAAATAAATGATATCTAGTCAAACTATTATCCTGAATCCCTATATGTAGGCATCACCAAGAATATCAGCCAACTGTCTACCCAAATACCATAATAGGTTCAGAAATGCAGAACTGAAAAGCACCTAGTCATAAGACTGTAAATCTTTTAACTAATTATAACTGTTATATCCTTGTTTTTCAATATTCACCTCAATAATTCTTATGGTAATATATTTAGTAAAATAATGAATGTATGCTTATCTATGTGGACATGGTTTTACCCCAGCAATAATGATGTTCAAAATCTTGAGTCCTAAAAAATATGGTTTCCTGAGATTGCAGCTAATGCTATAGATAAAATTACAAAGTTCATTTTTATCATCACTCCTCTCCTAACAGACCAAAATCTGTTAAACATCTTACTCCATGGAGAGTCGATTTTCAAATATTTACTATTTCAATTTGTTTTCCTAAATCTTGATAATATAAACCATTATCTGAAGTCATCCTGTTAAATGAGAGTAACACTCATATGTGGTCCTGACATTAGATTAAAAGATGGCAGTATAGTTGGAAATAGCATTCAACACTTCACTGAGTAGAAAATGAGGAAGTAGCCAGCAAGGTAATGTTGCTAAATCGGACACTGTTATATAGTTTCTTAGGATCCAGTGAAGCCATTGATTACATAAAAAATAGTACTTCCTCTGTTTCTGTTGAACAATGAGATGAATCATCATTCAAGTTGGATAGCAAATATATATATTCTTCATATTTTAGGCAACATATGGTCCATGCTTTTAATTTCCATACAACATAACTCCATTTCAATGTCATATTCTAGAAAGATAATCATATAATACATTCATCTACAGAGTTTATAATCTAATTTTTTAAAAATAGGAAAGTACATGGGACCTTGCTTTCAATGGAGATGTTGATTTGATGGCACACAAAAAGTGTTGTTGGCAGAATTGCCTTACTCATTTTCAGAATGAAATTGTTGCTGCTGATATATGCATCTTCTAAGTAAGTGATATGTACTTTATTTACCTGTATTAATACTGATTGTACATATTGTACATACAATACATATTTGAGCTTATACAGCCACTTTATTTTCATTTTCTCCTTTTAAGTGAAAATCATACAATTTCACTTTTGCACATTGCACAAAAGAGACATTTAACAACAGTCTATGCCTAGTCACCTGTTTCACCATACTGTTGCAAGCAACAGGTAGCAGCGCCACATACAACTACCAAGCTAAAACTAGCAAAACAGCAGGAATAGTTTTGTGTGTTTAAAACCACACCCAGCATAGGTATACAATAGCGCTAGCAATAACACTTCGACTTATTGTACACACACACACATCAAAAGGGATATATATAATATAATAAGAAGTATATATAAATAATACAATAAGAAGACTCAAAACAAAAAGGTCCATGACAAATAGGACAGATCAGAAGGGGGATGGGGGGACGGACGAATATCTGTACTAAAAGGAAGGTCGGTTAGATGAGAATAATCAATGGGGCCACGACTCGACGTGGAACTCGCAGTTCTTAAATGGGTCTTGCCGCCTTTTCAGTCCTGTTTGACCACACACACGATCAAAGGGGCCGCTTTCAACCTCAATTCCTGTCCAAACAACTGAAACCAGGCAAAAGTGTAAGGAGGATTATTCTGCGTGTGGAAGGGGCGGACCCCCGCCCGGCCCAGCCAAGCATAGCCGGCATAGCCACTTGCCTATGTGGTGCCGCGAAAGGAACGACGTTGTCCTTACCTGAAATTCCAAGGTACATTTGGTGCCCTGCACGATCTCCTCATAGAAGCACTGCTTGGCATTATCGGGCAATTCGAAGGTGATCTCCGAGGCGCGGACCGACCCGCTGAGCTGCAGCAAGAGCAGCAGCCCCGCCGCCAACCAGCCTCCACAAGCACCAGGGCCTCGCCAGCGCCGCAGCAACATCTCCGAGGCCGGGGCTCGATCTACAAGCACGGGAGGCGAAGCTGAGGCGAAATAAGAAAGCAAAATGAGCGCCGAGACGAGAAGGGTCGGGTCGCCAGGCCCATCTACGGTAATCGGGAAGGAGGGGGTCCTTAAGGGGATGGATGGGAAAAACACCCTTACCTGCGAGGTGGCCGAAGACGCGCCGGCTTTCACTTGCGGCGTGTCCGTACGAGAAAAGGGAGGGCGAAAAACGGGAAAAGGTGACCCGGAAGTGAACGGATTCTAGCTAAGACCAGAGCGAAGAACTTCCGGGAGGGATCATTTGTAGACGTGGTGTTCGCTGAGGAGAATTAGGTGGTGTGGTAGAAAGGAATGGGCGGAAATGAAACAAAGGGATGGGCGTGGCCTAAGGTGCTATTGGTCCTGCGAGGAGAGATGGCCGCTCCTAAATGGCGGCGAGAGTGGGTGGGTGGAAACAAGTGTTGCTAGGCGACAGTGGTTATGAAGCAAGCCGGCTTTTCCTGTTCTCCGGTTAGCCGGAACTACCAGCCGTTATAGAACCAGGGAATTGTGGGAGTACCTTCCCCCCCCCCCCAGGTTCTTTGGTGGCGCCAATTCCGTTGCCGTTGCCAATTCCGTTGCCGTTCTGTAGGTATTACCACTAAAAGGAAAAAGGATAAAATCCTAAATTCAGAAACAAAGGCACCATTAGAAGCTTTTTTGGAAAACCAGGAAAATAGCATTAAAAATCCCCATAGAAACAGAGCCCAAGAAGAAAAACCAGAGTAATTAAAATTCCGATATAGTGGAGGGAAAAACAGGAAATGCAGACACAAAAAGAGATC
Source organism: Thamnophis sirtalis (assembly GCF_051295495.1). NCBI lineage: Eukaryota > Metazoa > Chordata > Lepidosauria > Squamata > Natricidae > Thamnophis > Thamnophis sirtalis. The sequence goes on from NW_028261385.1 coordinate 51,704,513, forward strand.
AACCAAGATGACATGGGGGAAGCAAAACAGAAAAGTGCTAAAGACAGGTTATAAAAATAGTATCAGTTTGGGGAAAATAAATACTTGGGGCAAATAAAATTAAAATTAGAAACACAAACTAGAAAGCACCTCCTTGCCGGTAGAGCAAAACAGGAATGAAACCATTAACACAGGAATCATACAAAAGCCAGAATCATTAGCACAAAGCTATTAAAAAAATCAGACTTCAGGTAAAAAGCGCATAAAAATATCTAGCCAATCCCAGTTTAGTGGTTAGCCCAGGAACGGTGTCCTTGCTGCTTGTACTTCCTTCCTGAAAAAATAAAATACCTGGCTTCCATGCAGCTTTCCGTTGAAATTATTTTTCACGGCTTCCCAGCGGGAAATTCAAACCTAGCAAAGGAAGATTTGAACTCTTCAAACAGTTCAGCACAGAGTGTGTGTGCGCATGCACATTCGTGCGCGCGCGCGCACACACACACACACCATTCACTACACCAGGGTGATGGATGAGTTTTGGGTTAAAGATGAATGTTAGTATTGCTAGTCTCAAGTGTTGATTATATACCATGTTTCCCCGAAAATAGGACAGGGTCTTATATTCTTACCTACAAAATATGGCTTGGGCTTTATTATGGGGGGAGGGTTTATTGTTTTGGGATTGCCGGGTGGCTGCTCTCTTGCGAGCGGGCTCTCAAAGAGCCGGGCACAGCTTCATGGGCGAATGACTATATTGTGCTGTCGCAGCAGTGCAACACAACAGCCATGAAGCGACCACGCTCATGAGCAGCCACCCGGCAAGCCCCCTTTGAAGCCAGGCACAGCGCCATTCACTGACCTAGGGGTATCACCAAGCCATGTGAGCGCTTGTTCACCGCTGCCCAGCTCCCGCAGCTTGGCGCCTTCCAAATGCCAGTGAATGGTACTCTGCATGGCTGGAGAGGGGGGTTGCGCGAGCGGCTGTTCCGCTCTCGCTCACCCACCTACCAGCCTAAGGATGCATGGCCCAGCTCTCATTACGGAGGCAGGGCACCTCTGCCGCCGCCATCCCAGCCTGGCTTTTTCCATGGCTTCCAACCCGAGTATTTCGGCAGTGGCTGCTCTGGGCGCACACTCTATGGTTGTGGGCCAGCTGCCTGCAGAGCGTATAACCATAGAGCGTGCGCCCAGAGCGGCCACTGCTGAAAGACTCGGGTTGGAAGCCGTGGAAAAAGCCAGGCTGTGATGGCCCTGGCAGAGGTGCCCTGGCTCCGTAATGAGAGCTGGGCCATGCATTGGGAGGTGGGTGAGCGAGAGCGGAAGAGCCGCTTGCGCAACCCCCCTCTCCAGCTGTGCAGAGTGCCATTCACTGACATTTGGAAGGCGCCAAGCCGCGGGAACTGGGCAGCGGTGAACAGGTGCTCACGTGGCTTGATGATACCCCTAGGTCAGTGAATGGTGCTGTGCCTGGCTGCAAAGGGGGTTTGCTGGGTGGCTGCTTGTGAGCGTGGTCCCTTCATGGCTGTTGCATTGTGCTGCTGCGACAGCACAACACAGCCATTCGCCCATGAGGCTGTGCCCGGCTCTTTGGGAGCCTGCTTGCAAGAGAGCAGCCACCCAGCAACCCCCCTCTTCAGCTGGGCACAGCGCTGCTCACCAACCTAGCAGTATCCCGAAGGCACCAAGCAACGCAATCACCTTTGCCTCCCCCAGGTTCCCGCGGCTTGGCACCTTCGGGATACTGCTAGGTTGGTGAACAGCGCTCTGCCTGGCCAGAGGTGGGGGGTTGTCCAGGGGGCTTATATGCAGGGGGGGCTTATATTTTTGCCCACCAGAAAAATGTGGCATGGCTGTATTATGAGGACAGGTCGTATTTTCGGGGAAACACGGTAGCAATATATTATTGTGCAGTTTTTTAAACTTGTTTCCGAATCATAGTCTAACAACAATTTATGCATAAAGAAAGTATGGTGAAAGCTAGACTGAACCTATTATATTGTTCCATGGTTGTCTTTTCCAAGTAAAATGACAGATCTTGACATACAGTAGCTAATTTTCCTAGTGTCTCAACTGGCAAGGTGAAAATAAAAGTTTGCCAACTTAACATGAACAAACAGGATTAGGAGAAGACATTGTTCTGCCACTTTATTCCTTCCCAATTTCATTTAGAATTCTGTTGAAAACCACCATTTTAAAAGCATTTGCTCGGAAACTTAGGGGGATGAAGCAAAACTTTTTTGAGCATGCTAGCAAACCAGGTTGTTGGCTCTTTTATAGACTTTGGAAAGAAAGAGAGAGCAGACGTATAGCTCAACTGCAGAATAGTAAAGGGGAATTAGTAGAAACCAAGGGGGAGAAACAGGAAATTATTCAAGGTTTTTTTCAGCAGCTATATAGTAGAGAAGAAATTTCTGAGGACCAAATTAAGGAATTTTTAGATAATGCAAATCTACTCAAGATCTCAAATGAAGCGAAAGGGGTACTGAACCAAAAGATAACAATAGATGAATTAGAAAAGGCAGTCAAAAAAATGGAAAACAACAAAACTCCTGGCATGGATGGTTTGCCAGTTGAAATCTATAAAACTTTTTGGGAAATCTTAGGACAAGAGATGATAGTAATATTTAATGCTGTCTTGACGGATTCTATCGCACCGAAATCGTGGGCTGAGGCCTATATAACCCTTTTGCCTAAAGCTGGAGCTGACCGTACCCAAATTAAAAACTATAGGCCCATTTCACTTTTGAATGTGGATTAAAAAATCTTTGCAGCTATACTTGCAGATACACTTAAATTCTTCCTTAGTAAATTTATACACCCTGATCAGAACGGCTTCCTGCCGTCAAGGCATTTGAAAGATAATGTTAGAATTATTTTGGATGCCTTAGAATATTATGAAGCCCGGCCGGATAAACAAGTGGCCTTTATGTTTCTTGACGCACAAAAGGCTTTTGATCGGGTAAATTGGAAGTTTATGTTGTCACAATTAGAAAATATGATGTTTGGAGAAAACTTCTTAAATGCAATTCAGGCAATTTATGTACGACAATCCGCGACATTATTGGTAAATGGAGAAGAGGCAGGTGATATTGAGATTGGTAAAGGCACAAGACAAGGATGCCTGTTATCTCCCCTACTGTTTATCCTCACATTAGAACCCCTCCTTAGAATAGTGAGGAGTGATACATAAATTAAAGGATTACAAGCTAAAGCTCAGGAATTTAAGGTCCAGGCTTTTCCCGATGACCTTGTTTTTATCCTGGAGGATCCTATGGCTTCTGGGAAGCCATGTAAAATAGAGGAGTACGGTAAGATAGCGGGGCTACGTATAAATAAAGAGAAGACAAAACTGTTAATTAAGAATATGACGACCAGAAAAGGGTAGTACAAAGCCTGTTAGGGATTAACATGGCCCATAGAATACAATACTTGGGAATTTGGCTCACGGAGAGATGTTCCTCTATCAAGGTAGATAATTATATGAAATTGCTACAGCAGGTATCTAAGGATATGACTAATTGGAGTGGTAAACAACTGTCTTTGATGGGCAGGATTGTGACAGTTAAGACATATGTATTACCGAAATTTTTGTTTCTGTTTCAAACGGCACCAACTAAATTGGACAAAATTTTAAAAAAATCTTTGGAGACAATAGTGGCTCGATTTATATGGCAAGGCAAGAAAGCACGAATTAAAGCCGAAATGTTGCAAAAATGTAAAGAACTGGGAGGCTTCGGAGTACCCAACTGGGAAGCATATTATAATGCAGCAATTATGACATGGGTGAAGGATTGGGTGACGTTGAGTAGAAGGCTCCTATTGGCTATAGAGGGACATGACCTCCCCCAGGGATGGCATGCCTCCCTCTGGCAAGAAAGAGACACCCCCCATAGGTACTTCATGGGACATTATATTCGGAAGATTTTGATGGGGGTCTGGGAAAAGATGAGGAAAAAATACTATCTTAGGGTTCCGTGCTGGTTGGCACCGTTAGAGGCCTTAACGTATCCCAGTGTATTTAATTGGACAAGAAACATAACATATAAAGACATCATGACAGAAGATGGCAACATGAAAACAAAGATGGAATTAGAGCAGCAGGGCAGGAATCTGGAATGGTGGGAATACTTACAGGTTAGAAACAGGTTTAAAAGCGATAAGGTACGTTTTGGGATCTACCCAAACCCTCAGAGGCTAGATAAGATTCTGTTTGGCGGAGACAAGAAAATGTTATCGAAGATTTATCAATTTTTGACCTGCCAAGATGCTAAAGAAGAGATAGATAAATGCCTTCTAACAGCATGGGAGAGAAACTTTGGCTATGAGATTGAAATGGGCAAATGGTGGGATCTATGGAGTAAGACTATTAAACTTACAATATCTACAGCATTCAAAGAAAACATATACAAGATAGTTTATAGATGGCACTTCCCCACAACGAGGTTAGCCAAAATGTTTCCTGGGTTATCTCCACTGTGTTGGAAATGTGGAAGAAAGGATGGCACATTCTACCATATTTGGTGGTCCTGTACTGAGGCCACGAAATACTGGAGAAGGATTCAAAAATGGCTAAAAGAGGTTACCGGGGCAAGCATGGAATGGAAACCCGAGAATCTTCTTCTAAGCATTAAACCAGAAAACATGAGCAATTCAATATGGCATTTGAGCCTACATATAATTGTGGCCGCAAGAATAACTTATGCACAATTTTGGAAATCCACTACCATACCGTCGGAAGATGCTATAATTAAAAAGATCTATGAATGTGCAGAAATGGATAGAATGACGGGTTGGCTGAGGGACAAAGGAGAAATGGAACATTATCTTAGCTGGAACCTATGGTATATGTGGGCGACAAGGAGAACAGCAGGGACTTAAAATGGGGAAAGTTAAATAGCAGTTGTTAACAATGGGAACTAAAAGTGAATATGGGTATTATAATCTCTGAATTTTGTAATGAGAAGATGTGGCTTAGAGACCTAACAATGAGGAAGGAAAAAAAAAGTTGGGCTGTGAATGACTGTCACCGAGGGGGGGGGGTGAGGGGGGTTGTATGTTTAAAATTGTATTTGTATTTGTATGTTTTACTCTTCAAAAAAATGTATAACTAATAAAGATTACTTTTAAAAAAAGCATTTATCAAGGAAGGTACCGGTAATCTAGGAATGTAAAGACCATAGTAAAGTACAAATATTAAGTCACAATTTCACCATAATTCCCTAGAGGGCGCTCTTGAATAAGAATAGTTTTTCAAGTAAATTCATTTTCATGTGGAAAGGTATATGCATTTATTTAGTTTTGGAGGGAGCAAAATATGTTAAAAATATCTAATACAGACTGATTTAAATTCCTCCTATAGCTAACTTTAATAGGAAACGGAAACCTGAAAGTTACAAGGTATTTTAATAAATTTTCTGATTTGGGGGTGACCTTTTGAAGAATCAGAATAAAAAGACCATTGTTTTATAGTTTTAAAAAATGAGGAATTTTAATGTACATAAAAATATCTATTTTATTTCAAAGGCCTGAAAAAAAAAATTTGCAGCAAACTACTTAATACTTATAGAATTGCTAAATTCCTTCTCCACTCCTCCCAAGTTCTTAGAATTTTATTTTAAATCACTAAGAAAATTCCTAGATTCACTCCAAAAGGGATATTTTGATCCCACTATTTCAGGGTTCTGCTTTGGGGTTTTTGTGGGGTTGTAAAAGGAATGCTGAATTGTGACATGTTTATTACTGTTTCCGGTATATTCATAAAGTAACAGCATGGATAGATAGAATACATAATTACAGGTTTTCAAAGGAAAGGTAATGCTCTCTGCAAAAACATGAAATACAAAGAATTGTATTGATACAATTTGATAGTTAATCTGCTGTTGTGTAAAATTAGTTGTGAACCTTAATTTATGTCTGAAATACACATCGAGACATTTGGATATAATGTTTCTTTTTATCCATCCCATGCAACCTAAAATGTTATTACTAAATATCCTAACCCAATCTTCCCTAAACCACTGTCCTCAATTTTTGTGCAATATGCTTCTCATAATCTCCAGATAATATGTCCTCCGGCCAGCATTATGTTGGATAACTATACATCTAAAGAACACCACAGTAAGCAACATTATTCAAAGGCAGGGTAGTATCTCAAGATAATTAAACCATTTTTATTTACTTAGCAAATAACAGGCTGGATTCACACACAAAAACACACTAAATTAAAACGATATGAACCACATTATAACTGAGATTACATGGGAAGACATTCCTAAGCATTCCAGTTGTTAGTTTACACAGACAATGAACGTCTTACTGATGTACAGTTGTTAATGATATATTTGCCAAACAAAGCTGAAATATAAACAGGTTCACTGGATGAAAGTTACAGTGGGAGCTGAAGAGATTTAAGACTATTGCTGTTGCAGCACTGACTGTAATACACAGAACAATTTAAAAACAATACCTGCTCCTCTGTTAAAGGTTCAAAATTCCAGATTTGGGATTTGTATCTCGGCACCTATCTTTAGATGCAGCTAATCACAGGACGAATAGGAAACTTAGTTTTATGCAATGGGGCCATCTATAGGGGAAGTAAAAAAAACAAAAAGGCCACTACTGTATAGTGGCCATGACTTTGGGATGGGAGCTCTACTCCTTTGGACATAGACATCTTCTTGATTTGTTTTTACTTCTCTTAACAGGCAGCCTTGCCTTTTGCTGTAATGTTACCAGGGCTTTTCAGAGGATAGTATTTCCATTATAGAGAAGAGCAGAGTTTCCTAGCTTCAGATTTATTGGGAAAGCTTCACATCCTCACTGAAGAACACTGAAGCAAGAAAGGAAGAGTACTTAATTGACCTTTCTGTTGAATAATTATCTAATTGATTTGTACTCAGAGGACCCAGTAGCTGTGGCCAATAGGAATTGGCCCAAGTCCAAAATAGTTTGCTTTCCTTGTTATTACCTGTTGTTAAAGCTGAGAGATTTAAAATCTTTTCTTTTTGTGCTTAAAAGGCTATTCTCTGGAGCTTAGAAATGCCAAAAGGAAGTTCTTCAACTTTTACAAATGTGCTTAAGGAATGAACAAGAGCCAGAAGTTCATTGTTGTAGCTAATATTTCTTCACCTTTAGGAGTAGGAGGAAGACTAGAATATTTTGTTTCCTCCTTTGAAGGAATTAATATTGAATTCTAGTTGTCTGCAATTAGTAAGTTAAAATACTATCTAGAGATAAATGATGCACAATTTGAATGGTTTGCATTCTAATGTAGATATTTGCTTATTAACAATTAAGTATTCAAGTATTTCCATATCTTGTAAGAATGCCTACATTATTCAGTTCCCTATCTCAACACTTTCCTTCAATTTTCCTAATTTCTAAAGCACATCAGGCCTCAATATAATCTGCATATTAGAATAGCAAATTAAGCATCCTTAGTGGTAGCATCCTTTGGAAAATACAGGTACTTGCTATTTAATTCAATAACTTGGTTTTTTCTTCTTTTTCACAAATATATTGCTGCTCTGTTGTTTTTCAAAGTTTCATTCAAGGGAGGCATTTGCAAAAGTGCTTCTTTTCTCTTTCTTTTGTCCCTCAGCCACTTTTTCATGTAATTAATGAAATTGCAAAAACATCTCTCACTTTCAAACAGACATTTTGCTAAATTTATTTGTTTATTTATATTCCAGCTTTATTATTGTTACAAATTACTCCAAGTGATAAACATACACAACATTCTTTCCTCTTCCTATTTTTCCCATAACAGTCCTGTGAGGTGGGCTGGGCTGAGAGAGAGTGACTAGTCCAAAGTCACCCAGCTGGTTTTCATGGCTAAGGCAGGATTTGAAGAGCGTTGCTTGCTATCTCTCTTGGGGAAAAAACCTCACATATCTGCTAGTTTTTCCTTTTTCTTCTGTAAGATTCAACTCAATCCACATTTTGTCAGCTCTCAGCTTAATTTTTAATTCTTCAACTACAATGCAACAGGAAAAGAATAAAAAATAAGCATTGTCCTGTATGTCTCATTGATTATTCATTTAGCAGAAGCCCTTGTTAGAAGGTGCTCTGGGACATATGTAGAGTTCTGAAAGAACACCAAGTAGCAGCAGGTTGCACTAAAAAACAAAAATGTTCCCATTGTAATGTCATTGTCTTGAATTCAGAATTTATGGCAATGAAGATATTCATTATCTTTTAAGTAACAGGTAGATACAGTTGCAAGAAAAAGTATGTGAACCCCTTGGGATTACATGGAGTTTTGCATGAATTGGTCATAAAATGTGCTCTGAACTTCATCTAAGTCACAACAATAGACAAACACAGTCTGCTGAAAATAATACTACACAAACATTAGATGTTGCCATGATTTAATTGCACATAACATGTAAACATTCACAGTGCAAGGAGGAAAAAGTATGTGAGCCCCTAGCCTAATGACGTCTCCAAGAGCTAATTAGAGACAGGAGTGAGCCAACCTTGACTCCAATCAGTGTGATGATATTGGATGTGTTGCTGACAGCTGTTCTGCCCTTTAAAAACACACACCTGTTGTGGGTTTACTGGTTTCAAGAAGCACTGTCTGATGTGAACCATGCCTCGCAGAAAAGAGCTCTCAGAAGACCTACGATCAAGAATTGTTGACTTGCATGAAGCTGGAAAGGGTTACAAAAGTATCTCCAAAAGGCTTGATGTTCATGTGTCCACGGTAAGACAGACTGTCTACAAATGGAGAAAGTTTAGCACTCTTGCTACTCTCCCTAGGTGTGGTCATCCTGTAAAAATGACTGCAAGAGCACAGTGCAGAATGCTTCATGAGGTAAAGAAGAATCCTAGAGTGTCAGCTAAAGACCTATAGAAATCTCTGGCACATGCTAATATTTTTGTTGACACATCTACAATAAGGAAAACATTAAACAAGAATGGAGTACATGGGAGGACACCACGGAGGAAGCCATTGCTGTCCCCCCAAAAATATTGCAGCATGTTTGAAGTTTGCAAAAGAGCACCTGGATGTTCCACTGTGGACAGATGACACCAAAATTGAGTTGTTTGGGAAAAATACACAATACTATGTGTGGAGAAAAAAAGGCACAGCACACCAATATCAAAACCTCATCCCCACTATAAAACATGGCAGAGGGAGCATCATGGTTTGGGGCTGCTTTGCTGCCTCAGGGCCTGGACGAATTGTTGTCATTGATGGGAAAATGAATTCCAGAGTTTATCAAGACATTTTGCAGGAAAATGTACGACCATCTGTCTGCCAACTGAAGCTCCACAGGGGATGGGTGATGCAACAGGACAATGAGCCAAAGCATACAAGTAAGTCAACAGAAAAATGGCTTCAACAGCACAGAATACGCCCTCTGGAGTGGCCCAGTCAGAGTCCTGACCTCAACCCGATTGAAATGCTGTGGCATGACCTTAAGAGAGCGATTCACGTCAGACATCCGAAGAATATTGCTACACTGAAACAGTTTTGTGAAGAGGAGTGGCCCACAATTACTCCAGATCGTTGTGCAGGTCTGATCTGCAACTACAAGAAACATTTGGTTGAGGTTATTGCTGCCAAAGGAGGGTCAACCAGTTATTAAGACCAAGGGTTCACATACTTTTTCCTCCCTGCACTGTGAATGTTTACATGTTATGTGCAATTAAACCATGGCAACATCTAATGTTTGTGTAGTATTATTTTCAGCAGACTGTGTTTTTCTATTGTTGTGACTTAGATCAAGTTCAGAGCACATTTTATGACCAATTCATGCAAAACTCCACATAATCCCAAGGGGTTCACATACTTTTTCTTGCAACTGTATTTAATAATATACATGTTAGGAAAGCCTATCTAATCTACATGTTGAAGAGAAAGTGAGAAGAAAGTGAAAACTCCCTCCTTGTGTCTTGACACCAAGGTGCACTTAAATAATAAAAGGCCAGTTGAAAAAGCAACACAGAAACAACTTGTGAACACCCTTCTTACCTCTCTATTCTGTTTGCGAATGGTCCCAGAGCCTCAGAGGTACAAAGAGATAATGTAACCTCCAACACCTTTGGGATTCTTGAGCATTCAAGCCTTTAATGAAAAAGGAATTGAAGTAAAATAAGCCTTTAAACCAGGCGTGTCAAATTCAATTTCATGGAGGGCCACATCAGTATCATGGCTGCCCTCAAAGTGCCAGTTGCATGTAAGACTATGATGACTCACAGCAGCCAGGTGAGCGTGGTAGGCAAGGCTGTGTAGTCACAACCAAGTTGGCGAGTGTAGGTGGGTGTGGCTGGGTTGACACTACTCACTGGGCGTGGCTGACTCAGGACAGATGGGTTGGGACAGAACAAGTCACATCAGCTAAATTGTTAGGCAGGACTATTATTTAAATGAGATACCACTGGTAAATATCAGGGATCTAGTCTAAAATGAACAACATCCAGAAAGAAGCCTCTGGCACTTTTGTATTGTTGCCAATAACATGGCAACAATACCAATAACAACAATACAATAATATGTATTCACCAGGAACCTTTATCCCAGGGGTGGGGACTGATGGCCTGCTTTATGACTTGTGGACTTCAACTCCCAGAATTTCTGAGCCAGCACCATTCCCCACCCCCTGCTTTATCCTTATATCTTTTAAAATTAATTTCCAACATGTTTTCATATCCTAGGCCTTTACCAAGGATAAATATTGCACAAATACATACAAGTAGTCCTCAATTTATGACTGGTTACTTAGTGATTATTCAAAATTATGAAGATCTCCCTAGAACTACTTATGACCGGTTGACAGCTTCCCCATCACATGATCGCATTTTGGATGTTTGACAACCAAAAATGTTTTCAGAATCTCACAGTCACATAGATGCAATATTTTTGGCATTTTTCGCTGGAAACCTGACTTTACTTCTGTTTTCCAGCAAAAAAAATGCCCATGGAGTATAATAGGTTTATTTAATGATCTATGTTTGCTTAACAACTGCAGCAAAAAGGTCATTAAATCAGTGAGGGCCACATGGTAACCTGGTTAATGACCACGATAACTTAAAACCATAATTCTGGTATCAATTCTGGTTGTAAATTGAGGACTACCTGTATTTTAGGAGATTAAACAATATGAAAATCTGAATGCTTCCTAAGCTTCATAGAGCTCTCTGAAACTCAAGAGAGAATCCTCCGTTACTGTGATTGCATCTGCCAACTGGGCTGTTGGTTCTAGTGGAGAAAATCCACTTTCTTTACGCCTTCAAAACATGGGGATCTTAATTTTTCTAGAAATGCATGTATACCTACAAGATCTCACCAGCAGATTTTAAATTGAGGAGGCGTGCAAGCAAGCATAGCAACTGCTAAGATTCTACCCATGTGCAGAAATAATAGTTGACTCACTGGATTTTCTCAGTCTTCTGAGCCATAGTATCGTTGGAGATCAGTTGAATTTATCCTGTACCAGGATGTGTGTCTTGTGGCAGGAATATTTTGTTTAGTGGTATATGTGACTCTATTGTCAGAGATTATTTATTAAGATATTGTTGAACCGGAAACTGGCAGGTGATTGCGGAGCCCGAACAGGAAGGCAAAGCCAGTTTGCAGGGAAGTGAGAGGCTTGACAGTGCTGGTGCCAGTGGGCAAGGACAGTTGTGTGAGGGGTGTGGTGGAGAAACCCAGCCCACTGCAGAGGTGGAAGGAATCAAAAGCTCCAAGGCCCAAGGGCCACCTCTTCTGCTTCGCCCTGGCCATTTTGAGTGCCGAGAAGTGGCACATCTACCTGGCACTGCATCTGCAACTCTGTCTCTTCAGCCTCAGCGGCAGAGGTCCTGTTGGACAGGGCTGCTGCTGCTGGTGGTGCCACTGCTGCAAGGCAGGGCAGGGCAGGGCAGGGCAGGGCAGGGCTGAACACAGCTTATTGGATGCCAAGGGCTCACATCCAGCTGACTATCACTGCTGGCCAATGAGCAGCCAAGGAGCCAATGAGTTTCAGCTGCTGGAGGGCATTGCCAGTGCCCCTGCGCTCACCATCTTCTATGCGTGCACCCAGGGGGAGTTGGCTGGGTTGGGGTGGGCTGGGGTCAAAGAGGCAGGGGACTGTCCCTCACCATCTCCAGGGCGACCCAGCAGGCTTGATCTAATCACATCGCCCTGTGGGACTTGAGATGGCTGCTTTAAACAATTCAGTCAGTTTTTAATTTACTCATGTTGCCCCCTTTAAACACACATGTGCATATGTTTGGCTTGTATAATTCTGATTTTCAGTATTAAATGTATATTATGATTTATAAAACATAGTTGATGAAAACCTAGCTAAATGTAGCCTATTTAATAGATCACAGATACACACGCTGTACTTTAATATGATGCATGAACTGACTTGAAGTATATGACAGGAATTACTAAAACTCCAGGAGAAAAGTTTATTATATTTCATTAGTAAATCCATTCCACCCATTATGAATGAGCCAGCATTATTCCCCACCCCTGCTTTATCCTTACATCTTCTAAAATTAATTACCAACATGTTTTCATATTCATAGGCCATTACCAAGGGCAGATATTTAGCTGTACCATGTTGTACAAGAATTGGCTATTGCAAAGATGGATCTACTGCACTTCCAGTCCCATTGTGTCACTTTTCCAGGAACTCTTATCTACTTATTGTGAGGAAAGCAAGAATAGAGTGTAAGCAGAAATATTGACAGAAAATTATTAGGACCCTCAATGCACAGATGCTGCATCTTCCTCAAGTATTCTGCAACCCATATGTACTCCAGGGGTGCTTTCATTGCTAGTTGAATTCCAGCTTCTATCAATCCCAGTCATGGTTAGTGGTGGCAGGATGAGGGATATAGAAGTTTCATTTTCCTACAACTACTATCCTTACTCATATATCAGGCATGCATTCTGAGTAAATGAACACATTTGGTATCTCTGTTACCAAATCACATTCGATCTTCTCCAGAATTAAAAGAATTAAAAGGTAGTTAATCAAAGATGCAGAATAAATTTTGCATTGAAATGAATTGTCTGCAATTTCCTTTTATGTTGACTTCAAATAGATTATCTTAGCTCACTAAATTCAAGTGAATACAGCCCACATAGTTCTGGAGGGGAAATTCCAACTGCTTTTGTTTGTGTCCCAGGTAGGAAAATCTACACGTATTGAAATCTCTCCCTGCACCAGAGTACATATTAAACATTTAGGGGTGGCAGGTGGGAGGGCCATGCCAAACTCAGAATTGATAGAACAATGTGTTAAGGAACTATACAGAACTTTGGCATAGATCTTGGACAGAAACCAAACTTTTTTTAAAGGTGTGTTCTCTATCTTTTTTCTTCCAATGCCCTGAGGCTTGTGGCAGATGTTGGAAGAGGCCCATCACTGCAAGAATTTACAAAAGCTCCTGTGACAATTCAACAAATACTTCTGTTTGCTATCCTGTTGTACAACTGCACACCAAGTTAATATGTTGATATGACAAGTAGTACAAAATGAAAAAAAAGGTTTGGTAAATATAAAAAAACTTTGCATTTCTGAGGCATCTGCCATGAGAGTAGCAAGTTTGTATACACCTATTCTGAAATGAAGCTCCATTGAATGAAAGGCAATGCTACATTATTCTTTGGCAGTGTTTTTAAAAGGTACATTGCATTTGAGTTGTCAAACTTTTTATTTCATTAAAAAGCAGATTTTAGAATAATTTTGAACATTAAAGGCGGGAGCATGCCAACCAATGGAAAAAGAAGCCTTTAAAATGTCAGCCAACGATCGTAAGCAGATTGCATGTTTTAACCTTGGAAAGGTTACACCCTGGCAGGCTTGTGAAAAGCACAAAAATAATGTTAAAGAATGAGCAAACGAACAGAGTGTACATGCTCTATCTATGCTGTCCTGGATTAGGCATTTAATTTTTTGTAGATGGGAGGGAGGGAAGGCCCAGTGCTAGATTTCAGGCAATACACTATAATGCTGTTTCACTGTGCCAAGGTTGGGATAAATGAGCATTTTTCCCTAAAAGACTGGTCCATTCCAAATGTCACCTTTTTATACAATAAACTCTTGTATAATTTTACACTGGGTCGCTTTTAATTTCTTTTTTTCTAATTTTTAAAATTTTAATTGAACAAAAACACACAAAAAAAGAATCATCCTTCATTACATCTTGTAGAAAGCGTGTCGATTGGTTACAGATAACTTTCATACATTTCTTCCACAGTCATTACTTATAGTTCATATAAGATTATATACTTTAAGTAAAAAATCTTTGTATATCTTACTATCAATGTACCACAATTCTCATTTGACTACAATTATTTGAACATGCTTTTACCTCAAATCATTCATACTTAAAAATACAACCACAAAATGGCATTCATTAGCTATTTCAAAGAATCCTCCAATAACATTATACCTTTATAGCATTTTTTGAGTAAAAGTCAATTAATAAAGCCTTTCTTCCCCTTTTTTTCCAACTCACTGACTAAAATTTATATCCAAGTTACTTTAGCCAATACCATAGCATGTATATATTGTTAAACAATGTCCATTAACATTTCCTTGTTATTATAATTGGCTAAAAATCATTTACTATTTATGCCCCATCTCCTCTCATCATCTTTTGCTGTGATGAAAACTAGTCTTTCCAACTTCTTCTCAATTCTCCCATATCCTTCCAATAGATTTTGAATTCCAGCCAAGATATTTTGGAATTTTAAGGTTTCCTCATCTAAGTATTGACCCATGTTTCCAAACAGAAGAGAGAAAGAAAAAGAAAAAAAACTAATAATGACTGCCACTCTAGTCTTCCAGGCCTCTCTTACATTTATTTTAAATTGACTTGAACACAAGTTATTTTATGCTCTTCAAAGGGGAAGGGTTCTGTTCCCCCTTCCTTCCTTCCTTCTATCCTTCCTTCTATCCTTCCCTCCCTCCCTCCTTCCTTTCTTCCTTCCTTCCTTCCTTCCTTCCTTCCTTCCTTCCTTCCTTCCTTCCTTCCTTCCTTTCTTTCCAAAATAATTCTGAGAGGCACCTGTGAAAACAGTTTGTGCCCTTGGTTCTTTATCAGTTTCTGTAAACAAGTTACAAACCCTTCAGCTGCAAAGTTAGTGAAGTCAAATAAGAAGAGAGATACATTGTTTCAAAAAAACCTCCAAGTCACAGCTAATTTTCACCTTCAATAGGAAACAAAGTTCTTTAGATTTCTTTTAGCGTGGTTTAATAACAAGTAGTAGGAAGAATTGTTAAAATAAAAAGGAAGATTTTAATCCAGAAGTCAAAAAATAAAGCAACAAGAAGCAGAAGAAAAAAAATGCAACGTGGCTCCTCCTTCTCCCTGGGTCACTTTTAATTTCTGATGTCCAAAGATGTGGACAGGCTGCTTGGAGCAGTAACATTTACCTCTTGTACTGTAGCTTCACAGCGTGCTTTATAATTTCTCTGAATGAGATTATCTGTAATGTCTTCATTAAAATTGTATATGTGATATGGCAGGATGTTTTGTTTAAAGGAATAAATTATTAGATTTTAAGAATCTTGCCTAGGATCTCTCTGGTAAAAGCAGTTTTTAACTACCTGTCATGTTGGGTAAATTGAATGAAATAGAGATGCCTTCTCAGCTGCTGGTAATCCTAAAGAAAGCAGGTAATCCTGATCCGTTTCAAATTGGCTTCAAATAAAGATAAGCAGCATTGCCTTAATCACTCTGATGGATTATTTCTGCCTGGAGATTAACAAAAGGCACATGATTCTGTTATTTCTTCTTGACCTCAGGAGCTTTTAATATCATCATCCATGTTATCCTTCTTCCTTTCCCAAGAGATTTAGGAATAAGAGTCTCAATTTTTCAGGGAATAAATAGATTTAAGGTAGTGTTGCTTGAAGACAGTTGCTATTCAAAATGGGAATTATGATAAGATGTCCTCCAATGCTTTTCAGTACTTGCATAAAATTATGGGTGGCTAATCTGGAGTGCTATGTGTATGATAGTGACACCAGGACTATTTGTAATATTTCCAAAAAATCGTATGGTTCCTGAAGTCATGAAAGGCTGAATGAGGAATAATAAATTGAAACTGAATCCAGCCAAGATGGAAGAGCTCATTCTGAGAGGACACTGTTCCAAAAGATGGTACAATTATAGAACAATAATCCCAGGAGGAGCAGGTATATAGCTTAAAGATACTTCTAAACCCCTGTCATTCTTTTATTTCCTAGAATAATGAATTTATCAGGAGCACCATCTATCAGTTTCAATTGATATACCAGCGGCATAATCCAGGAAACTTCAGGCTTAAGCATAATAATGTTAGTGAGGCCTTTGGTGTTATGTCCAAGCATTTCTTTCAGTGCAAAACTTGGCAATCAGGTTGGTCTTGCAGAAAAATGCAGAGAGGTCATATTAAATCTATGCTTAAAGCTCTATCATAACTGTCAGTGGCTTTCAGGGCAAAATGCAAGGCTGATCACTATCATGAAACTCCTGCATAGCTTAAATCCTTCCTAGATGTCAGAATTCCAACTTTTCTGTGAATGTCTTCCTTTACTGAGATCTTCTGAAGAGGTGGATGTAGAACTGGTGTCTGCTGGTCTGGTGTTAATTTTAGACTAAGTCTTCTCCCAGCTCTTGGGAAAGTGCTCCTTAGTAATATTAGCTAGAGATTTTGAAGAAGTCCTTAGAAACATATTTGATAGGCCTCACACCTATTTTCATTTTTAAAAGGTCCTTAAACATATCTCTCTTGCATAGCATTGATTGACTTTAGTAATCAGTGGTATATCAAATGAAATAAATAAGCTATGATAAATATGTTTATTTGATTAATCATTCTGTAACTTCTGACTAAGCATAGAAATTCATTTTCCTTGAAAAAATGGAAACAAAGTAAAGCAAAAAAAAAAGTGTCAAATGATGCCAACATCAATGAAACTATTGTTTCTCTAATGTTCACTAACTATGCCTAATGGAAAGTTGAGGTATTGGTTTCAATTACATTACATTTTTTCCCATTCAAACCTTGACAGTTCTAGAGGACATTTATTGATTATAAGTCAGGTGTCCTAGTCCTGGGAATGTTACTGTTATGGGAAGAATTATCATGCAGCATTGCTCATGAGAATATCTCTTGCTGTATGTTGTTTGACCACTGGGATGGTTTTTCAAAAATTCTAGCTAGTATTCATAAATCTCCAACACATGCCTGAAATATATCTCAGCCATTCTTGGAATAATTTTACATTTCTTATATACCTCATCTTGAAGCTGGTCATGGCAGTTTGATAGGCTTTGCCAAGGAACAAAACTTGTTCTTTTATACATAACCAGAAATTAAAATTGTGTATTACAATTAAAATGATTATGCAATTAAACTGTATTACAGTTTAAAAGGATACTGCTCCAGAGTACTATTTTAGATTACATACATATAGAAAGCAAGATGAGGGAAAGGGAAGGAAAGCAGGATTTTGGACCCTAACGATGTTGCATTACGTTTCCTTAAAGGACTGACATTAAAAAGCAAAGTATGATAAATAAAATATTTAATATGAGGTTTTTTTAAACTCCTGACAAATGATCACAAATGCCCTTTGTTTCACATATTCAGCCAAATCTTTACCTATCTTATAAGAAAAAAAAGCTAATATACTTACCACAAAGATATCATTAAAAAATACCAGGTTCACTAATAACGAAGGTTTCTTTACAACTTGACTTATTAAGATCACTTACGTCAGGTCCCTATTGGAACGCTGTCTTTCTAGAGATGCAGTGGGGTGAGGGAGAGGCACCATGGGTAGAATGGTTTCCATGCTGAATTTCATTTTGTTAGATATGCCCAATGTTCAACTCTGTCAAGATCCTTCTGTATCTTACTTGCAGAGTCTGCAAGTAGTTCTTCGGCGCTCTCGTCTTTCAACGCGTAGATACCGGTCACTTCTAGGCCCAGGGCTTTGAACCAGTCAAGCACCAGGAGGTTCTGCAGATCACTGTTAACCACCGTCACTGGGAGCTGGCCGCTGAAGTTTTTGAAGTTCACCCGGAAGGTGCCCTGGCCCACAGTGTGGACTCGGTCCCCCTGGTAATCACAAAGGCAGATGTCAGGCCTGCGTAGATGCTGCTTTTTCAGGCTAGGGATAGCCTGCTTTAGTGTAGACCATGGCATGATGGTCAATGATGACCCCGTGTCAATCTCCATCTTGCATGGAGAGCCCTTGATGAGGATTGTGACCTTCAGCTTTTTTGACCACCTTGTGCAGACTTGGCCGATTGAGGTGTGGTAGGTGACTCTGGTGTCGTCCTCTAAGCATCGTAGTGGCTGCTGCCATGTCCCTTGGTCGGGCATCTGCTGAAAGTTAGGTCGGCTTCTGGTCTTCCCGGTCATCATGGGGTGCTCGCTTCTGCAAACCTTGGCGATGTGCCCATTTCACTCGCAGTGGTGGCAGATAGCATTGCGGAAATGGCACAACGATCTGGCATGGTCTCCTCTGCAGCTAGCTCAAGGCGGGAAACACAGTTTGAATTCGTGCACCGGCTTGGTGCAGCTACTGTGCATGCGACAGCTGTCATCTTCGTTTCCTGAGCTCTCGGCCTCTGCAGCCTCACGATGTGTGCATGCGCTCTTTTGCATGTCTTGTGGAGTGCTTTGGCGCTGCAGGGTTTCAGTAGACTTAACGGCCGATTTAGATGCCCTAGCTTCGTCCAAGGAAATTTGTAGAGTGAGGTTAGATTTGGCAAGTAACCTCCTCTGTAAATTGATGTCCCGCACACCGCATATGATGCGGTCTAGTATAAGTTCGTCTAGGTCTCGGAACTCACAGTACGCTGCGGCCTTCCATAGTACCGCAATGTACTCGTTGATCAATTTGCCTTCCTTCTGATTACGAATATTAAATTCATGCTGGCGGATGTGCTTAGATGGCTTGGGAGCATAGTGTGTCCTCAGCGTCTGTTGGAGCACTGACCAAGTGACCGATTGTAGCGGCATTGGCTCAGAGAGGTATTTGGCTGTTTCGAACACTTTCCGTCCACAGTAACCGAGGAACATGTTCTTCCTGCAGCCTTCAGAAAGGCCCATGAGGTCATTGGCTTTGAGGAAGCAGTTGAACCTCAGCATATATGATTCCCAGTGTTCGGTGACTGGGTCATATGGAGTCGGTGGCCATTTTGTGTTCTGAGGGCGTTTTGAGTTTGCCGCTCAAAAATGGCTGCTCGAAGCTGCGCTGAGCTCCGGGCTGGATTTACTTTCTGGATTGCTATGATCTTTTTGGTTCGCCTAGTTGCCTTCCAATCCCATCCTTGTCACCAGTGTTAGATCGGGTAATGGAAATGCACACTCAGGCTAAAGGCAACAACAGGTCTTTATTGTAACAGAACAAGTATGTACAATCCAGCAAAGCTTGAGTCTGACAGCAGCCTTTTTATAGGGAGCTGTCAGACCCTTCAACCAATGAGATTAAACCTCTGTTCCCGCCGGAACAGAGGACCTTGGTGGAAACTAGTATCTAACAACATGGATATTTTTTCTTTTCTAGCAAAGCTCAGAAAAACCACATCAGATTCTAATCATGATTTTTCTAATTCAGTTTTGTGTTGCTGATTGAATATGGAAAGCCCACAAGTGGATTTGAAGATGGGCCTCTTGCTTACAGTCTAACATGTGAAATTAAGGATACTGTAGTTTGCACATCCTATCCTTTCTTTGCTATGAGTATGTGGAGCAACATTTTCCAAACTGTTGGTCATTGTATTATTCTCCAAATTTGCTGACTGAATTTACTTACAACCTTTGCATATTCTTTTGTTGCTTGTCATATTCTTTCAGGTATTCCATCAGTTTCCTCTGATTTGGTAATGACCAGAGCACTTATCTAGCTTCGTGTTCTAGTATCAATGGTTCGTGTAAATAGGGAATAATTTCTACAATACCTTGCATGTTGATATCTCTATTGTACAGAATTGGCATTTGTTCATTCCATCTGTTTTGACTTTAGAATCAAAGAAGATTAAATATCTCTGTATTGTAGGCATTGTAGGCAGTGACCCATATTAGTCCATAGTAGATATAGTTCACAAAAATCTATATCTTTCAAAAGCATTTGTTAGAATGCAGTACTGCAGGCTACTTCTGCTGACTGCCAGCTGCCCAGAGGTTTGGCAGTTTGAATCTCGCTGGCTCAAGGTTGACTCAGCCTTCCATCCTTCCAACGTTGGTAAAATGAGAGCCCAGATTGTTGAGGGAAATATGCTAACTCTATAAACCACTTAGGGGTGTAAAGCACTGTGAAGTGGTATATAAGTCTAAGTGTTATTGCTACTGCCAAATTCCTTCTGATTATTTGTCCACAGGAAATCTTTAACATACTAATTCAAGGTTGGAACCTGCTTCTCACTTAGGAAATCTGTTGGAAAATGTTCCTTATTTTGCCCTGTGTGTTTTTGCCATGTATTTCCATTTTCAGTGCCTTTATAGATGTCATTGTAACATTGTTTCTTGACTCGTCTAACAGTTCTCTAAAATTCTTTGCATTTCTTTTTGAGATCTTTGTCCTCTCTTCTTGCAGTTTTGAGTCTTTGTTCTTCAATCCAGCTTGTTTTTCTCTCTATCTTAATTTTTAGCAACCTCTTTTCACATTCAGCCTTAACAGCTTCTTTGATCTCATTCCAGAATTCCTCTCATTACCTATCAATGAGGTTCAGGACTTCAAAGTGATTCTTGATGTTCTTGAAAATAGTAATATATAGTGGTCGATTTTTTCCCTCTGCTTCAGCTTAATTTGAAACTTGCACAGGAGCAGTTCATAATATGTTCCCCAGTTAGGCCCTGCCCATGTCTTTGCTATTATCAGAGCTCTTCTACCACCTTGTACCTTTTAATATACAAGATATAAGGTAGTTAATTTGATTTTTGTTTACTCTGTCTGGCAATGTCTATGTATATGTGAGGTAGTGCAGTGATTAATGTGGAGCACTAGAGGCTACTTCAGCTGACTGCTAGCTACAGTTGAGCAGTTGAAATCTCACCAGCCTCAAGCTTGACTCAGCCTTCAATCCTTCCGAGGTGGGTAAAATGAGGAGCTAGATTGTCGGGGGCAATATGCTGACTCTGTAAACTGCTTAGAGAGGGCTGTAAAAGCACAATGAAGCAGGAGTGAAAGTCAGCAGGTTCTGACAGGTTCTGGAGAACCAGCAGCAGAAATTTTGAGTAGTTCGGAGAACTGGCAAATACCACCTCTGGCTGGCCCCAGAGTGGAGTGGGAATGGAGATGTTGCAACATCCTTCCCCTGGAGTGGGAGAGGAATGGAGATTTTGCATTATCCTTCCTCTGCCACACCCACCAAGCCACACCTACAGAACTGGTAGTAAAAATTTGTGAATATCACCACTGCTATGAAACGGTATATAAGTCTAAGTGCTAGTGCTGTTGCTATATACTGCTGGTGTTGTTTTTGGTTGTTTAAGACTGTGTTAGCAATTAAGAAACCATTAAATTGGTAGAAATGGATTAGTTATGCTCCTACTTCATTTCTATTTCCTAAGCCACACATTCCCAATTACATTTTCCTCCTCAATATTTCCAACACTGGCATTCCAGTCTCCAGCCATAAGCACATATCTTGCTTACACATTCTGACAATTTCAGTTTGAAGGTGACCATAAAACTTGTCAACCTCCCATTCTTCTGCATCAGTGATTGCACCATAAAATTGAATAATTGTCACATTGAAAGGTTGTCTGTAGTTTCATTAATGTTACTCACACTGACCCATTATACTATTCTTACTACTATTACTATTCTTTCTCCGAAAACACAACCCACCCCAATAATAAGCCCAACCCTAATTTTTGCGGGGTGGGCCTAATATTACCCCTACCCCAAAAATAAGCCTGTGGGATGGGCATGGCCAGCACAAATGGAGGCACAGGTGGGTGGGACCTGTCAGGCTGTAGCTTCAGCCCGCTGGCTCCTTGGGGCAATGCAAATACTGCTTTTGCCCTTCTCATTCTTCTCTTTGCAGTTTCGGATTGTCTATATTTGCAGGGCAACTTCAGTAATAGACAGCCTAAAGGTTTTAATCTGACCAGATCATAAACACTAGAAGGATTCTGAAAGTTCTGTAACTCTTCTTCAGTAGCATGTTGAATGACTTTTGATTTGAAGGATCCATCATTCAGCATTATACAGTACGTTAACCACTTTATATTATCAATCCTTATTTTTTTTCTTGGTAAAATACATGAGTCATTTATCTTGTCCTACAAAGTAAGAAATTGTGCTTCTATGGTGTCACTACTGTCAGGCTGCCAGGTAAACCAGACACAAACCATAACTAGATGAACGAATTCTATTTTATTGTAAGATTATGTGAACAGATTAGTGCAAATCTGAAAGTATAAACTTGCCACCACCAGTTTTAGCTGCTTGATCCATTAGGGTGGGTCCTTTCCAGTGAGTGTTGAGCCAATGGGAGCTCCTGCCTCTCTTGTCTGTTGTTTACTAGGCAGTATCTCTTCCTCTTGTTCCGTAAGGTCATGCACACATTCCATTACACTACACTGATCATCTTCCTATATAGCTGCTGCTCACTATAGATGCCTGTTTGTTTTAATTGGGCAGTTGGGATAAGCGTCATGCCTTATATGACCCTGGAGGGATTATACACTCTTGGCACAGAGTCCTGATTTTTCTTCAGTCATCCCTCTCGGGAACATCTCCTTCTCACCTAAGAATGAGGCAGCCAGCCGTACGTGATAAGAGTTAGAACTTGCATCTACTTGTAAATTTACAGTAGATAAATTTACAGCACAGCTACACAATCTTTTGGAATATTGGATAAAGGTATAATTTAACTCAATTTTAATTACATTTACATTGTTTTGCTTGGTAGAAAAGCAAAAACCTTCAGCAGCTGACCCTAGGCTACCCAACTTGCCCTTTAAATAGCTTCCTCGTCTGTTCTGACTGTTTTCACTTGGCTGAAGCAATGGGAAATGAAGTCAAACCTATACATACTCTAATATAGTCTTGTTTCATACAACACTTTCCCCTTTGTTAAAAAAAAATCTATATTAAGTCACTAGTACAGGTCACCAATTGGCTTGAGTAAGGTATCATCAATATGCTGATTTTTCTCAAATTTACAATGACCTCCTGCCCAAATTAAAGATGGTACGGAAATCCTGATCCTGGACAAAGCTACAATAAGGTTGGGTTGCCTCTACTAGAGGCAACCTGGAACCAATGCATTAAATTGTGTATGGTCTCCTGTAGGTGGTATCTGCACTCTCTTTTTGTGCAAGTAGGATCCCATACTTACGAGCTCCATTTAGGAAAGATCCAAGGGATGTAGACTCCTATACAATCCTTCTCTATACTGGCCTCCTTGTTATAGAAGACTTTAACTCCAAAATGGGTATTAGGCTTTCACATTGTTTTCCATAAAATGATTTGTTTCATGTAGGTATATGGTTTTTGTGTGTCTGTGTTTGCCTTTTGAGTCAGTTGGACTACTCAGTTTTCTTGGCAGCATTTTGGAAAGAAGATTATCTTTTCCTTCTTCCTAAATCTGAGAGAGAAAGAGCCTTTGTGCCTAAGGCAGAAATCACAGACTTCTGATTTGTAACCTTGTGTCTTAACCGCTATACCAAACTGGTTCTTGATTGACTTTTACAATATTATTTTATGATTACACGGTGCTTGAGCTGCCATACACACATGTATACATACCCTCTCATATTGAAACTTCTGGGATGGAGCCTTGAAAGCTGGGTGTTATATAATTACATTTCAAGGTAGCTTCCATGACATTTAGTACAGCTATAACGACGAGCTGGTAAAATAACAATCATTGTAAAATTCAGTAATTCTGGCTTTGAATTTTAGTAGAACTATACAAATGTCACTGCATTGAACATATTTGGGAAGAAAATGTCTCCAACCCTCTTTTTGCAGCTTTACATAATATAAGCTCTACTAGTTCACTGAAGCACACTCCCAAGTAATTGCTGTCAGATTCTGCACAAGTACAAAGTCTTTGTTGTGTGAAAAAGAGTTCCAATTTTAATTAGTAAATCAGCCAAATCTTTTTGTCCCCTTTTTTTTTACAACAAAGAACCCTGTTTAAGAAAAAAATGGAATACTTCCTTGGTGCCTTTTAATTTCTAGTGCTAGATACAGTGTTTATACGCGTCCCAGGTTCAGAAAAAAATAAAATAAAAATAAAAATCAGTGTTCTTTCTCCTCTTGTCCTTAGTAATGTTTCGGACTAACAAAACTATTGATCAGGCAATTTCTGTGGACCAAATTTATTAATGCTATGTAGAAAAAAAATCAATAGTACAAATGTGTCTAAAAAGCAGTTTTATTAAGGTAATTGGAGAGGTTTTAACACTACATCCAACTGAAACATTAACAGTTGAGCCCTTTCATCACTCTTAACTTAATCACAGACCTTTTTTTCTGAATAAAACATTGTACAGGATATTCCTTATTGCTCCTACTAAAAAAAATAGTACTAGCACATGTTAGTTTTTAAAATGCACAATTAAAATTCCAACAAATTATTATATGCATGATAAAAAGAATTGTTTGCATCATAGGTAGATAGGAATTAATGTTAACACGGAGTGGAGTTTGACAAGTTATATACAAGTAATTTAAGTAGTACATATTCATTCTGAAGGCCTGCTAAGTACAATGTCTGTGTACACAGTCTCAGAAGTAGAATTAATCAGAGGCATTCTGCCCCTCCCCCAATGTTCTTATTTGTTGGTTGTCTGCAAGAATCTTCTATATTCTGCACTTTAGTGTTTATGTATGACAGAGAGAAAGAAAGAGAGAAAGAAATCATAGCTAAAAAGCTGTTTTTCATATAGGACAGCTATGTAGTCCTGCATAAAGATACAGCTTGTTACTGGCATTAGCCACATAATTCTTCTGCTCTTGCTGAAACAATTTCTAACAAAATAAAAGAATATATAATTCAGTAAATTTTGTGCTTTTCAGTTGTTCTCTTGAGAAACTGCTGAAGTCTAGAGAAAGAAAGAAAAAAATGGAGAGTTTTCAGTTATTTTAAAGAAAGCAGATGTCACCGTGGCAAGAAATTTTAAATAACCGCATGACTGAAAAATGTAACATCAGGTACTATTATGTTTTCCAATAATTTTTCTGAGGTATAAAACAGATTCACTTTTATTCGTTTCATATAAGGGGAAATAATGGAATTGATTTGTAAAATACCTAAAGTAGTTTTATAATTATCATCATTTATTAGTGTTAAACTACTATCAGTAGTAATGGTTAATAATCAATAATTAATTTTATTCTTTTTTAGCTGAGACACTTTTCAAAGGCTATCATGCAGACCAGTGTTTTCAACACTGAAGACAGAAAACTGCAATTTTCTTCAAATGTCTGCCCTGAGAAAACCACATCGTCAGAATAAAGACTTTAGCTTGATCTGGTTACCCAAGTTCCAATATTTTTCAAAGAGAACCCCACTTCTTTTTAGTCTTATTCTGTAGTAAAACTTTAGTTTTACTCTGTATGTTCTAAAAAAAACATAGAGTCGCAATATGAAATATTAAAATGAAGATATGCCATCCTGAAAATATACATCATCTTTTATTTGGAAGTTATTTTTTAATAATAAAAATGTCAGGACAGAAAAGTTTACAATAAACCTAGTGTGTATTGTTTTTCTTTTCCATAATCCTGAAGCTCTGTTCAGGCATAAACTTATCATGTTTTTAATATCCTTGTCTAAGCATGGTTATGTAAGAGTCAAGCTTGTTTCCTGGCTACTTCCTCATTGCTTCTATCAGCATGACCACAAATGTCAAGACACAAGTAGTTATACTTACATATGGAGTCCTTTCTCCAAACTGACTATAGAATGTCATTTTAACTTTTTGCTTGTGTCCAGTTCTTTGATCAAAGGTCTGGCAGATTTCAAAAGGTGGACTGTACAAGTGGAGACTAACAGCTGTTTCGGTATGGCTTGGGTTCTCCACACGATGCAAACCAATGGAATCTACAAAGAATAACAAATCAATGCAGTTCATAGTTAGATTTGGCAGATCCAAGTTTTCAACCCCTCCATGAAGTCCACTAGGTCAGCGGTCCCCAACCTTTTGGGTACCAGGGACTGGTTCTGTGGAGAGAGGTTTTACCATAGATCAGAGGACGCGTGGTTTCACCTGCCACCTGCATGCCACGGGTGGGCTTCGCTTGTTTGCGCAGTCTGGTTTATGGCATGCTGCGGCCTAGTGCCAGTTCACAGACCAGTGGTTGGGGACCCCTGCACTAGGTGAGTCACCAGCTGCTTTATTAATAGGCTATATTTAAAAGGGTCTTTCAAAGGGTCTAGCATGCATATCCAGGAATCTAGTTTATTTCTTAATCAGCTTTGGACTCCCAGTAAGGCATTCTGGAGTAACTGAAGTTTATACTTCTGAATCATGCTATGTCATGCAAATCTAGAAAGACAGTGCTCCTTTTTGGCCATAGGATGTAGACCAGCTCCACAAAAGGGTACTTTAAGACTCCATCTTGGCTTGTTAAAATTGAAGGCAAAATGGTGAAAGAGCAATGAATGGCTTCCTAAGCCTGTTTCCAATGATTTCAATCTTAAAAAGGCTATTATGGGTTTTAAAGATTTTTCCAAAACAACAACAGATAGACAGACAAAGAACCACACAAAGCACCGGGAGGCATGATTGGATTACAAGCCAACATGTCTCCTCTGCATTTTATTGGGCAGTTGCCATTTTTACTTGTTGTCTGTTACTAGATTGTTTGGTAGGTTCATTTGTTTCAGGAGCTGGAGATTTGCACTAAGGGAGAATTGTAGAAACAGAAGTTACTCTCATTATATAAAACTGCAATTTGAATGGGAAGAAATCCCAGAAAAGAAAAACGATGAATTAAAGTCTTTGATAGCGCTCACATGCAATGTTTAATCAGGTCAACAGCAATCCCAGCTGGCTGTATGAATCAAGATATTCAGATTAGGAAGGAACCTGTTATATTCAACTTGTATTCAAACATACATATCGATTAGCTACTTACTGTCACAGTGCAAACATGATAAAGTGAATATCCAGAGTGAGCATACATATACATAAAATAAAGCGCAATAAATAGCCAATAAATATTTAGCATCTTTTTATAACTAAAAGATAAAGGAAAGAAGGTAAAATGGCCAGGAAAAACAGCTAGATTAGGTTAGGCACCCATTTTTCCTCCACTTGGAGAAAAAGAAGATACTAAACCTGCCATTATATAGATGTGGAATCACACAATTTTATTTTTTTGTTATTTCAAACAAATGGGGGGACAGGTACCCAGAAGGCATTAGCCACAACGTTACCTAATACCAAAAGTAGCTTCTAGTTTAGTCAGGGATAGTTTGAGTTTCTTTATTATTCAAGGGCATAGCCATATACAGAACAATCTTTTCCAAGTTTAAAAGCATGTTTCAACATCTAAGCTTGTAATTTGTGTGACCATATAGCTGAAAGATGGTATGAAGAGAAAAAACCTTTTTAAAAATGGGGGCAGCAGCTGAGGAAGTTTATGGATGGCCAGGCATAGATAAGATGACAACTTGGGAGAAAGGAAAAACACTGTGACAAGCAGAATAAATAAACTGAAGACAACTCTCAGGAATGTAATGGAAAATTATGTGGTTTGAAGATAAGGAAAATCTTAGCAGCAGCAAGGTAAGTGAAAGATTGTTAAAAAAAATTGGGTAGCTATTATGAGACAGGAAGATAATCTCTGGGATCAGACTACTGGTTTTTTAAAAGTATTTTTATCCCACATTCATTATGTTTAGAAATAATTCAAGGTGGCAAATGTATCTAATACTTCTTCCTCTGCCTATTTTTGCCACAACAACAATCCCATGAGGTGAGTTGGGCTGAGAGAGAGTGACTGGCCCAAAGTCACCCAGCCTGTTTTTCATGTCTAAGGTCAAATGAGAACTTATGGTCTTCTGCTTTCTAGATGAAATCCCTGCTATCAAAATTATACAGTAGTTATTATATGTACAGTAAATCAAAATAATACAGATTAGAAAGAGAAATTTGATGGAAAAATTCCATTGTGTTAGGAAAGGAAATTGAGCCAGTATTTTAAATTAAGGACTGACTGGTGTATGTTCAACCTCTGCTCTTTATCTATTCACTCTATCTTGCCTCCAAGGTTAGAAAAATATTCAAGGATTGGTGTATTAACATGATCTGAACATATTTTCTTCTCTGTTTTGTTATCAATAAAGTTATTTTCTAAAAATCAATTCAATTTTGTCTCCAATGAAGTCACCTTATTCCTTATACCCAGTAACATGCTATCCAGGATAAAAACCATAATTTTTGAGGTTTCTTTTCCCCAGGTAAAAACTATGATAGCAAATATTGCAAAATGAAGGGTTTTTTTTAAGGACAGAGTAGGAATTGACAGGGACGCCTCTATCATTACTGGGGAAAGAATGTTACATTTAAAGACACTAGAGCAAAATGACTTACCATTAATGTAGGCACACTGATTTCTTTTTAACACTCTTTCTGATTTTTTAAGCATCTCTCCAACCCCTTTTTTGCCAGGCCACTCAAACAAAGTTTCTTTTAGGTTTCCTTGAAGTAGCTTCATAAAACAATGCGAATCTGTGTGATCATGGATACTGCTACAAAAACAAATTCAAAAAATGCATAAAGTCAGAAAGGTTGATGCCTGTAAGGTATATAAAATACATATGTCCTAGATCAGCTTTCTCTAACTTCCAAAGAGTTAAAATGCAATTTCCAGAATTCCCAGACAGCATATTGGCAATAAACAAAAATGATTAATTGCTGTTTTGCACGGCACAACATGCCCTACAAATTCAATTATCATGAATATAATGTTCTATTCCAATTAGGTAACAGCAATAAACCACCATCTTTGGCTGATCTGAAAAGGTAAATAAGGGTTGGACCTGCTTAGTATTTGGATTGCAGATTGCCAGGAAAGTCCACAATTCTAGGTTTGATTGAGACATTTGGGGTGGGGGAGTAGCCTGGAGGAAGGCAAATGGTAAATCAGTTCTACATTGTTGTCAAGATAACTACACAGACATATCCCTGAAGTAACTAGGGGTTGAGTTCTGTGTGAAAGAGTTTACTCTTTACAATGCTCTAAAGGAGCCAACTGTAAATATCCAAGTGTTGCTAAACTTAATCCCAGCATTTTAGTTAAATGATCCAGGGTGAAGGTGTTGGGAATTGTTCAGGTACACATATTTTACATTTTTTTGTACAAACATTTACCTGGACTGAATCTAAGTAAGTATTGCAGCAAGTAATTCTACCCATGCATTAAGGAGGATTAATTATTAAATTAATAAAGAAAAGATTATTAAAGATTAGAAAAGATCATTATTAAAGGAAATATTATTCAGGCTAGCCAAAAGGACCACCATCTTTACTTCTTCTTTTTACTTGAAGCTGTACACATGTACGTACGTACACACACACACACACGCACACACACACACACACACTCCTAACATGCTTTAAGATCCACCATTATTAATGCCATATTTCTGAGTCTTTGGCTTCAGGATTCAAGTTGCTAACAAACATAGCAACCAAGTTTATTGCAGATGTTCAATAGGGAAAATAGTAGTTATAAAATACATTTGCATATCTTTTTTTTATTAAAAACCAATTTGGCACTATTTGTTTTTTCTGTCTCTGTTTTGTAATAGAAAATAAATGCCACGTTGTTATATTGTGCAACAATTTTAGAGAGAGAAAAGTAAAGTATCTAGGTTATAAAGAACACATATTTCAAAGGGACTGGGAATGTTAATTAAGAAAGAAATAGACCTAAGACAGGCAATATTTAGGTTTGGAAACAGTGTTAAACTATGTAGAAACAACTCTTAACCATAGATTTACTGTTACAGACCTTGTTGCCATACGGCATTACCAATAATAGTGGGAAAGCAGTAGCCTTGTTCTCAGAGTCCTACTTTTGTTATAAGGGACTGGAATGTATTAAGCGATATTGGCACCTTAAATGCTTTTGACTACAAGCAGAACTGAAAATTTACTAGACACTACTGCTGCCTCCCCGACAAGAGTTTCATGCTAATTAATTGTTCTAAGTGCCCAAATACTTGTAATCCTTCAATTTTATCCATGAATGTGATAGGTAAAATTGTGAATATGGTTGTACTTGCTATGTATACCATCCATATCCACGAAATTGTTTCCTTCACATGCAGAATCGAAGCGGGATCACCTGGTGTCCTACTTTCCATCTCTGGAATGGAAATAAAGCTACAATAGCCTAAGGCCACTTAGGTTGACACTGTCCATGCTAATTCCCCACAATACTGTTTGCAGTAGAAAGTTCTGTGCCTTTTGATAAACTGTTGAGACAATGTAAATTTTGCTTGTGGTTCGTGTCTCCCTCCCTATTTTGCCAGCCTTTATTACAGTCTTGCTAGTTTACTGTTTCAATGTTTGCTGAACTGAGTGGTGTGGGTGCTTGCTCTGATCTGATCTAGTATAGGAATTAACAGGAATGTGCTGGGTACAAACTAAACTGGAAATGAGCCACAATAATTTTCCAATATTAATAGCACACATTCCAGAAAAACAAAGCAAACAAAATAAAACAAAAGAAAACCGAAGCAATATTATTCTGTTCCCTATTAACTAAAGAATGAGCTACAAAAGGGAGCAGGTTATTTTCTGTCTTACAAAGCTCATATCCTTCCATGTTATGGAAACTGGTTTTGCTCTAGAGCAGAGATGGGCATCTATGGCAACTTTACAACCTGTGGACTTCAACTCCCAGAATTCCTAAGCCAGCATAGCTGCCCACCTTTGCCTTAAAAGCCACTTGAGGGCTGAGGACAATGGTTGTTTCAGACCTCAGGGTTCCAAGCCATTCTTGCATATAAAAGGGATACGTTATCCTTTGCCACATTTCCAAAGACATTTTAGAGAGATTCTCTTGACCAGATTGAAAAGGCTGGGATGGGGTGGGGACCAAGAGGAGCATTCTACTTCTGGTTTTAAGCAGCCATCACAGCACAATGCTCTTTCAGTCAAACCCTGGAGCCATCTTACAGAGGCTGATCAGAGCAATGAAAACCCTGCTACCATTGTAATAAAGCACAAAGAAGGAAGTCACCAAGTGGCGCTAAAGCAGCTGGTTCTGACAAAAGCAATCAAGATAGCAGTCCTGCAAAAACCAAAAACAAAATGACAGACTGTTTTCAAGAACTATTTCTGGCTAAGCTATAAAACCCACTTATACCATATGTTTGTATGCCAAAAGGACAATGCTCATCCAGTTTGTTTTCATCTGTAGCTGGCACTGGAAACCTGTCGCTGACTGAAAGGATTGCATGAACGTTTATGAAGGAATCCAGATGTCTACCAATATTTGTTATGTACCATAATTTGTTTGTTCACATTCTGATGTGTATGATTTTTAGTGGTGAACCTATGTGGAAATCACTGCACTTTAGGCAATCATGAAACCACATTCTATGGACTGAGTTCTGGAGAAGCGGATTCTTCCAGTTCTCAGAGGGTCTTGTACATCGAAATGGGAGAACATGCCACAGCCAACTCATTGTGGCCAACTCACTATGGGACAACTCTCTGCAGGACAATTTAACAATTCTATTTAATTATTTAAATAATTAAAACATATTTTAATTTTTGCAAATCATATTTTATTCTGTCCCTCAAGACTTGACTACTGTAATGCGCTCTACATGGGGCTGCCCCTGAAAAGTGTTCGGAGACTACAATTAGTCCAGAATGCAGCCGCGCGAGCAATACTGGGTGTACCAAGATACACCCACATTACACCTATCCTCCGCGAGCTGCACTGGCTCCCTATCGGTCTCTGAGCGCGATTCAAGGTGCTGGTCATTACCTTTAAATCCCTACATGGCCTAGGACCCGGATATCTACGAGACCATCTTCTGCCGCATACCTCCCAACAGCCGATAAGATCGCACAGGGCGGGTCTTCTCCAGGTGCCGTCAGCCAGGCAATGTCGGCTGGCGGCTCCCCAGGGGAAGGCCTTCTCTGTAGCCGCTCCGACCCTAAGGAATGAACTACCTCCAGAGATCCGAACCCTACCCACTCTCATGGCCTTCCGAAAGGCTATTAAAACCTGGCTATTCTGGCAGGCCTGGGGCTGTTGACCTCTTGACCGAGGTCCAGCCCCGATTAGACTGGGTGCATGATGTGCTTCTTTTAATCTGTTTTCCTCCGTTTGTTTTTAACTCTTTACTTTTTAAAAATTATTTTCTGTAAGCCGCCCGGAGTCCTTCGGGATTGGGCGGCTTATAAATTTATTAAATCAAATCAAATATTAAATCAAATCATTTCTTTAATGTTTCTATTCCACTATTTCTTTGATATTAGTGTCATTCTTGTCCTATAGGAAGTTGGCTGTGGCAAATTGTCATAGACTCCTTGTACACAGCTCACTGGCTGTGTCAGTGTCAAATGTGAAAAAAGTTTTTTTCTTTTTTTAGTCTCCTTCATACAATTACAGGTATATATTCACATAATTATTATTCTTATTTATATTTATCACTTTTACACATTTATTTTTCCATATAAAAAGTTAAAATATACATTCAGGGTTGCTTTGCTTACCATCCCATACACCTATTTTGTATTGTCACCACCCTACTTTTCCTTTCTTTTCTCCCTTCCTCTACTTCCTCCGTCCTCTCCTTTCCCTTTCCTTCTTCCCTTACCTCTCCCCTATTCTTCTCTTCCTCTTCCCCTTCCTGCCCTCGCCTTCTCTTTCTATCCCTTCCAACCTTCCTCTCCTTTCCTCTTTCTTACTTCCCTCTCCTTTCCTCTCTTTTCCTTCTCTCTTCCTTCCATTTTCTGTTATTGTGGTTATCTCTTCCCCTCTCTCACCTGGTGTATTTTCGGGATGGTATTCCCACAAACCCGGTTATAGCTTTATACTTATCATTTCCCATTCCCTTTTCTTCACTATCATATCCCAATTATTTTTCATCTGTGTCTCACTCTTGAACATATACTTATATATTAATACTTTATTTTCTGTTTTCCCCCTCTTCCCCCCTTTTTCATTTAATAGTGTATCATCTGGGTTCTATATCTCTCTCTTACTTTGTTTTCTAGATTTCATTTTCTAACCAGTCATAGAATCTTCCCCATGCCTTGAGATACACCAATTCCTCTTTATTTTTTATTCTCAAAGTTAACCTATTCATTTCTGCACAGTCCAAAATCTTTTTTATTATCTCTTCTTCCGTTGGTATCTTATCTAATTTCCAAATTTGTGCAAATACAATTCTCACTGCAGTTGTTCCATGTATAATCAAATAAGTGTCTTCTTTATTATATTTCTATGGAAGCATAGCAATAAAATATATTGGGTCTAAACTTTATATTTCTCTGCAACATTTTCTCTAACCATGTTCTTATTTTAGTCCAATCGTTCCTTGTTTCTGCACACGTCCACCACATATGACAATATGAACCTGTAAATTGTTGACATTTCCAGCATTCCGCTGATTTATCTTTAGATAGATAGATAATTTAGATAAATTTATTTATAGGCCGCCCTTTTCCCTGAGGGGACTCAGGGCGGCTTACAACGTATAGGGAAGGGAGTACACACAATGACATATAAAGACAGTACGTAATTAAAACTAGAAGCAACATTCATTCATCATTCGGGAGGGAACGGATTATAATCTTTAACCCCAGGCCTGACGGGATAGCCAGATCTTGAGGGCTGTGCGGAAGGTCTGGAGGGTGGTGAGGGTACGAATCTCCACGGGGAGATCGTTCCAAAGGGTCGGAGCTACTACTAAAAAGGCTCTCCTCCGCGTAGTTGCCAGTCGACACTGACTGGCGGATGGGACTCGGAGGAGGCCTAATCTGTGTGATCTAATAGGTCGCAAGGAGGTAATTGGCAGGAGGCGGTCTCTCAAGTACAAGAGAACATCAACATTTAAACATCTTTGCTAATTTTTTGGATGGCATGTGGCATCTATAAAACATTTTATATATGCTATTGACATAGTTAATTTGTAGTCCAAGGTGGCGCAGTGGTTAAATGCAGCACTGCAGGCTACTGCTAGATCAGCAGGTCAGCGGTTCAAATCTCACCAGCTCAGGGTTGACTCAGCCTTCCATCCTTCCGAGGTGGGTAAAATGAGGACCCAGATTGTTGGGGGCAATATGCTGACTCTCTGTAAACCGCTTAGAGAGGCCTGAAAGGCCTATGAAGCGGTATATAAGTCTACTGCTATTGCTATTGCTATAGTTCCTTTGCCATAGTTGCTGTCATTTTGCTAACTCAATTGTATAGCCAAAATTCTTTGCCCATGCTATCATTGTACCCTTAACCACTTCTTCTAATCTGATTCTTAGTAGATAGCTATATAGTTTCTTAATCATTCTTTCTTCTGTCCTCATGAGTATCTTATCCAGCTCTGAACTTCCCAAATTGAAGCCATACTCTCTCTTATCTTTTTCATATCTTGATTGTATTTGCAATTGCGAAAACCAACCTATATCAATCCCTTGTTCTTCTAACTCTTGTTTTTGTTTTAATTCCCCCCTTTCTGTTAAAATATATTTGTATCTAATAATATTCTTCGTACTACTAATATTTGGGTGTGTCAACGCTTCGATTGTTTAAAGCCACATTGGTATTTCTAAGTAGTGTTTTCCTTTTACTTGTTCCCATGCTGTTAATAATCCATTCCTTACACAATGTCTCTGGAAATAACCATGTATCTTATTTTTACCATACGGTACTCTGTCAGCATCAAATGTGATGCTGGACCTCTAATTGTTCTTATTGCTCTGCTCTTAAAATGCCAGAATTGGGTGAATTTAAACTCCTTTAATACCCACAATTTGGGACTGTTATGGTTAGAATAAAAATGGTGTGAATATTATAAATGAATTACTCTCCAGTCTTTAACATGATATGTATGGACAGGACTGATAGACTAGTTCTTGGGTCAATGTGAAGTTATACTAAAATAATATTAAAGCTGAATAAAAATGCTTAAAAATTAAAAATATGTGAAGATTCAAGCATGCAGGGTAGGGATTTGCCCTTCTAGGATCAGAGCTTCTGTAATTGATCCTTATTTATTTTTTAAATAGTTCTGTCTGATCCAGGGGTGAAATTCAGCAGGTTCTGACATGTTCTAGAGAACCGGTAGCAGAAATTTTGAGTAGTTCAGAGAACTGGCAAATACCACCTCTGGCTAACCTCAGAGTGGGGAGGAAATGGGGATTTTGCAGTATCCTTCCCCTGCCACGCCCATCAGGCCATGCTCACAGAACCAATAGTTAATTTTTTTAAATTTCATCACTGGTCTGATCTCAGGATCAGGTGTGATTGATCTTTAAATGGGAAAGCATAAGAGATTGAGAGCTGGAAGTCGAAAAACCTGCAGAAAGTGCAATGGAAAACTTTATCTACCGGTGCCAAGAAAACTCATGAATGAGTATGCAAAATTGCAAAAAAAAAGTGTTTGGTGTGTATGGGGAAATTGCATTTTGGAGCTACCATTTTGGTAATCATTCTCTTATGAGAAGTTGCATTAAGAGTCTCAGTTCTGAAGATGCGGACTTAAAGTAGCAGCAATTATAAAACATGGTTTTCTTTTGAACTAATCCCGTGGTTGTTGAATGCAGGCTGAGAATAAAGTGCATCTTCATTTGCTTTCTGAAATTATAGCAAGCTGTCTTTTCTGGCTAGCTTTTGCAGTCAAGACAGGATCCTCACACATTATACTCTTACGGAAAGACAAAATCTTCTTCAAGAGAAATCAGCAAGCACTAATGAAGCCTCACCAGATAACCAGTGACCATGAGTAGTAATCCAGTATACAAAAATGTGGCCATTGACAATTGTTACACGTTTGGTTTTGATCTATGAATTTAAGAGTTATCAATATGTTGGAAAGGTGGACTTCAACCATCTATTACTAAGTTACAACATAAACAGCATTCTCTTCAGGGTACATTCAAGTGTATTCACATTGTAAAATTGCGTCCACAGACTTTTGAAAATTAAGTATCTTCTCAATTACAAACCTGCCATGGCCTTCTCCCCAGCATAAGATCATCAGATTGAATTTTCCATTTCCTTTATCTATAAGATTTCTTGTGTATCTGAAATGATAAAACAGGGAGTCCTTGTAAGTTTTACCCTCGAGAAGCAGAAACAATTTTTAAAAGACATGAAATGGCATAGGCAGGCTGCCATTCTGTTCCAAAAAACCTTCATGTTAAAGATTATTGAGACATTAAATCATTTTATTCACTGGTTTTGCATTGTGTGACTTACCTTACAGGCAGATTCTTGCTGGACAAGAATCACATGTCAAATGATTTAAACAGTAGGACATAAACTAAAGCATACATTTATTTATTTAGGGGTTTTTAAAATCCTATGTTTATTATTTTTTATAAATAATAACTCAAGGTGGTGAATGTACCTCATACTCCTTTCTCTTCCTATGTTCTTGACAACAACCCTGTGAGCCAGCTTTCGTGCCTAAGGCAGGACTAGAACTCATAGTTTCCTGATTTCTAGTCTGGTCTCTTCACTATTAGTCTATAGCAATAGCACTTAGACCAGTGATGGCTAATCTTTTTCTAAAGGTGTGCCAAAACTGTGTGCACGAGCAGTATCACACATGTGTGCCCCCACTTGTGCATGTGCAAATACCCATGTGAGGGGGTGATTTTCACCCTCTCTAGACTCCGGAGGCTTTCTTGAAGCCTGTGGAGGACGAAAAACGGCCCAACTGGTCAACCAGCAATTCATTCATGCCGGAGCCAGAGCTGAGGGCTGCCATGCTGGCAAATGTGGCTTTGTGTGCCACCTGTGGCATGCATGCCATAGGTTCGCCATCCCAGACTTAGACTTATATACTGCTTCACAGTGCTTTACAGCTCTCTCTAAGCGATTTACAGAGTCAGCATATTGCCCCCAACAATCTGGGTCCTCATTTTACCCACCTCAGATGGATGGAAGGCTGAGTCAAGCTTGCGGCTGGTGAGACTCGATTTGCCAAACTGTTGGCAGCTAGTGATTAACAGAAGTAGCCTGCAGTACTGGACTCTAACCACTGCGCCACTGCAGTGATTAATAGTGGACACCAGCTTTCAAGATTCCCCCGCCCTCTTTTGAAAACACTACCTTAAGAGTTAGTGAGCTCCAATGAGTATGTGAATCTACTTGTGGAATTTTTCTCTATGGTTTGTATGTGTGTGTGTGGGGGGGGGTGGATTTTCCTCTTCGGTTTCCCATGCCTGACACTTCACCCTATGCAGATGGATACTTCTGGAACAGTGGAGGAACAAAGATAATTATTTTCCACCAGCAGCATTATATTACATGCATTTTTCTTCACCTCTTTATACTACTATACTAATATTTTCCAAGATCCCTCTCTCATCTAAAAGGAAGTTTGGAAGGACTAAACAGCATCAATCATTTAAAAAACCGCATTTATATAGTGCTAGAATTCAAAAGAAACTTAAAAACAAATTCACAATCCAATTAATAATGTAACTCAAATGCTTCTCAGATTAGATAATTTCTAAATATTTGTAGTCATATTAAG
The DNA here is from genome assembly GCF_051295495.1 of Thamnophis sirtalis. Classification (NCBI taxonomy): domain Eukaryota; kingdom Metazoa; phylum Chordata; class Lepidosauria; order Squamata; family Natricidae; genus Thamnophis; species Thamnophis sirtalis. Next base: position 51,742,142 of record NW_028261385.1, read on the forward strand.
GAAAATTATTTTTCTGTGTGAGGTATACACCTGAAAGGAAAAGTTATGTAATAATATATAATGTATACATACATGCCTGGACACGTATTCATGAAGGCAACCAAAGGAAAAGGACAAAATCTTCTTGATAAAATATTAATTTTATACATAACAAGAGATTATGACAAATTAGATAAAGAGCGTCAAGGGCAGGTGTTACTCAAGAATCTCTGATTAGGAAGTTCTTTAGTAAGATTCAAGATAACAGACTAGAGCTTGCAGAACAGAAGAAAAAACTGAACAGAAATTCTCTAAAACTTTTGAATTAAGGCCGATTTTTTAAAAGCTGCAAATCAGGAGTTTCCTAATGCATTTTCACTAGAAAACACCTCTCAAGTATTAACAATTCACATTTATCCATTTTAAATATTACCAGCAGAATGGACATGGTTTTAGATCAGAGCACTATCCAAACATGGAGCACTTTAGAAAACATCTGGACAGAGACTTTTTTCAAAATGAAAAAACTGAAAGAATTGAAATGCAGGTAGCTCACTTATATACAGGCAATGTGTTATTGAAAATGATGCAACCAATATATGATATACAACATAATAAGAGTATCCAGCCCTAGAAAATAAAATCTGGCAGAGCACTGTTATTACATGACATTGTATTTCTCTTACGTAATTAATAATAACATTATAAAGCATAAGTCAATACTTGGGTAATGAGGTGGATTTTTTATGAGTGCTATGGTGAGCTAGACAGAAAATGGCATTTATGACCGAGATAGTGATTGGATGCTATATCTGAATTTACAAAATCTCTTCAGAGAAAGGAAAGATTGTGAGATAACTCATATGCACTCCAGACAGGTGGTCTTGTTGAGTAGACTGCAGGAACCATGGTTTTGTAGACGGTTTATGAGTTGTTGAGCGGTTGGGAGTCAAAGTAACAGTAACAGTGTAACAGAGTTTGAAGGGACCTTGGAGGTTTTCTAATCCAACCCGCTGCTTAAGCAAGAGATCCTACACCATTCTGGACAAATGGATGTCCAATCTCTTCTTTAAAATCTCCAGAACTTCTGGAGGGAAGCTGTTGCACTGGTTAACTGTTCTCATTGTCAGGAATTTTTTCCTTAGTTCCAGGTCAGATCTTTCTTTGATAAATTTCCATCCGTTGCATATTGTCCTACTCTCCAGTGCTTTTGAAAATAGGCTCAACCCCTTCTTTTTAGGGCAGTACCTCAAACCTTGAAAGATTGGAATCAAGTTAACCCTAGTCCTTCTCTATGTTAGACTAGACATATCCATCGTAACATGGTCTTTTAAGGACAAAATTTGGCCGAACTTCATTTTTTAACCTTTTTATTCTTTTGGGAAATATTAAGACTATTTAAATCAGCATGTTTTTACTGTACTCACTGGGTAAGGTTCCTTCCCCTTGGTAAAAGTAGTTTTAAATACAATTCTAAGCACTTGGAAAAATATTATTTTTTGGAAAACATAATGTTTTGAGTGTTTTTAGAAAGTTTAAGAATTTGTAATAAAAATTGGAAATAAATTATAAAATCCTTTCTGTGGGAAACTAGATGTTTACATTCTTTGAGAGGAAAAAAAGTTGGGTTTTTGAAGTCTGGATCCTAGAAGGCATTAGAAGCAAATAATATAATGGATGCATCCAGAACAGGGATGTGCAGTCAGGGGAGGCAGGGGAGGCAGAGCCTCACCACTGTCATCATGAAAAGAAAAAAAAAAGTAAAAGGAAAAAGGCAAGAGCTGAGGTCAGGCTGAGCTAGTTGCTACCAGAATCACCATGGATGACTCTGCTTAGTGCTTAACTGTTTAAAAAAGCCTCTTAAAAAGTGCCCTCTACAGGAGGCGGCAGGAGAACAAGGTGCCTCATCTAATCTGACTTTATGATCACTCGAGCAGAGCTAAGCAAGGGTTAAAAGCCGAAAAATTCCTGACGTAGATGAGGCACATCCTTCTCCTGCCTCCTGTAGAGGGCGTTTTTTAGAGGCTTTTTAGAGGCTCTGGCAGCAACTAGCTCAGCCTGACTTCATGCTTTTTTCCTTTTCCTTTTTTGTCTTTTCATGTTGACAGGCAACAGCAGAGTTTAAATCCTCTCTGAAACAGCTGGAAAAGGTACATGTGTGGGTCGGAGGGAGGGGGAGGAATTCAAAAAGTTTGATTGCATGCAGAGCCACGTTGCCTTTTCAAACACACACACACATGCATGCACACATGCATGTACACACACACACACACACACACACACACACGGATAAAAGTATATAAGCCCAGCTTCACTGATTACAAGTTTGAAAAGGCAACGTGGCTCCACCTGCAATCAAAGGCTTGGATCGGAAGGCAGCAGGAGTGTGTGGGGCAGGGTATGGCAGAGGAGCTGCTTTCAAGCCACTGGAAAATATATCCAATCCAACTTCTGTGTTTGTGTTTGTTTGAGAGTGAGTGAGTGAGAGAGGGATCCAACTTCTCTCTGTGTGTGTGTCTGTTTGAGAGAGGGGGAGGGAGGGAGAGAGGGAGGAAGGAGGGGGAGGAAGAAGAAAAAGAATGAAGGAAAACTTTTTTGCAAAGGAGAAAAACAAATACTGTTGCTTTAAACCGGAACTGAGCATGCCTGGCTGTGGAATTCTGGAAGTTGAAGTCCACAAATCTAAAAAAAATTGAAACCCCTGTGTCAGTGCCTCACCAGCCATAAACCTCACCGTATGTCACTGATCCAGAAGTATATGTAAAAAGTGATTCAAAACATATACTTAAAGATTTCTAGCATTAATGGGAGTTTCGACACACATGCACTTTGGGCACTCAGTCTGGAAAAGGTTACCCATCACTGGGTTAGAGATTATTGTATTTGAAAAGCTGATAGTAAGTTGTTAAAGTTGTTTGATACTTGCTGGGAAGTAGGGGGAAAATTCCTTTTTATCTTCTTTTTTCTTTTTAAATATTTTTTCTTTTTCTTTTTTTTTTCTGGTTTTTTTTTACTATTTTATAGTTTGCATTACCTTTACTTGTATATTGTAAGTAGAGGTAAAGGTTCCCTCACACCTATATGCTAGTTGTTCCTGACTCTAGGGGGCGGTGCTCATTCCATTTCAAAGCCAAAGAGCCAGCACTGTCCGAAGATTGTCTCCATGGTTATGTGGCTGGCATAACTAAACATCAAAGGTGCATGGAAAGCTGTTACTTTCCCACCAAAGGTGGTTCTTATTTTTTGAACTCCTAGGTTGACAGAAGCTGGGACAAGTAACGGGAGCTCACTCCGTTACACAGCACTAGTGATTCAAACCACTGAATTGCCGGCTTTCTGATTGGCAAGCTCAGCGTCTTAGCCACTGAGCCACCACATCCCTGCATATTCTACTTCTTAGTAAAATTATTTTTTTCTATTAAAATTAAAAAATATTTTGGGAGATGAACATCAAGTACCTTAAGTCAGTTTTTTTAACTGATAGGCCCAGTTCACAATGTAAATATGAAGCAGAGATATATGTACTATATATGTATATTTCCTGATACTATGATACACTATGACTCAAAAACAGATTTTCATTTACCCAAAGTGACCAGTGGCATCTTCAGAGTGTATATGTGTCAAAGGCCATCCCTCATGATTAAAGCCTTGCCCACTGTCTGTGTGTGTGTGTGTGTGTGTGTGTGTGTGTGTGTGTATGTAGCAACAATCTCTTAGCAGTTCTGTAACTGCCATCTTGCCAGTTTTGAACACACACACACACACACACACACACACACACACACACCGCTGATACCATTGAAAATGACACAGATGGGTTGGAAACTATTCCATTCCAATCTGATCACTGATAAAACTATATTCCTTATTGGTTTATACAAAGCTCTGGTGTGTTATGTGGGTAACAGCATTTTTGTGAGCAGAGACCCTTTTTGTAAAGCTCTCTGCAGGACAGTTTATGAACATATAAATCCAATAAACCTAAACCTAACCTAAACAAGAGGAATCAGACTTAGGATTGTGGTATCTACTTTGAATTTTATCAGAGTCTTGAGGACCATCAGCTGGAGTAGAGGCAACAAAAATGTTCAAGAAGAGGAAAACAAGGATTGTTATTTACTTCAAGGAATGCTTTAGGAAAACAAATGGTGCTCAAGATGAGTCATGACCAACCAATTATTCAGAAAGATTAGAGTATCTGAATAAACATAACCTATGAAGGAGAATCTCCCTTGATAATTGGTTCCACTGTCAAAGTGCACAGTTAGAAAAGTTTTCCCCTCACTTCATAATCTGCCTTTTGTAACTTAAGTCCAGTATCCAAAATCTTGTATTCTGGAATGAAAAAAAACAGGTCCTGCCCCATTTTATGTGACCTTCTTTCAGGTATTTGAAGTGTGTTATCATTTTATCTTTCCCCTTAAGATGTTTTCTCAAGGCTAAACATATCTCTTTCAAAGTTTCTTCATAGGAACTTAGAGAGGAAAGTATATAAACCACCAAAACTGTGACTTTTGTTAGCAGGACCTTGTAGTGTTTTAAAGATAATTCCTGAGAGTTATTTCTATATACGTAACTAAGTCATCTATTATGGGGAGCTAATCATATCTCTTTATATATACCAAGATATATTGCGTAATTTTTAAAGACTGCCTGCATTTAATAACTTTATTGTGGCTTGCTTTATTACTTGTAAACTTGATAATATTCATGTATGCATTGATATAATACAATATCAGACAATTTTATCACTCCTCTTAGTATGGTAATAATGCCATTAAGGGAGTGTATGAAGCCAACCAAAATGCTTGTGTCCACAAATGGCTTTAAACCTAACTTTCCATTGCCATCCAAAACTAGTGCTTATGAATCAGAAAATATAGAGTTTGCATCTCAGAGGGCTTGCTATCATTTCTTTTTAATTGTCAGTATGATGGGTGATGTAAATAATCTAATACTCAATTTGCAGAGTTGATCACTAGCAAGTGCCTTAGTTTTTTTGGTCACTCCAGTCTTGCCATTCCAATCACCTGAGCCTCAAATAAGCAGTTTCCTTTAAATTTATGGAATATATTTACTTTAGGGAAAGGAGACAACCAATGAAATGCCAAGCAACCATTAGCTCATGGTTTCATCTTCTTTCCCTATATATCTGTAGTAGGGAACTCCTGGTCTTCCGGATGTATCCATCTGGCTTCAACCCTAGTTAGTCTGAACAGGGATGTAGGCTTCTGGGTGTTACTATCCTCCAGACGTTGTTAAAACCACAGGCTTTGTTGCAAACAGAAATATATAGCATTTAACCATCTATGACAGAGAGTGTGGGGAGTGATAGTAACATTCAATTCCATTTCCAAATTAAAATATGTACATCCGAATAATCCAATTAGTACATTACTACCAAAAGTAGTGAGGATGCCCAGAAAGATGTGAAAGTTAACAGAGATTCTGATTTCTGTAGATCAAGATAAGTTACTTTACAGATGTATTTAGGATTCTTTGTTCAGTGGTATTTGGAACATTCTTCACAGAAAAACTGGAAGGACAGGAGAAAGATAATTTTGTAAGATACCATGTGCTACTAAGATGGCCTTGAATGACAGTTGTGCATTTACTAACCAATGAGTGAAGATCACATACGCTTTTTAACAGCTTCCAGAGAAAAGTAATCAATGCCATTGTTTACCTTGGAACGTGAAAACTGATAAGGAGTCAGCTAAAGCTTTGTGACCTCATATATATGAAATGTAATGTACCACGAAGAGTCATGCCAGCTATATCAGTCACTGAGGTCATCTATATTCTGAATAGCAGTCGTCGCTCTCCAAACTTTGGGAAGTGTCTTTGGTATTTTGGCAGGTCATAGGTCATAGAATAACAATCAACTTGTGCCAATCCTTAACTTATGTAACAACCATATTGATTTGGATGTACCTTAAGAATTCACATTTTGACCTTTCTCTGTTTATTATATATATGGGAAGAATAATTTAATGGTTAGGGCAGCATTTCTGACCCGGTGCTTTCTCTTGGCTGTGCTTGCCAGCATTTCCAAGCACTATGACCAATACCAGATATAAGAAGGCTATATGGAAGGATAAACAGCAATTAACTCAAATCGGTAGTGGGAGTTTGCTACTACTTGAAAGATGCAGCTTTATGCTTTAGAGAATTACTTAACAAATCCCTACAAGCTAGGTGAGTTGAATCTGCACGTACTTACCTCCTTTCTGTATTGCAGAAACCAATATACGTGATATACAGTATGTTGCTATACTCAATGTCACTGGATGCAGGTTATTTTTTCTTTAATATTTCTTATCTTTCAGAGAAATATGCCTGTTGGACTGTTGTGACATAGACCACAAAGAGTCTCATAATGCCTAAAGAATAACAACATCTCCTAGACTAAAACTTAATTAATCATACACATGAAGTTTCTATTGAGGCAGAAATATGTTTGTAGATATGATTGTGGATGTGGAAGATGGTAGGTGATAACCATAAGGTTGAAGGGCAATGAATTGCATAAATGTTGGGTAGTAATAACTATTTTATTATAGTGGCTATTCACAAATGTGCATGATCATTCAGATATTTCAGCTGCACTACTTAGATTTCAGTTCCTTGAGGTCAGAGGGACAAAGTTCTTTTTTGTTTAAAATCAACCTGCACATGTCAAAATAGCTCTACGGAGTAAGGATGTTTATCCTTTGATCTCATTCCCACATGGAAAAAGAATCCAATATCTGCTGCAGTCATACAGAACCCCATCAACATGACAGTAACTACTGACAGAACACACAAATTGGGTCAATTCCAACCGGACAACTGTGTTCTTATAAAGTTCCTGGATTTAAAAGACATACAGCTAGAAACTAACCATACAGGCTGGGCTCGTATAACATGCAATTTTGTTAGGGAGTTTGTGAGTGCAATTTATAAGTAGTACACCCTATGGATTATAAATCAAACTAGCATCAGAATCAAGTATGACAACTTTGCAATATTACATGGGAAATACAAGGTCGTATTGTAGTTTGCCATTCTATGTGATTTGATTTTCAATTGTATTTGGCAGCCATCACTCTACATCTCTACTAGACAGCCAAAGATTCTTTTAAATTACATTCACACTTCTGCAATAGACATGGTTATATTGCTCCTAATTCCCCTTCAGATGCATTCCTCAAGATGTAGTATGCATAAATGCAGAAATTTTTGGAAAATCACAAAAAATGAAAACCAGGTGACCAACATAATGTCACACCTAATAATCAAATGTGCAAAAATGGTAGAAAAATTGGAGTAGATAACGCAGATCCTAACATATGGGCTGCAAAGGCAGGACAAAACTAGTAAGACCTCCTTTGACACGAAGGTTGGTTCCCGGAAACGGGGCACTTCGAATGGGAACCAAGGAGGTTCTGCAGCATAAAAAGTGTCACATTGCAAGTAGGTCTGGGCAAGACAGCCTGGGAGTTTTGCCAATGCATCTCTCCCCAGCTGTTTCTAAGGTACCCCATTCATTTCTAAATTGGCAACCAGCGCTGGATTGCGTGGCCCACCCCTCGATCCAAGTTATTTTTCTTTTTTATAAAATCGCACTTAATCTCAGTTGCAGCCATGGGAACCAGGTTGGTAACAAAACATTATTTCGTTTTGCATGATTTTAAAAAAAAAATGAAAGCTGCAAATTAGATACATGTAACGCGATCCGCGTTAACAAAGTCTGGCACACCTTACATCGGGAGGGGGCAACGGAAGGGAGCGGGTTTGTATATAAGGGCTGAGCACCAGATGCATTTCTTTCTCTGCCTTCAGTAACAACTGAAGCCTCCGAGGCTATAATTCGGCATAGCAGACATTCATTTCCTCTCTCCCAGTGGTCCTCCCCCCGCCCCCCCCAATTACCTGAATTGGTCAAACTTGGCATATTTGGTCCACTCCTCTGGGTTGCTCTCATAAGATTCCATTAAAGTTTGCACTTCTGCCACATTGACTTTATCGCTGGCAAACAAGTGATGCAGGATCTCGATCAGCTCCTTCAAGGTCTGCGCTTTCCATACTTCTCCCTGCATCGAGTACTCCATAACTCTCGACCGCCGCTCCGCTGCAAGAAAGTCTTCCCGCTAGATGGACAATGAAAGCTCGACTCTCCTCCCCGTACCGCAACGCCAAAGAGACGCTCGCACTCAAGCTGCAGGTTTCGCTAGCCTCTCTCTCTCTCTCTCTCTCCCCTCTCTCTCTTCTGGCGCTCAGAGGAGGAACGTACCAAATATCTAAGGAGAGCAGAGGGAGGTACCAACTCGGTCCTTTCAGTCAGCTATAGGTCCCTGGGCAGGCTAAAATAAAAGACACCCCCAGCGTCGCCGCCAAAGGCTTCAAGGAGCTGCTCTTTGAGAGCCCTCCGCTTTTCCCGGCTCTCTTACTGTCTTATCATACAAGATAAGGTCCGAAGCGATACGGTGCTTAAACTCTGCAGCGCAAACGGAATTGTGGGGCGAAATGCACAGCGAGAGGCCCCATCAATGGAAGAAGGGAGGAGGTCCCAGCCCCCAAAGATCCCTCACATGTAACCAATTATTGCTAATCTTGACAACTGCAATAGAGGGCGAAGCCTTCCGATTCGATCGGATTATCCAGCAAGCCTCGCAAATCTTAAGAGATGCCACGTCCGTTCGTTCTCTTCATACCCAACCACCCCCCACCCCCATTTCGTTTTGTGCGACAGCGGAGCTTTAAATTCCCACTTTTCGTGAGGCAATAGTCATGAGATCCGGAGAACCCAAAACGATTATGCTTGAATAGAAATGCGCTCGATACTGCAGGTTGCTTGCTCGTTCTCTTCCATACCCTTCAACTGGCTTGCTTAAAAGTGAATAATAATTGGGGGGGGGGGGGATTTCTTCCTATTACAGTAGGCACAGTAACGCCGTTTTGAAAATGAAATTAAGATTTAGCACGGCTTTGGGCAAGCATCCGGATATGTGACCCAAGGTGAAATGATGCAGTTAGGGGTCAGCTACATCCAAAGATTTCTAAACTTGGCTAAAAATAATATTGCAGCAGGAGATAACAGGTGCAAAATCCCAAAGCAAACATAAAAAACTGTTTGAAGTTCTTCTGTCAAAACGCAGTTAAGTCAATCATTAGCTCAAAGATAAACTCCCACTTACATCATTCATACTTCTGGCATGGCAACCTAGAGAGGGCAGTAGCATCATCAGCTGAAATTTCAGCATAAAGTCCATTTAGTAAAGTTGTGTATCATCTATTCTGAACTGGAATGAACAAATTCTGACCCATTGGTACAACAGATTATATCAACACGCATACGTGCACATATGCACATAATACTCTTTGCACAACTATTAAATCCTTCTGTGGTGCATTAAATGTAACAATTACTCCTAATTTTTACATTTATAGGGTAATGTTATCTAAATTCTTTGTTGTGTTAAGCTATATTAAAAACCCATCTAAAAAACCAACATTGCAGTTATTATTTGCAGCTGGGGTATTGAAAACACAAAATAATCCTTCCATTTAGAACACCTCAATAAAATACACATATTTTTTTAAGTGAAATCCGTCAGTACTATTCACCTTGTTTAATGTTTTTTTTCTGAATTTAAACATGCTGAGTTTATATATTTAGTTATTTTCACAACTGGAGAGTTAGTCAGGCATAACTTTTTAATGCTCCTATTTAACAACTGAGCATGCTGATTTTGCCATAGTGCATCATGCTGCCTGTTCTGAAATAAATTGTTATTTGGTGCAGAATAGAGGACCGAAAGAGGAAAGGCTGGAATCCAAAAACAGATGGGATTTCTGAATAGGAATGGTCCAACTGAATTTATTTCAAAAATCAGACTGCTAGGCAACATTTTGAATTAACATTTTGAATATTTTAAATATTTATATTTAAATTTTATGATTTCTAGTACTAAAGCAAATCCAATTAAAATCCAATTTTATGTGAACTACCTAGAAATGATATAAATTTTTGGTGGAAACATACATGTGGCTTTCAAAAAGGTTGCACAAATTAACTCAATAATGTCAGTACATATTGTTTTATATGTGAAATGCTAAAAAGATCAACAAAATTGATACTAAATATTAAAGATGCAAGAAGAAATATTGTTAGTCTTTCAAGAACTTAAAATTCAGCTTGTAAAAATGTTCAAATACTTTGGCCATCTTATGAGAAGGAAGGAGTCCATGGAGAAGACCCTAATGCTGGGAAAGATTGAGGGCAAAAGAAGAAGGTGATGGCAGGGAATGAAGTGGCTGGATTGAGTCACCGAAGCAGTAAGCATGACCTTAAATGGACACTAGAAGATGGTAGATAACAGGAAGGCCTGGAGAAACATTGTCCATGGGGTCACGATGGGTTGGACACGACTTCGCAACTAACAACAAAAAAAATTGTGGTGATTCAAAAGCAGTATTAATTTCTTTGGAATTTATTTTCCAATGGATCAGTACATCTATTTGCATTTTTGTCTGAATTAAACATACATATTAATGTTTGATTTCCTTATTATTAATAGCATTCTTTCCATACGAGCCATTAAATGAAGCAATTTGTACAGGTTCCTCTGTGGACACAATCAAGAAAAGCTGACTTATGCATGGTTGCGTATTTTGACATTTTGACCTGTATTGAGGTCATGATTCTATTCCAGGTGGTTAGCATTCAGTTTGGTAATTGAGAAATTTATAGCCTGTCAGAAACTGCCCGATTCTAACATGCAAGTCTGCAAAGCCAAGGAAAAATATTAAGAGCTTTTGAAATGGAAGATCTTAGGTCATCCATGTTGAACCTAAATTAAAGAAGTAAAGCTCTTTCTGTGGAATAACTCTCCACCAAATAAAAGAGCCATATAGAAAGAGTCTAGCACATGCAAGAAACTTTTAAAAACATAATGCTTTAATGTGTATTTGGAAATTGAGGTGAGGATGAGATGGATCTGTCTGATTCATGTTGTTATGATTTTATATTAGTATTACTCTGCTTTTGAATCTGAACTGCTCATAACTGATTCCAAACAGTGAGGCAGCAAAGAACTGTTTATAATAAATACATGAGAATATAAGAGAGAGGGAGTAAGGAAAACCATGAAATAACTGCAACATATTATAGAAAATTCTCAGAAGCTGTCTGTAGTAGCCACAGCAAGACAGGTGGCAAATAAATTTAACACATAAATAAATAATTTCTGCAATCTTGGATTTAAAGAATACTAAAACAAAAAATCCTTACTAAAACAAAAAGAGAACGACTGACCTTCACAGCAATTACGCTTGAAACAATTTTCCTGCTTTTAAATTATATAAGATGGTTCCCTTCTCCCCATATTCAATCCTTGTTTGGTAAACCGTGCTTTATCAATTTTGATTAAAGAATAGCTTAGACAGTTTAAAAGAGGAACAAGTTAGTGTAGACCATAGCTAAAAAGCAAAATATTTCTTAATTTCACTTTTGACTGAATAAGATTATGATTAAATATTAAAATAGTTCTTTTTTCACATTAAAATAGAGAAAATAATCTGATCAATGATCACTCTTAAAGATCATTATTTGATAGTTATTTCTTTAAGTAATGTAACAAGATTCAATAACTTGAAGGAACCTGTTGAAAGATATAAACATGAAATATAAAGGTTGATATGACTTCAATGAGGAAGGTGGCTTTGCACATAACATTTGGATTAACATATAAATGGAAAGAAGTAAAGGCCACACAATAGAAAAAATATTTATACCATGGATGAGAAAGAATGCTGAATGTGGTTTGCTTCTGAAGTGGTTCTCAAATTTAATGTATGAAGATTGTATCTGAGCTTAATTAGAAGAATGTGATTATTTTCCACTTATAGACTTCAAAAAGAATGCAAAAATTACAGGGAAATTTGTTTTCTGTGTGCATGGAGAAGTAATGTTTGGCAAAGTTCTGTTTAAAACCAAAAAAGAAAAAAAAAGTAAGTTGAAATGAAGTTTATAATAGAAGGTGTGCAGACCAGAGTTTTGCTCATCAGCACCTATTGAGATATACATGGTGAGAACATTTACTGCATGTTTGATTTAGAGAGTGTGATAAATTGCATTTAAAATAAAGAATCACAGACAAGACCAAATAGAAAATGTGTCCATTTATCTCAGATGTAGATGCTTTTAAGCTTTCCATATACAATAAAGCGCCTTCAAAGAGCGAGACTGTAAACTCCACGCAGCTTGCTGAAATGTACTCTCCATGTCAGGCATGAACCTGTTTCCCAGGAACAGACATGCCAAATCTTGGAACAATAAATGCTAAATTCAGCTGTAAAGATGGCAGATTAATTTCTGCAAGAAAATCATCAAAGAAATTGTACTATAAACATTCCTCAGTATGTGTTTCTGTACTTTTCTCCTATGCTGTCACAGAGAAAAGAGAAGAAGAAGAAAAAGAAGTAGTGCAGACATTTCTTTCATTTGTCCATGGGGAATGTCTCTGAAGATTATTTTAGACAATCCACTATCTAATAGTCTTAAGCAACTGTAGCTATTAATTCATCCCCAGGCCTGGGTTTTACAATAATGCAATATAAGTTTGCCATCGCTTCCAAAACACTGTAAGAAAACAAGAAAAAAAAGTTTAACAAGAAGTGAAGCAACAAATGTTAATACTTAATTAAAATTTATATTAGCAAATTTTATAATAGTTAGTTCAGTTAGTTATACAAAGATTTTCTTGAGAAATGCTGCCATCTATGGACAATCAATTTTAAAAAGTTTTGATTACACTGTTATTTGTTTCGGTGTGATACATCTTAAAAACATGTGAGAGCTCTGGTACTTTTAAACTATATCCTTAAATATGGTGCATTCAAATAAAAAAAAAACATTTTGTAGAAGTCTTTACTAAATTTCCTGAACATTTAATGCCTTTAAATGAGGTATTGCAAGTTTTTAGAATTAAGTCTGTTGGTTAATTTGATTAAAAGTTGGTATCTACCCCCCAAATACTAAACTTTCTAGCATCAAATGACCTTTTAATTCCTACTATAAGAAGCAGAAATGATTTTGTAAACCAGTAATCACCTCATATAATGTTCCAACCTCCTGATCTGGTGAAGGAGCAAAGGACTGATTCACGTAAATAAACTGCATGAGAAAGAAATACCACATTGGTAACTTTTTATCAAACACAAACTTAAACACAAACACAAGAATGCTGCTCAACAATATTATGTCCTTTATGCCCTTTAATGTTTAACATGTTTTCTCTCTGTGGAGTCCTTACGCCCCCTGGGCTTGGTTGTTTGTTTGCAGACGTTTCATTGCCCAACATCATGCTCCTACTTTTTTATCTTCAAAATGTTGCGTAACAATCCAAGTATTTTATACTTATTCAGAAAGAGTAATTCAGCATAGACACACTGATGATAATTTTGTATTGCGATTATCAGGTTAAAGGGAAGAACAACATCTCCAAATACAAGACAGAGGCTATACTGCTACTGAACTCCTTTCTCCACCCCCAAAAAGTGTTGCAATTATTGAAATGAGAAAAACATCCTACCGCTGACCCAAGAAACTGGCATTTCCTGGCATTCACATCATATGAGGCATCATTAAACCTTAGGTGATTGAAAAGAATAACTTGGGATCAGTGGAAAATTTGTAACCTCTAACAAATAGGAATTTTGAACCTATTCTAATATTTGGAATAGAGTTTTCTTTTAACCCTCCTTTTTGGGCTTGTGTTACTACAGTTATAATTTTTGTTAATAATTAAAAACACAGAAGAAATATTTTGAACTCTTTATAGAAGTCATTGTGAAGAATTCAACTCATTTAAATTTATGAGCACTGACCAATACATAGCAATATAAACAACTACATAAAAGAATAAAAACTACTGTTCTCACAAAATATGTTACGGCATCTTCAGAAAATTCTACTAATGTAGGAATTGAATAAAATTTATTTACATTGCACATAGCATTGAACAAGAATCAAATAATAAATGGGTAAATATCATCTTCTTCACCCTCAAATTTTCCAAAACAGTAGAAATTTAATCCTGTCCTCGGATTTTTGTAAACGTTACTATATACAAGAATAATATCGTCTGTTTTTATGTCACAGGGATAATGATGTCATCCTTCACATGGAATTTTTTTGAAGATGTGTTCTATAGGCTAGAGTAAATTACCTTTAATGTTTAGATCTTCATAGGAAACAGCAATAATCTAATGAATTTGTGAAAAATTTCAGGTGGTAGTATTTTGTAGAGCTATACTCAGCTGCTGCTTCCACTGTACATCACCTATGTGCTATAATCCATGTGCTCTACTGAAATTTTATGGGCTCTGGTAGAATCAACATTAGATTTTTCAGGGGAAAATATTTTAAGATTATAATTTGGATTGGGATCCATACCCAACTCTCCACTTTTAGAACTCCAACCTCCAGTACTTAAGGCTGTTGTGAAAATACTTCTGGGTAGCTTTGAAATTTAGACTGCATTATTTCTGAACAGTTTATAGCTGTGTAGAAACCCAAATCAGGTAAATTGTAATATATATTTTGCTTCATTTAATTTCAGGTTGTACCATGTGTGGAAGTTCCTTGACCTTCTTGGCAAATATCATTGCCTTGGGTTTACTGAGGTTAATTTGTAAACGTTCTACTTCACAACACTGGACAAATGAACGTAAGGCTTTTTTCAATCCCACTTCCGTTCCCAAAAGTATGGCCCTATTACTAGCAAAGGGAAGGCGTGGGGTAGGCCATTAAGCAAGCTTAGGTAAGTGAAACATTAATGTGTAAGTTAACTATAAGCAAGATAAAAACATATCCTTGTTTCAACACAATGATTCTCTAACCAGGTCCATGCAATAGCAATAGCAATGGTAGTTAGACTTATATATATATATGTGGTATATATTCACTTCACAGCCCTCTCTGAGCAGTTTACAGGGAGCATGTTCCCCCCAACAATTTGGGTCCTCTTTTTACCAACCTCAGAGAGATGGAAGGCTGAGTCAACCTTGAGCCGGTCAAGATCAAACTCCAGACTGTGGACAGAGTTAGCCTGTAATATTGCATTCCAACCACTGTGCCACCATGGCCCCTGGCATTCTAAATGGCATTCTAACCCATGGCATACTTAGAGTTGGAATATAAATAATAGTAAAAATAATAAAAGTTAAAAAAATTTAATCTGATTTTCCTATAATTACTTTCAAGACTAAGACTTAAAAGTACATATAATAGCATGCTCAGACCATATACAAACACTACGATATAAAGTTACCACTTTCTCAATGGAGGAATCCCTCAGTGTAAATGCTTTCCTTCAGTTTCTTATTTAAGCATGAGACCATAATTACATACCAGCTGTTCAGATGCCAAAAGTTTGAGAAATTTTTTGATGAAGTCAATTAGGCTTTGTATTGTTCGAGTTCTTTCTACAGTCCATTTCTTGGTCTTCATTATAGGAGTATCTCCAACAGCTTTGAGCAACACATCAACTAGAAAACAGAACACATTGTAAATAGAAAAACTGAAAAATCAAACATGATATATGCTAAAGTATACTGAATGAAGTCTAAAAAATACAGGGTGTTTGCTTTAGAGATAAAAGCAAACATCCTAATCTATATTTTTTTTTTCTTCCACTCAATCATGTCCGATAAGCCCCTGTAGTTTTCTCAGTAAGGTTTTTTAAAAGTAATTTGCCATTGTCTCCTTCCTAGGACAGAAAAAAATGACAAGCCCAAGATCGTCTAACTGATTGAGGCAGAATTTAGAAATCCTAGTCTCCTGGTTTTTAGGCTGATATCTGAACCACTACACCAAATTGGTTCCCATTGGCTTATTATACCAATTTGTATTACTCTATTTAAAATATATATTTAGAAGATAAAACCAAGATAAATATCATGATCACAATAAACAGGAAATGATTAATAAAATATTAATAAAAGAAATATCCAGCTGACCTACATACAGAATTGCTACTAAAAATTGTGAAATAAAATGCAGTTGCAGACACTAAAATGTTTACTGACAACCTGTAATAATAAAGCCTAATGCAGGAGTGTCAAACTCAAAAGCCATGGGCCAGATCCGGTCCACGGGATGCTTAGATCTGGCCCATGAGGCCGTCCTGAAAACAGCTCCATTTTTGCTGGCACCGTGTTCGGGCCAGCATAGGCACCCCTGACATGAGTGATGTCAAGCTGGCTATGCTCCCTAGTCATGCCTCCCCCAGGTCAAACACAATCCTGATGCGGCCCACAATGGAATTGAGTTTGACTAATGGATTTGTTATAGTGATAAATTCCAAGCGCAAGAGAGCAATACAACCCCGTCCCCACCATCGCCTTTCTTATTTTTGCCCAGTTTATCATTCAACTGCAAGAAAACGCAGATGGTGCCTTTCACCGATTTAAAATACAGATGATCTGAAATGGGATTAAGGTCACAATATGGCTTTCTTTAAGATTTTAAAAATGACCTTGCACGTTCCAAGATATAGGTAGTTCTAAAATGTAATAAAAATGTAACATATTGCCATGCATCTAACAGCTTCTCTTCATTTGAAAGATGCAAATTAGCAACTTTTCAAAGGGCTCTGGCTTCTACTCCATGATTATGGCTAAAGGTGCTTTGCATATGGTCCTAAGCTTGTACATTGTGCTTTTAACTATATACTTTTTTAAAAAATAGAATAGAATTCTTTATTAGTGAAATATGTCTTTGGTGCATATGCTCTCATTGTACATAAAGAAAAATAAAATAGACTACATTCATCAACACTTAGTGATAGTCATAGGTTACTAGTAAGCAATCAAATTATACTAGGAAACAAATGAAACAATATAAATTTAAATTAACTGACTTAAACAGCAGCTAGAAAAGAATTTCAGGGGAACCTGGAATCTATGAATAGTTTCAGTCAAACCCGTAAAGTTCTACTATTAATTTTCTTAGTTCCTGAATAAGCAAAATGTGAATTTATTGTAAGGAGGCCTAGATCGGGGGAGGGGGCAGCACTTTCATGCAGACTCTGGGAATCACAAGGAGAGGGGAACAATCAACAGGAAACTGGAAAGGTGAAAAAGAGCTGCTATATCTACGGCGGCCAGTTCCCCCCCTACTCCCGCCCTGCCCAAAAGGTGATCTTTCCTCCTCCCGACGGTTTACTTTTCTTCTTCGTGTCTCCCGTAGGTTCTTCGGCCACCGGGGAAAGAGCCGAGGGGGGAGTCGCGTCGAGCGCTCCCACCGCGACGCCTCCTCCTCCATTTTCAGAGGTTTCTTCCTCCCCACCTTCCCCTCGGCCCCCTTCCTCGGGAGAACAGCCGGGAGCCGCAGCAACCGGCAGCGTCTCCGGCTTCTCGCTGGTCTCCGACATAGTGATGGCAAAGCGGAAGTGGTGCCCCTCCCCCGTCCCTTTCTCAACATCTGACATTAGGAGCACGTGACGGTGAGTTCATCCTTCTACGGTGTTTTTTTTTTTTTTGGTCCCTCCCGGCCGCCGTTAACCCGAGTTAGTCAAGTGACGTTCTCCTTCGGCCTGCAGCCCGTAGAACGGTTCTGTCTCTGACTCCGCCTTCGCTCGCTTCAGGCTTAGAGAAGGAGGGGACGGAGCGGAGCAGAGGAGGAGCTTCTGCCGTGTCGCGCGCCGCAGACTCGGTTACGCGAGCCCCCCTCCTCGCGCCTCAGTGGGGGGGTCGTCAACCGCCGCCCTCACCATGATTAAAGCGATCCTCATTTTCAACAACCATGGGAAGCCGCGCCTTTCCAAATTCTATCAGCGCTATGTGAGTGTCGGGAGGGGGGAGGCCGCCGTTGGATGGCTGAGGGGAAGGGGGCTGCGTTGGCACGACGACACACAGAAAACCATACATTAGCCAGCTTTTGTCTCCGCGGCGGGCGGGCGAGCGAGCCTACTTAGGCGGTGGGTTTATCATTCGGGACGAGCCCAAGAAACGGGTTGAATGGGCGCCGCCCACATCGCCTGAAGGCCCTGGTTGGGCTGGGAATGATTCGACGCCGCGACGAGGAAGTCAATGCGGGGCGGGCTGAAAAGTATCCCCTCAAAAGCCTTCGTCTTGCGGCGAGCGCCAGATTGAGGAACCCGATTCGGCTCTAGGAAGAAAGGATGGAAAGGAGGCTATTGGCTAAAATGTTTACGTGTGCAATAGTGTCTCCCCGCCCCCGAGTCGGATCCTTCATGGTTTCTTATCTAGTGGCTTCTTTATTTTATTTTATTTTATTTTATTTTATTTTATTTTATTTTATTTTATTTTATTTTATTTTATTTATTTATTTATTTATTTATTTATTTATTTATTTATTTATTTATTTATTTATTTATTTCGTCAAGCATGAATTAGATAACAGATATAAGTATAAACATGATTATGAATACATGAAATGAATACGAATACAAGGGAATATCATCAGGACAGGGACAGTAGGCACGCTTATGCACGCCCTTTACAGAGCTCTTAGGAATGGGTTGAGGTCGACAATAGACAGTTAAGTTTAGGGTTTGGGGAGGAAACCACAGTGTCAGATAGTGCATTCCAGGCATTGACCACTCTGTTACTGAAGTCGTATTTTCTGCAATCGAGTTTGGAACAGTTTACTATAGGTTTGTATCTGTTGTGTGCTCCTGTTGTTGTGGTTGAAGCTGGAGTATTCATTGACAGGTAGGACATTGTAGCAGATAATTGTATGTACTACGCGTCTTCTTATGGGCTCTTGCGTGAGAGGCGGAGAAGATAATGGTGGATCTCAGTTTGCACAGACTGCAATCTGCTAAATTAGAGCGGTTGTTTCTGACCAGCTGCTTAGAGCAGTGTACAAGTGCCCATATTCTCATAGGAAAGATAAAGGACACACCTGAATAGGGGCAAATCTGAAGGAGGTTCAAGAAAGGTAAAAACCATTTGTTCATGCTTATAACTTTGCTTTACAAAGGAAAATTCAAAAAGCAAAGTCAAAAATAAAAGAAATCTATTTTTTTATGAAATAAATATATGACTGCTGTAGCAATCTGGTGTTTTCTAAACATTGGATTGCAGCTCCTGTTGTTTCCAGCTGGATTGCTAAGCAACTTTGCCCACATGCAGCTTCCAGCGTCTCACCATTGGCCAAATGGGCTGGGAATGATACAGGTTGTAATCTGATTGCAACAACTTTGAAGGGTTTTTTTTTTAGTGTAAGGTAGGAAACAGGAGAGCCTGGTTGGATGCAATGAACTTCTCATGTTGCCTGAAAACTAAAGGTTTTTTCAAGTTGATGATATACGATGCTTAACTTATATTATCCCAGCATTGGAATAATATAAGTTGATCCTGTGCACTGTTATAAATTAAAAAGTCGAGTGTTTAGCTTTCTGCTATTAGTACCTGATGGGAGAGAGAAAATAACAGCAAATATATGTTTACCAAAGAGAAATGCAAAACTTAAGAGTTGCTTATTTTCTGTTAAAATGAGGCTTTGCCGATATATGGAAAAATGTGATATTTTTCTATATGTAACCAACTGTGTAGGATGATATGTATGAATGTCTTATTATGTAAATATGACAGTTCTGATTAGCAGCATGGATATGCAATAAATCATGAATGTCTGTATGCTACTTCCTAAAGGAGTGGCTATATTTGAAAATATGTTTTTTGGGGGAATTAAGCACTAGCATGGTAACAGCAAAGTTTTGCATAGTAGATCTTTATTTTATATGCTAAACTTACACACTCTTGATTTTATCCAAATAAAATCTGGACTGTTTACGGAAAACATTTTTATTATAACATCTTTACTTATCCTGGTTAAAGTAGATATGCTACAAAAAGTGGCTATGTGGCCAGAATGTAAAAGATATGAAAAATATTTGTTATAGGGGTTTGATAGGGAATATTAAATAGATTGATCAGGAACTTGCCTTATTAGCTTAGATCTATTTCAAAGGATTTACCTAACATTGGAACAAATTTGGATATTCAAGGGAAAATCTGATTCACTAGATTTATAACATATAATTTTATATAATGTAAAAATAAAATATTACATTTGAACTTTCCTCCAAATGCTCAATACATCATACATTTTCATCTGGAGCAGCATTCTAAGCTATTTAAAGTCCCACAATGAGTCAGTGAACTTTTTGAGGGGTTTAACATAAGTCTGTTTGGGTCTGGTCTGACATAAACTGTGATAACACAACAGCTTTTCAGTTGCTATTTAAGCTTTTCCAAAGGCCTTTTTCAAGTGTGAATAACGCCTGGATTGAGTGTGCTTGATTCTTTTTTATTCCTGTCTGATTCTTGTCATCTTTTATTTTTGTCTTTTTCCTTTTTAAAGAAAATATTTTTATTTTTGAATACCTAGAGTCACTGGGAATAGGATGACTTACATTTTTAATAAATAACGTGGTTTTGGTATAAAAGTTGTGCTATACATGTGACAGAGAAATGCTTGTATTTGGAAACATCAACATGTTTCCTTTCTTTTCAGAGTGAAGATATACAGCAACAGATTATCAGAGAAACATTCCATTTAGTATCAAAACGTGATGAAAATGTTTGTAATTTCTTAGAAGGAGGCTTGTAAGTATGATCAAATTAGAAGCTAGAGTCAGTGCAGTATACATTGTGCTGAGTGTTGGTTTAAAGTAAAAACTTAAAGTGAAATAGAAAACTGTAATCTCTACCAAGTCTGATACTTTACCAAGCCTGTTCTGGAGATATATAGAGATTAAAAGATTGAGAGAGAGAAATATGGAACCTGTATAACTGGAAACATGGCATTTGGGTTCTTTCACACTCTTATGATACCACTAGCTGGAATCATAATTTGAACCTTAAATCACAGGGATTGACATAGTTGAATTCTTTCATTGAAAAACATGTAATTTTTTTGTTAGACCATTATTGTGTAATCTTAAATCCTCATTAGCACTCAGTTTGCAGATTGTTTCTCTTAGTCATTCTAGAATCTACATCTTCTCTAAGAACCTTCTAATTTTTTCATTTTTTATTGTGTGAACACAATATATTTATGAAGGGGAGACTTTGGTAAAATTTATCCTCACCGTGTTTCTATATCTACTATTGCGGAACATTTATTAAATATAAAAATAACAGTAATGTAAATATATAAATTGAGATTATCAATAATTTTTTATTAAATAAAATTTATGCAATCGTCCTGAACTGAAAATCTTTATCACTTTTTAAATAATATCCTTGTCATCAATGTTCCCTCTAATTTTTTTTCAGTGTGAGCGGAAAAGTATAGTGTTTGAGCGGCACAGTTTCATGCCTGAGCACCTAAGAGAGCCACAGTTTGAACTGCTGTCACGTCTGCTGGACATTTGCGCAACATACCAAGCGTCAAGCGCCGATTGCTAGCGAGGTTTCAGCCTGATGAATGCCAGGCATGAAAAGTGCCACTCAAAGACTATACTTTTCCGCTCACCCTGAAAAGAAAAAAAGGCTCTCTGCTCAGCTTTTAGATTGTTAGACTGGCTAGAGAGAGACATGGCACCAACAGGGTCCTGGGTCCTGGCATTTTGCAGGCAACCTGTCCTCTCACATTCCTTTGGAATGCAACCCATCACATGTGAATTAGATTTTGCCAATTATCCTATTAAAAGATAACGCTATTATTCTAAAATACGACTAACTCGATATTAAAAACTGTAAATATGTAATGCTGATAAATAATAGCAGTAATTGTTATTTAGTATGATTAAAATCAGTATTGATATATCAATATAATATCTATCGAAATTGACAATATACACTAAAATAACAATACAAATATATAATGTGGAATATAAATGTAATAAATATAATATATAAATGCAACATAAATGTAATAAAATAATTTATCATGAAACTCTCCCCCTTTAAAGTAGTAAGATCAATTAAATAGTCTAGCAAGTTTGGACAATATGCTATATATTATGTTACTTAAGAATATATATACCTCAGAATCAGATACAACATCCACATCATTTCCAACTGAGTCAATAAAATCATATGCCATGCCAAAACTATTTTAAATAAAGATATGAAATTAATCAAGTATTGCATTTATTTTTCAAAATGAATGTACAATTTTTTTATTATTTAAGTTTTGTACCCTATATTTTCTAACTAACGTTAACTTTAAAAAGATGTTACATCAGACTACAATACAAGTAATTAAATGAAGACTAAAATAAGTGTTTTGGCATATTGAGCTTTTTATATTTCTTTCTTATATTGCTTCCTTAGTTGAGAACTTGCTCCTCAGCTTACTTACGCATTAACTGTTTGTTGCTTTTATGGTTTATTCATTCACTGCTCCATCTTCAGTTTTTTTCACAGGGGGCAGGGCTTCCTCCCTCCCTCCCTTCCTTCCTTCCTTCCCTCCCTCCCTCCCTCCCTCCCTCCCTCCCTCCACTCCTTTGGCCACCAATTTTGATCCAATTCTCTCTCTCTCTCTCTCTCTCTCTCTCTCTCTCACACACACACACACACACACACACACACACACACACACACACATGTTCTTTGTGGGGGGGGTTAATTACTCCGCCTCACTGCGCAAAGTCGGCTAAGCATGTGTTCGGCCCCCACTTACGCCGAATCAAATCCGCGGCCGGCGGGACCAGGGGGTTGCATTTCAAAGCCGCCAGTCCTCTTGCTTCTTCTCCTTCACCGGCAAAGCTCCCGCAGTGAGCCTCTCCCTCCACGCGGAGCCCCTGAGCTGGCTCCCGCGTTATCCCTCCCCCTTCCTCCTCTGCCGTGCTTTTGAGGCCGCGGGAGCTAGTAGGAAAGCGGCGGAGGTGGAGGCGACGGCAGGGGTAACCCAGAGCCCAGCTGACTCCACCTCAGCTGGGCTCTGGGTTACCCCTGCCGCCACCTCCGCCGCTTTCCTACTAGATCCCGCGGCCTCAAAAGCACGGCAGAGGAGGAAGGGGGAGGGATAACGCGGGAGCCAGCTCAGGTGCTCCGCGTGGAAGGAGAGGCACCACTGCCATGGGCCGGGAAGCCAGCGGGAGCTTTGCTGATGAAGGAGAAGAAGCAAGAGGACTGGCAACTCATCAAAACAAGACTGGGGAGGTCCTTTGCGGGAGGCCAGTTCTAGCCGCCTGCAAAGGACTTCCTCACGTTTGCTTTGGTAAAAATCTCTGCGCGGCAGTTAGAAACTTCTGCGCGGGGATTTCTTTCCATGTCCGCGGCCGCGCACGCGCGCACCTTAGAGGGAACAGTGCTTGTCATTGAATAGCTGCCTTATGCACAACAACTTTTGAATATCATTGTTGATCGATTCTACATATATTTGCATCTTTTTATTCAATGAGATAGTAAGCTATAAGCTGCATGTGGTCTACTATTCCAGCTCTCAGTCTTAGGCCTCTAACATTTAACAGCAAACTATCAAATTGTGCCAGCACAATTTTTTTTCTACCTAAAACCAGGAACTAAGCAGTTAAGTTTAAAGTGAGGCATATTGCTTCTGTTTCACTTAACACCCCCCCCCCCCAGGTATAGTAACTGTTTCTCCCATGTGTTTAAGATAATGTATTTCTAAAAAACTTGCAATCCCTGGCTGCAAAGACCGTCAATCCCATTGTTAAACCTGCTTTAGAAGATCTATTTACTGGTATGTAAATATTTTGAATGTTTATGTGTTGCCTTTGACACCCTTCTTTCTTATTTTTTTTTGCCACAATTATGCGTCATGTTTTTCTTTGTTTAGCTACCAACCAAAACCATTGGAATGTTGTTAATTGCTCTTTGACGTTGTATTCTGCTTTAGATTAATAGGTGGATCTGACAACAAATTGATATATCGCCATTATGCTACATTGTACTTTGTTTTCTGCGTTGATTCTTCTGAAAGTGAACTTGGGATTCTAGATCTAATACAAGTAAGTCATCTACGAGAGGGTCACAATATTGTATTCTGTTGCTTGTTCTTTGTTTGTTTTTTACTTGATAATAAAGATTAGAAATTCTGAGAAGTACTATTTTGCTAAAATAATATAATTGGATAACAATTAAACTGATCTCTTACTCATTGATTTTACATTCTCAAATATCTCAATATTTTTATTTGAATATTTTCTCAGTGTTAAATATTAGTGCAAGTATCAGAAAATAACGACAGTTGCAACACCCTAATGCAAAGGTTAAGGAGTTGATGTAAACTTTAAAACATTATTTGGAATGTGGTAAAAAAACCTCTTGGTGAGGCTTCTTTGTGATTGGAAAATTACATAATATGAATAAGGGAGATAATTTTAAGTTTGTGAAAGATTACAGGTAGTCCTCGATTTACAACCACAACTGAGCCCAAACTTTTTGTTGCCAAGCAAGACAGTTAAGTCAATTTTACCCCATTTTATGATCTTTCTTGCCACAATTCTTAAGTGAATTACTACAGTTGTTAACATAACATGAATTAAATGAATCTGACTTCCCAGTTGACTTTGCTTGTCAGATGGTCACAGAAGGTGATCATGTGACATTGGGAAATTGCAACCCTTATAAATTACATGCCAGTTGGCAAGCATCTGAATCATGTGAAGTATTAGTACCACTTTATAAATCCTTAGTAAGATCACACCTGGAATACTACATCCAGTTTTGGTCACCCTGTTACAAAAAGATATTTGAGTCTTTGGAAAAAAGTGCAAAGAAAAGCAACTAAAATGATTAAGGGTTTGGAGATAAAAACATATGAAGAATGGTTGCAGGAATTTGATGTTGCTAGTCTAGAGAAAAGAAGAACTAGAGGTGACATGACAGCAGCATTCCAGTATTTGAGGGGCTGCTACAAAGAAGAGGGGGTCAATTTTCTCAAGCACCAGAAGGAAAGATAAGAAACAATGAATGGAAACTAATCAAGCAGAATAACAAACTAGAATTAAGGAGAAACTCTCTAATAGTGAGAATAAATTAACTAGTGGAATAGCTTGCCTTCAGAAGTTGTGGGTGCTTCATCACTGGAGGTTTTAAAGAAAAGTCTGGATAGCCACCTATCTGAAATGATATAGGGTCTCTTGCTTGAGCAGGGGATTGGATTAGAAGACCTACAATGCCCCTTCCAGCTCTATTCTGATTGATCACATGGCTATGGGGATGCTGCAACAGTCCTGTGTGTGAAAAACGATCATAAGTAATTTTTTTCAGTGCCATTGTAACTTGGGTCACTAAACGAATGATTGTATGTTGACTATCTGTAGTTCTTCATTATTTCAAGATATATTGTGGTAAATAATCGTAATCCTTTGCTGTTGCAAAACAAAATTTACATTTTGTTTATTTCATTTGCCTACAAGTTCCCTATTCTCACATTAATATATTACTCAATAAAGGAGAAATATCTGGAGGAAGGTAATTAATGACAAAGCTGGAATTTTTGAAATATGATGTTGCAATTGAGACTTATTTGGAAATTGTACTGCTTTTTAAAATTGTTTTTGATCAAGTTTAAGGATTGTGAGTTTCTTGGCATAGCATAAGTAGAATATGGTTTCTGTTATGGTATTAGGAACAAGCTTATCCATAACTGATGAAATCCCTTTTGGGCTGCCTACATATAGAGATAATCCCATTCTTTGATTTATTGTGTGGCCACTAAGCATATTAAGTGCATTTTTGGGTGGTTAACGTAAAAATAGAAAAAAAATAAAACTATGAAAATTAAAGAACAACAATATAAAACAGCATAAGCAGAACACAAAACGTTTTCAAAAACCTAGAACATTGTTCCAGGTCTTACCCCACATACTAAACCAGTTCTTTATAACTTGTTATATAAACTTGTTAACTGTTGGTTTCATAATAAAGCAGTAGAGGGAGCTAGGTGCTAACTTACCATTAGAGGCTAATTTTACTTATTTTTCTGATTGTGATGATTTGAAAATGAATGGCCCTTTATTCACTGACAAACAACAAAGTATATTTGTAGTGGCTTCCATTCATCTTTGCAGTTGAAAACATAAGTTTGCAGTTGTGTAGCTTTAATTTCCCTAATCTTGCTGCCTTAGCTTTCCATTAGTTTTTTGTGTGCACTGTTGTTGTTTTTAAAATGCTGCCTACATACTACATTGTGATTTGTAGAATTAGAGTTGTTAACATCACTACCAGAAAACAGTTGTGTAGACACCTGAATAGTCTTATTTTATCCTATTTCAATAGTACTTTTAGGGTTACATAATGGCTCTTAGTATAACTTTTCTCTTTAGCTAAAATACTTTAGCTTAGAATGTTTGTAATGTACCCACGCATTATAATTTGATGTGTTTTATTCCAAATCTGCTCCTTGCACCAGAAAGCAGCAACTCAAATCCACAACACTGGAAGAATTAATTCTTACATGGTCGAGGGATTTTTTAAAATTAGATCTGGTTGTTATTATAACAAGAGACAAGTGGAGTCTATGCCTCCTGCCTCAAAAAGCTCATGTAACTCATTGCATAAGGTGGATAGGAGAAAGAGGTACAAACATGATACTGAGCCCACAATATACAAAACTTGTCAATATACAGCAGCTGAAGGATTTTTGTGTGTCTTTTGTGGCATTTCCATTCAATCCTGTTGGAGAAAACGTGACATGCACAGCTGTTCTAAGACCATCACAAAATACATGTTCCCAGAAATGTCTTTTGCAAATGCACAGAGATACTCAAAAGATCTCAGGAGGACATCAAAACAACTGCATTGAACCTTCAAATATCTGCCTTGAAATAGCTTCAAGCAGTAGATCCAGAGCCAAGTATTTCCTCAAATGATTTTTATTGTTCTAAATTTTTGGGAAAACAGACCCATGCAGCAATTTTGTTGCTGCTATTTGAGTTTAACAAGCAACATAAAGCAGGATATTATTACATCAATTTAGAGATTTATGCCAGTGTGATAGTTATATTTCTCAGATTTCTAATTTAAAGAGCTACCATACACTCAAATTAAAATTGTAATATGTTGTGCATATTGCCAATAGGATACTTTTTTCTGGTACTTAACAAACAGGTGTCTTTACAAACAGTGGAAACCTGACTGTACAGTTTGATAAACGAAGTTTGTACATGACAACAACCCCCCCCCCTTCCCGTACACACAATTCTGAATTTGTTTTCCCTGGCAAATTCTGGCAAAAATTTTTTGTCTCATTGAGGGATTGAGAAGTGTCAATCATGGTCAAGATGTCAGTTACAAACCCAAAATTCCTGGCCAAGTCTGAAGTCTTTGACAAACAAGCTGCCCTTGACATTGTACTTCTAATTCTCTGACAAGGATTTAACTGAAGAAATCATAACAACAGACAATGAACATTGTAAACTGTTTTTTTAAATTTTGATTGATGAATAAGCTGTTTTATCATGAAATTGAGATAAAATTAACGTGTTTCCAATCATCTAGTACTACAAAACAGAATTTGCAAACCTTCATTTCTGTTTTAGATTGCATAAGAAAACTATGGCTATTCCCAAACTATAGTTAAACTAAACACGCCCAAACTGTCTAGCATATATATGTAATACATAAAGAGGAATTCAGAAATGTAATGTATATTGTACATCTTGTAGATTAGAAATGTGTGTTTGACTTTGCTACATGATACAGAATGGAGAAATGGAGTGATAGTATTTCTTTATAATGGAGAAATACTTGAATTAAAATTATAATTGCTTCGTACATGTCTGAATGGCAAACTCCCATCTGTACTGCAACCAGAATGCTATTTTTCCCTAACAAGAACAAAGTAGTTTCTTTTTAGGTTGGTGGCACTAAAAGTGAATGAAACCCAGAGACTTTCTTCAAAATAAAAATATGCTTGAAACTAGCATTTTGCAGCATGTTAGCTGCTACATTTTTAACTTGGAGGAATATTCAAAATTGGTCTTGTTGGTTGGTGAATGCTGAAGGAAGAAGGATCACTAAGCGCATTGGCAACCATAAGCCCCTTTATGTAAACAAAGGGAATAGCCTTGCTTCAAAACAAAATATGATTTCAATTCTAAACAAACTCCACTCCTAAACAGATGAGTCTAATTTATGTGATACCTAAAATAATGTCCACCATATTTTGCTGGGAAAGTTTCCAGTCCAGTTTTATGCTTACAGTTATAAGAGTTTCTAAGCATATTTAGAAATACTTGCTATCATAGGCTGTTACTGATTTTCTAGCCATATTGATAATTAAATAGGATAATTCTAGGCTCACTGAAAAAGCAACAAATCTAATACAATAAGATAAGAAATACACAGATGAAAAACCAGCAAGCAAAGAACAGCTGGTGTTATCCTTGGTCAAATTGGGAATGAAATTTAGAGCAAACATCTGTGGAGGTTTCTTTTTTAGAATATATGTATATATTCTGATACTATACATTCAATATATGCCATACTTTTAACAATGGCCTTTTGGTACAAATTATGTTTCTATGTTTATAAAAATAAACCATAGCTTTTGTCGGATGTTTATAACAGTAAGTTATTGGTCCTAGATTGCAGCAATATAAGGATGCTAATCATCTACTACAAAATTACCCTCTATAGATTAGTAGGCTAATTCCTACATTTGAGATTAATGCAATGTTCAAGTAGTAGACTAAAAATGATCTTTTCAACAGTAATTTAGCTCTCCTGCATTGTCAAAATAGGAATTAGCATGAAATATAGGAGCTTATGTTTCTATGTAAGTGCTAGACGATTATGTTAATGAAATTTGATCTCTTTACCGGTAATCCTTGCTTAATGACCATTCATGCAGCAACTGTTCTAACAGTGCTGAATAGGAGGGCTTATGACCAATCCTTGAAGTTGTGGCTGTCATAGCATCGACTATCGGTCGCAATTCTTGGCAACTTGTATACAATTATGACAGTTACAATGTCTCACAGTCACATGATTGCTGTTTACAAGCTTTACCACAGGCTTCTGACAAGCAAAATCAACGGGGAAGCCAGCAGGGAGTTGCAAATGAGGGTCACATGATGTCATGCTTAACCGTTACCAGGACTGTCATAAATTGGTGTGGTCGTGATTTTTTTTCAGTTTACAACCATGTAGCTTAGCAACAAAACTGCCAGTCTGAATTGCAGTTGGAAGCAAGGACTACCTGTAACGTTTCTGAGATCTTCCAAGGGACAAGGCTTATAGATATATTTGACTTGCTGAATTCTTTATAGTAAACAGTACTTGGTTTCCACGTTTGTTCATAATGTTGAGATTGAGTTGCTATTCATATTTGACCCTTTGTTTTTTTTTCCTTTACAGGTTTTTGTAGAAACTTTAGACAAGTGTTTTGAGAATGTCTGTGAACTGGATTTAATTTTCCATGTGGATAAGGTACGTGGTGAGATGTTGTAATGTAAAGTCATGATATTCTGACAGGAAACATTTGTTTCTGCCAGATGTTTTTGCTTCTGTCAGATACCTTTTTTGCCCAAATTTCAATTATAGGTAAGGTAGTAATTTTTAGTTAAAAAAATAATGTCACAACTAACATTTGTGGCATTCTAAGCTTATCTGTAGAATAAACAAGTATATTACCTGCAGTACATTCTAATTATTAATGGAATCCTTGCATGCTTTATTTGAAATCAGCCTCTTGAATATTGTGTTCTAAGTTAAAGATTCAGAAAACTTTGCTGTAAATAAACTAAAAACAATGATTGTTCTTCCACATACAGTACTATGTTTGGAATAGTATGCTGCTATCTCTGTTTTCAACTAATTAGAATGTTGTGGTAAAGGCAGGAATGAAGAATACCTAATTTTCCTTTTATATTGAAATTTCTGCAGTCAGCTATAATTTAACTGTCCAAGTGGGATATACCATTTAGATAACTAAAACTCCATAGCTTTCCTGCAGACCTTTTCTGTTAATTCAGCACAGGCTTTCATAACCTTTGTACTCTTCCAATATGTGTATTTTAATCCCAAGAATTTTTAGCAGTGCTTTGATTGTTGGGGAGTTCTGGGAAGTCCTCATGTCAAAAAGTCACCTAGGTTGGGACAGATTGGTTTAGTCATCCAGGGTGAAATAGTGGTATTCTGGTGTCAACTTGTATCTGCTTGTGAGAGCTGATTGTTAAATTTTCAGGAATTTTGTGAGTTGCTTGAGAGCTGATCTGTGACATCTAGTGCATCCATCAGGTGTTTGGTGACACCATGGCAGTGACAGTGGAGCTGGCAGAGCCATTTCTAACACATTTAACATTATACTCCTAGGTGTCATCCCTGCCTTCTTTCATGAATAACTTTTATCAAGGCAAACATATTTTCAGTATTATCTTAATAACTCTGTGATATAACTGAGGCAATGCATTATTCATAAAAAGAAAACTTTAAAAGCAGATCAAGTCAAAATAAAGTGATAAATTGGTCAATATACCAAGACAGTGGTTTCAAACTATATAATTTTATGTACCATATATAAATGTTCTTTGAATTGCATCAAATTATTTTAAAATGTTTGTTTCAGTATCCTTGGTTTTATTTTGCCTGTAATGGTCAACTGTTTGACACATGGTATGAAAACTTGATAAACCTGAATATATATTTTTTAATTTTTAATTTTAGTTCATATAGCAATCAAAAGTTTAGATTTCAACAAAATTCTTTTCATTAGATTTATATTCCATTTTTCTTCTAGGAATTCAAAGAGGTATGTATACTACTTCCCTGTTCTCCCTACCACTCACATGAGTAATCAATGAGGTAGATTAGGTTGATTTCAAACAGGTGTACCAAAGTCATCCAATGATTTTTCATAGCAGAGTTTGGACATGAATCTGAATATTCTTGGTGATACACAGCATTTGTACTTCAGATGAAAGGAACATATTTTATTTATTACAAATGTTATATTAGAAAAGTTGATTTATGTTAAGATAAGTATACTTTAGAAAAGCATAATAAAATACAACTGCATTAGTGATGGATTGATATAATCTGCGCAACCATTGTTCTTTTTAGGTTCATAATATCCTGGCTGAAATGGTGATGGGCGGAATGGTTTTGGAGACCAACATGAATGAAATAGTCACCCAAATTGATGCTCAAAATAAACTGGAAAAATCTGAGGTAAGAATAAAAGGTGGTAAAGCCAGTTGGAGCATGATCATACAGTTGCATGATCCAAAGCAGTTATCTACTTGTAAATACTTGGCTATTTTGATTGCTACAAATTAGCATTTAGAATGTGGCATGATAAAGCCTTTGTTGAGTGCTTAAATAGTTGAACTTTTCATTTTTCTTATATCAGATTCCCATTTGCATTTATTTATCTATAGAAATATTTCTGAGCTTCCTTCAGTCAAGGCTTCTTGCTCTTAAAGCTTGTTTAAAATGGCGATAACCATAATTAACGTATTAGTGTACTTGTGGATATATTTTTTGTAGTGTACCACATTTTTGTTGTGCTGTACACAATTGAATATTAATGTTTTTAGATACATTTAATTAAAAGAATAAATGAGAAGCTTGCATGTTATAAAACCCCAACCATTTTCTTTGTTTGGAAGTATGTTTTATTTAATCCTCAGATGATAGAAAGTGTGGCAAAGACCAGCCTAAAATATTTAAACTTCTGCTAAATTTTATCTTAGAGTAGTTCAGACCAGTGCTTTTCAAATTTGCCAATTTTAAGATCTGTGGACTTCAATTTCCACAATTCCCCAGCTAGCACTAATTGGGGAATTCTGGGAGTTGAAGCCTAAATCTTAAAGCCAAGTCTGAAAAAGCTTTGACAGGTCACTTTTGAAAGTGCCCATAATGTGTTCCCTGCATACCAGATAAGCCTTCAGAGAAAAAAATAATTGAGGAAACTTCATTAAATAGTATATTGGTAGCAAATAAAAA
This sequence comes from Thamnophis sirtalis, assembly GCF_051295495.1. NCBI lineage: Eukaryota > Metazoa > Chordata > Lepidosauria > Squamata > Natricidae > Thamnophis > Thamnophis sirtalis. The sequence goes on from NW_028261385.1 coordinate 51,774,011, forward strand.
TTTAGAGATGTTAATAAGATGAGCATGTGGCCCTAAAAAAATTGAACACACAATTAAGAACTTTTGCTAATCCTAAAATATGATAAGTTCATGTTATCATGGCATTACTTTTTCTTTTTTTTAAAAAGAGTAGTGTAATATATCTGGAGTTAAGTAAAAATGTTTGTTAAATAATCAACAAAACTACTGATTTTCTTTCCACAAAATGAGGATATCAAAACTATAAATAACATCATACATTTCTTATACCAAATTAAATGAAACATTAAATACATTTTCTATTCTTTTGCCTCTTAGTAACTTTATTTACTCTTTAGCAGCCTTGTGGAGAGAAGCTTTCCACCTGCCCCAGAACTATGTTCCTCTCCCTGCCCTCTCATGGCTATTTGCCTGCAAAAGAAAATCTGTCAAGATTGCAGATATCTTAGTTTCAGTAACAAAAAACACCTTTGGTTAAGGCTTTTTTTTCTAATTTGACCTAGTTTTATATCATATTTACCCAAAAGGAAGGAACTATAGGCAGCGATCTGCAAATAATCCAAGGGAATTGCTAGAACAGAGGCAGGAGATTGAAAAAAGCTGGTATCTACTCTTTTTGCCTCTCTTCAGAAAAATTTGGAGTTCATGAACGTTCTCCATCTGTAGTGCCAACTAATTGCTGTTGTCAAGGTCACCTTTAGGCAAGCTACTTTCTAATTGTGGACTTGGGACATTTTTATCCTCTCCTGAGTCTTGGTAAGGCAGGCATAATGGATGGTTTGAATTCTTCCTTCCTTTTATCTTGCTACAGCAACTAATCTCCAATGGAGGGCAACAAGAGGATTGGACAGCTAGCACACTTTCCCATATCTTGTACAAAAATGTGGGTGGTGGGGAGGAGGAGATAAATGACAAAATGAACATGATGGCATTATCATGCAAATGTTGCAACTTATGTACATGCCCTGACATCGATGATTGTACCATTTATCTGATGTCACCGCGTGTAAATCATGATTGTGGCATTATCACAGTTTGCTGTGGAGGCTACTAAAAAGAAATAGAACGCTACTGGATTTCATACCAATTAAAAAGATTCCTAAGTTTTCCTATTTGAGAGTAAATGTTATTGGTTAGAGTTTCACTCCTTACAGAACAAGCACACCCAAGCTTTGTGCTTGCTGAGCACAATGCAAAATATCAGTTGAGTTTTCTGTCAGTTGTGTTTTTCTTTCTTTCCTTGATTCAGCTACTTTCCAATGCTTCCTCTACATTCTGTTTTGTCTTTGCACTTTCTTCCATTTGCGTTTCTGCTACTTTATTTGCTATTTTTGCTAGAAAGAAAGAAGAGGTTGTGTTGTATGTTAGACAGAAGGCATATGCATATGTGTGCATATGCAGGTAATTATCAATTTTATATAGTGAAGGGGGAGAGAGAGAAAAAAAGCACATGCAAATATATATTATATGTAAATATTTAATGGGACAGTAGGGAGGTAGACAATCTCCAGGATTAATTTCAATTAGATTGACCAAGGATTGTCTTCCTTTTGGGTAAATGGAAACAGGTACATAAATATTGTGATATATAAATAGGTATACTGTATGTACAGTATTTTTATTCCTCTATAATTAAAATATATATCATACATGCTACATATAAAAAAGGTATTCCAACTGATAAAACTATTTTCAAGTAAATTATTTTGAAAATTCATAAAATCTCTATTCAACATTTGGTTGCATTTTTATCATTATTTTTATTTAAGCTATTTTCTAGCTAAAGAGCTTTGTAGCACTGACTGAGAAGCACAGAAATTTGCATACCTATGTTATGAGGTTATATGCTGGGGCAAAAAACTAATAAAGGCATAATAAAATTGGAAACAGATTGTCTAAATATATGGTAATTTCTTTGAGTGGTTCAAGAGATAAATGAACTCCTTAGTCTTTTTTGAAGTACAGTTTTAGTAAACTAAATATGTTCCTATTTATTAAATTATGTTTTAAGGGATTAACCTGTTCCTGAATTTTAAATAATGAAGTATTTCAGTGTAGTGGTCAGGTTAATCATAATTTCTGTTGCTTCACTGAATGATTGTTTTCTGTGTATGCAAATTAAATTTGACAGGTATTTAACAAAGTACTAATGGAATAGTACTTCACTACTTTCTATCAGTGCTTATTACAGAGCAAAATAAATCAATAATCAATGAAAAAAGGCAATATAATCGTTGAATGAATTAACGAAAGCCTTTAAAACCTCCTTTGTATTTACTTTGGAGAAGATATTGTTGTTTTCATGCCATCTCTTAATCCTAATCTTTGGCGTTACCCCTTCTGCTTGCACACCATGTGTGCATGTTACTGATTCCTTCCCCATCCCACAACTGCACTGTATACTATCCTGAAGTGTAAGTGGAATGACTTTTGGGGATCGTGTTGGGCCCTGATGCATGCACAAAATACCGCATGTGGGTCTTTGAAACTAAGTCATGACCCTATTATTTCCAGTTGATACTCAAATACCATTTTTTTCAAATACATTCAGTAGCAGTGTCAGTTTTGCTGCACTTTTAGGCAGCTGGGCTTCACTTCATAATCTAGCTAATAATCCTGGATAATTTTGTTCAAAAGGAGTGGCCTTGTTTTAAAATAAACAGGTAGACAACTGTTTACAAAGAAATGAAGGTCCTGCTTCCCCAACATATATGAACTGAAGTGGTAAAGCAGAAGTACCTTTTGCTTCTCTTAACAAGACAAGAGCAAATTTACTTGTCCATTTTTGATATCCTTTTAAATAAGCCAAATTAATAAAGCTTTAGGCTTGGTAAAAGGGAAAATTTGGGTTGAGTGTCAGGCACTATCAGTGACATGGAAGGTGTTCCCTGGAAGAATTGGTATTCTTGTGTTTTTCCTGTAGTCTTCAGCTGGGTGTGAATTTGGTCGTTTTAAGTCAGTCCTCATTTTTTCAAACCACCTGATCTTTTCTAGTTCTTTCCATTCTTCTCTTTACAGACCTTTATCTTTCAGTCTCCCAGACAGGACAGGTAGATACAGGTATTGCTAATTTTCAGAAAAAATGTGCTGCTTTAAAATAAGGGAAAGCAAAATGATGTCAAAGGCAATTGATAAATTAGGCCAGACTCAAAAATTATGTGTTGATAAACCCATATTAGTCTTCGTAGCCCACTTTTTGTGCTGGTTTCCTTCATCTTTTATTGCTGTAGTGTATTTAATAGATTGTCATTAATATATTCATATATTTTTACTTTTGTTTTCTTCTTTCATTAGTGTTTAGCTTTGGATTTTCTATCTTTAAAATGTAATTTTATTATTTGTACGCCCACATCAATAACAAATTTAATTTATTTGATATAGATATGGTGTTCCCAATTGTTTGGTTATAATCAGCTAGTCAGAAATCAGAATACTATCATGTCCACTCTATTATCCCATGCCTTTTGTTTCTTTCTAGCGTATCCAAGCATCTGTCTTAACCATAATTATATATTTTGTCTATAATTGGATTAATATCTGTTAGACAATATATGTTGTTTTTAAAAAAAATGAAGATGTGAAAATAAGATTTTAAGCTGATTTCAAATCCTGGATGAAAAGAAGTTTTTGCTACCCTTTACTAGACTGTAATTAATACCTTTGATCTAACACTTAAAACCAAGGCCAGCCATTAAAAACTGATGCGCTAGAAGGGAGAAATTGTTAGTCACCATCAATTCTTTAATATTTATTCAATGTTAGTCACCATCAATTCTTTAATATTTATTCAAAACTGTTGCCATTTCTAATCCTTACTGAGAATGCAGTAGTACAAACTCTGCACGTTAGTTTTTATATTGTAAAATTAATCAGTTGTTAGACATAAATTTTTGAAGAGTTGAATATAATAGATCAGAGGTGGGTTGCTAATTTTTTTACTACCAGCCCAAGTGCGCAGAAGCGTCTAGCCAGGTGGGCAGAGCCTCCGTCGCCGCTACTAGTTCAGCCAAACTGGCAGCAACCTACTTCTGTAATAGACCCCTTGTTCAAATGAAAGACACCTAAATTCATTCTATGAATGAACATCTTTTTTTTCCATTTTCCCTATCCCTACCACCATCCCCCCTTTTCCAGGGACTCCCCTTAATAGGAAAAATTTGTAGGGTTTTGCATTGGATTGTAATAAAACAAAATGTGGAGAATCATATTTTTCTAAAGCTAAAATTCTCAGTTTTCACAGTTAAGGTTGTTGATATTTTTTTCTCCCAAGTTTTAAAACTACACAGTAATGCTAGGGAGTTTATAGCAGGTAAAGGCTTTGAAGTGAATTTTGTATTTTTAAGCCATTACCAATAGCGTGACAAAATGCAATTAGCATCCTCCAAGCCAATCTCACTGTCTGCTCTTATGTAATGCTTCAATGCTGCGTTACAAGTGTACACAATTAGATAACTCCAGTACTAATTATATGTATCTAAAAGTTATCAGAGAACTTTTGTTAGTTATACAAATATAAATACTATTTAATAATGAATATTTTAAATTAGACATCCATTTTGAAAATCAAAATCTGGAGAAATTAAATACAAAAATAATTAAAAGAGAAAAACATTTTAGGGCTTTGAGAAATTATTGGCAATGTTGTGATTGGTTTAAGATTTACTATGGTTAGTTAATGTTCTGAGGAAGTTTTATGACATCTGCTAGCAAATGAGAGAATACTGAAATAAGAAAGCATTTAAAGCTCAGTCTATGCTACATGTCAGATATAATTTTAATCAATAGCATTTAAAATCCTAAAAGAGTATATTTGTTTGTATCATTCTTTGTAGATAATTGTTATACATCATTTAATAGCTAAACATTTCTATATAATTTTCTCCTATAATCATAAAAAATCACGTAACGTATCTATTTCCAGTTAAAGTTTGTATGCTTTACAATAACCCATGTTCATGCTAAAAGTGTCCAAAATTAAAATACAGTTTTAGATCCTCCCGATAAATAAAGTCTAGTTAAGAGCATTCCAAACAGTCCATTTTTAATTATATAAATATATTATTCAAGATAAGGGCTCTTTCTTTATTTTTATGCAATATTGCTCTTTTATTTTCTGCTTATATGCATTCTGTTTTTATTTTTGGGTCTGGCAATTTAAAAGGAGATAAATCAAATTTTTAAAAAAATTCATGTCCATCCATTACTATCGCTGTGATCCAAGTGCTTGAAATTTCTAAGAGTATGTGTAAGTCTTCTATCTGTTTGGCATTTTGATATACTTGCAGACTTCATTTTGTTTTTTCCTCTAATTCTGTTCATTTATTTAACCTCATGAGAAGAGAACATGATCATACTTTTATATTCTGTACTGCATCCTTCCATCTTATTCATAACCCTGCTGCTTTGAATCATACTTGTTCTGGGAAGAAGGGTTGATAGAAAACACAAACAGTTGTAATATCTTCTATAAAATATGTTGGAGGAATGAATTTAAAAAGTGCATATAAAAGGATCTACCTTTTATAACAAGCACAAACACAGGAGAGGTGGATCTATCCATTTATCTTGTAAAAAAAGCTTGAAATAGAGTTGTTACAATGTCATTTGGAGGATAATTATGATTTAAGCAAACAATAAAGCTAAGCACTTATGTGTCAATGTAATGTGCTGTATAAAAAATACAATATACAACTTCCATATTACTAAATAGTGTCCTGAAAAGAATCTAAAATATGCTTTGCATTGCTAGATGTCAATTTTTGTAATTAGAAAGACTATGACTTTCCCACTTGTGTTAGCTGGGTTAAATGTATTATTATCATCTTTGCCTTTTTAACATGTTAGAGTGCTCAGTCTGTAATTTGTGATTACAAGTATCACTGAAGGCAATCTGGTATAGGTTTGATTCAGACAAATGTCAGTGAAAGTTGGAGAGACAAGAGGTGACTTTCTCAGCCATCCTTTAACAAGCAACCCTTTAAGCTCTGAAAAGACACTCTTTTGAAGGCTGGGGGAATCTTGCTGTTTGATTGGGTTAGCGATCATGCTGATGATTGATTAGCTTAAAAAATGGAAGGATCTTGCCAAAAGTAAGAGGCTACTATCTGTGAATGTTTTCAAAGAACAGGAAAGGAAATCAGTCACCCCGTGTCCATGCCCTTACTGGGGATATTGTTATGGAATCAACCCTGTATCTTTCAGTGACCATTGAATTTTGAAGTACATATCAAACTTATTTGGTTATTTAAATTGAGATTACAAAGCAGCTGGGCAAATGTCGTTTGATTAGTTGTAATTTTAGCTGTATATTAATTCACACTGTATTTCTAATACCATGTGAGCATGCTGAAACATTTGTGCTCATTATGAGATCATGAGCAATACCTTACTAAGATTCAGATTGGTTTTTACTTATTGGGTAATTAGAATCATACAAATGTGCCATCAGCAACTTGTTTATGATATAATTTTTGAAACTCCATGGGATATTTTATAACTTTTCTAATACATGTAAGAAAATGACTAATTGATGCATTCAAGAACAACTGCTAAGATGAGGAATGCTGAATCCCTTTGTCAATTGCTGTAATTTTTTGTCTTTCTTTTTAGCTCTCAAAATAGAAGTTAGCTAGAAAGGGAGTCCGTAATCATAAACTGGGTGATGGTAGAAGATTGGATTTTTATTGGATTTTTATTTTTATTAAGATTGGATGTTAGATTCCTCATCTCTTTTACTTCTTTCCATATTAATTGGTTGGGTCCATGAAAAGAAATGCATATGTGGCACAATTGCCTATAGCTATGCATTACTGGTAGATTTTTTGCTTACTGTAATTATAACTCCAGAACAGTTCACTATGTCTTAGAAGTATGGTGTGATTTTTAGTTCGTACTTTAAATTGTGGTGGTGGATAAAAGGCAGCTGTCAGTTCAGTGAATTACAATTGAAGTGGTTTGCCCCATTTATAGTAATACATAGATACATATACTGAATTCTTGCCATGGAAATCCTATTAAACATTGTTTATCAACATCTTTAAATAGCTGACATGAATCCTAGTTCATACGAAGTATTTCTAAATATGCTTTATTTAAGTAGATGTAGATGTACACGTAAACTATTTTCCTTTCTTAAAGAAAGTATGTGCCAGAATGAGTGTAAACTATTTTCCTTAAAAAAAAATAAAAACAGTTCTCTGGTATTTGGAAACCCACCAAGAGAAACAAAATGTTTGAAGAATCATTATAAAACAATGTTATTTTGCACTGTCAAGGAATATCAAATTGTCTACCAACACTATAAAAAATGGGATGGATATTAAAGGGAAATATTTGTATGGTGTTGATACTGGTGAGCTTTTCTCTTGCTTGCAAAAATACAAGATTGGGACTTGGAAGTTCCAGCTGCTGAAAAAGCAGAGATTGCATTTTCTTGGGGAAAAAAGGCAATTATGTTTTCTACACAAGAATGTGTTAACCTCTATTTAAATGTATTACTCAATAATCCTTTTATGAATTTTGCGAATAATGTTATGATTAAATGTTCTTGACCAAATTGAACTTTTGGGGGTGAAAATTAATGGCAGCTAATGAAAAATTCTGAATTAATGCCCTAAATCCTAGGAATATTTATGTGAACTTGGTATCTCTTATGTTCACCCAAACATGGTTAACGTTATGATCAGTTAACATTCCATTTTTTTTCTTTATGAAAAGATGAATAGGATCTAAAATAAATTTAGATTACTTATATTTAAAGTAAGTGAATGCTATGAAATAAAATAATCAGATACATACATTGAAGTCACATGCAAGTGTGATATACAGACATTGTAAATTAAATGTTTTGTCAGGGAGCACTTTTTAAAAATGGTACTGAAATATAATAGCAAGTGTTAATCCCCAACAAAAAAACAGTAGTGCTTTCTTTTAGAAAGCCCTAACCAAAGCTGCTTTTGGGGGTCTAAGAAAGATTTTCTGTGTCCCAATGTCAAAGTTCCAGGCAAATATAGAAAGGCTTAATGTCATAGAAGACACGAATTGTGAGTACTTTACTACAGGGAATGTAATGTCTCAATATTAAAAATGCTTTCTAATTATTTCAATATCGTAAAAATACGATATTGGAAAGCTATTTGGAAACATATTTGGAAAGCTTTATTTATTATTTTGTTTTAGTAGGTATTCAATTTTGAAATGTTCTCATGCAAATACAAAACATTTGAGGAACTCTGATAACAGTATACAAGACAGCTTTATACATTGTTCACCCACTATTATTTTTATATTATCACTTACAGTAAAACAATGGCTTAAAGCTTAAGTATTAGGTGAAATAATGAAATAAATTTGAATTGAAATAACATCCTTCAAACTTAATTGTACTCTTATGTACAGAATATTTTTAAATTTTTTCCTGCATGGGAAAAAATGAGCTGAATTTTGATTGTGTTCTAGCAAGTTTTTGTTCAGGAATAATTTGATGTATATATCTGCAGTTTGGAAACCAAAGCACCAAGTGTGAGGGGAAGGGAATTTATTATATCATGGTTTAGCATTCATATTTCTAAACATATAATTAGAACAGATTTAGATCAAACTAGTGGTTTTTTGAACCCTGAAGCTAAACACCTAACAGGTTAAAATCCTGTGAAAAGTTTATTTTTGTATAATGTTGAGTATTTGATTAAAATCTAATGTTATAAGAAAACTCTTTTCTATTTGAAATGAAACAGATCCTGTAAGAATTAAGTAATTGTCAATTTACTATTGTATAGTAAATGTTAAGTGTCAATATTGTAGTAATTGCCAACTTTACCATTTGCAAGGATCGGAAAACTGGCCCAAGCTGTTTACTGTATATGGTGCAATACCTAGAAACAGTAAAAATCAAAGCTAGCATGAGCTTTAATGTTAATTAACCACAAACTGATTATTTTACAGACAACATGTTAATTTTTCATTGTTGCCATTGCACATATTAACCATATTTTAGATTTTGTGTGAACTGCTTCCACTTCCCCTTTCCAGATGAATATTTCAGAATTTTCCATTTCATTCCAATCCAAAATATCACCTGGTTTTTCTAATATTTAATATTTGTGTCTTTATGATTTTTTGTAATGCTTCACTGTAAATTGTAATGATTGCCATCTTAGTGGTATTTTTTTCTTCTGTATACAGGCTGGTTTAGCAGGAGCCCCAGCCCGGGCTGTGTCAGCTGTAAAGAATATGAATCTTCCTGAGATCCCAAGAAATATTAATATTGGTGACATCAGTATAAAAGTGCCAAACTTGCCCTCTTTTAAATAATTTGTGCACTCCAGGTAAAAAATGAAAAATTACTAGCTGCTCACAAATGTTTACCAAACCAATGTTTTGTTAATTGAATAAAAGATCAGCATACTCCATAGAAATCTTCTGTAGTAAAACTGTGAAATTGTGTTTTGCTTAATAAATTTAAAAGAAGTGGTTTTTTTGTGAATTCTAAATAATACTTCAATGTCCCTTTAAAGCATATCAAATCTAAAATATATAATTTTCTGGAAAAGAATTCAAAATATTTATTTTCTTTGTATAACCTCTTTTTGTATAGACTAAAATCTCTACTGTAACTAGTACAACAATCCTAATCATATTTCTTTGTCTGATGTGTTGCATGAAAACATTCAACTGTTGTATTTTCTCTTGCTTTTTGAATAAATTATCATGAACTGTATTGGAAATACTTCTTTAAAATCTAACAATTATTAATAGGTGTGATTTTGTCTTAACCAAAATGAAATTATATTTTTTGCTAAGTACAAGTTTTATATAAGATTCACCAGCATTCTCCATTGGGGACAGGCAGAATTGCAGCTCTTTCAACATAAATGTGTGTATTTCATATAACATTTTGCTTTAGATATGGAGAGCAGTAAAGAACTAGATCTTGGTAGTTATTATGCCTGTGGCTTCACTGTTTTCTTTTTCCACGTGTAGCTTAATTCTCTTCCTGCTCCATGATCTAATGTTTTCTGAATAAGAAGTTGAAGAAATCTAGATTAACTTTCAAATATCTGTTTTTCTTTTCAACATCCATATTCTCTCCAAAATGATTTTTCTCTTTTACTCTGTCTCTTCAGATTCTTCATACGCTCTCTGGCTTCATATGCTCTCTCTTTGCTTTTGTCAGGATTCATCCAGAAACATACTCCTTTTGAGCATGACTATGTGTTATGCTGCCCTTTGTATTCATACTTATCTTACTGGTAGACATTTCAGTTGTATTCTTGGCTTCTTTTATGATTGAATCTCAACATGTTGTTTACCAGTCTTTATATTTGCTAAAGAGTTTTAAAAAGTTGAATATCCTTGGTGATGAAGCCATCATTATGTCTATTCCAATAAATTAAAGACCAGATCAGGATTAATTTTAGCCAGTTACAGTGTGATAAAAAATCTGCAACTACAAATCTGAAAAATAGAACATCCTTCAAGGTAGGTTTTTTTTCCTCCTGTAGATTCTCATAATATCCAGGAGAAGCTGCAGCGGATAATGAGACTCAATTCTTTCCCTCATGTCCCATCAAAAATGTAACTTTAATTATTGATTTGATTTGTATTCTACCTTTCTGTTCTAATGAGTACTTAATTTGCCCAACCAAATATTTCTTAAAAATTGTCTCCCAAGCTGGTGAGCAACCATTTCTGTTGGAGGCCACTGTATTGTATTTCAGAGACCTCTAAAAAAACCTCTTATCATTCAGTGGAGTGGGATCTGAATGTCTCTGTTGGGATCTCTGCTTGGAGATCTTCCCAGATTACACTTTGTCTGGATATGTAAATTGCCTTATCACCTAGAAAGGAGGAAGGCCATTGGGTATGGCTAGAGCCTTGGAAGAGGCTGGGAAGCTACAGTTTTGGTATATAAATGTTTTGCGTTTGTGTGGCAGATGGTGATTAAGAAAGGATATCAGTGTTCTGACCTGAATGCAGGACCTGGGGGTGGGAATTGGTAAGAGAACAGGCAGGTTGTGATGGGTAGGGGTAGTTATGGTGAGAAACAGAAGGTAGGCCACTCTCAGAAATGGTGGGAATACTGTTTGAGAGTGATCTCAATATCCAGCCATCAATACTTACCACTGGTATCAGGTGACCAAATCCTTGGTGGTGTTGGGCTCTGGTTACTTCTTGTGAATACCAAGTCATTTTGCAATTGGCCCTGATTCTCTGATTGTCTATGAAGATTCTCAATCATCCAGGTCATGGTTGTCCCAAAGGTGCTTTTTGAAAGGCAACTGTCAGCAACCTTCCCAGCATGGTCAACTTCCTGTCCATTCTCCACAGCTATCCCCCTTTTCCTATTGCAGTGTGTTGAGTACCAAACAAACAAAATGCACTGAATACCAAATTTAATGAGTTTTGAAGCAGTCACATGCTGAAGTGCCATTGTAATCTGATAGGATCAGGTGATGAAAAGTAGGGATGTTAGACCATAACTTTTTATTGGTTACTAAAAGATAAAGGGAAACATTATGAAAAGAAGCGTATCTATGCAAGGGGGTTGAAGTTTAAACCATCTGGAAGGATTTAATCATGCCTCCTCCAAGAGATTCCTGTCTATTTTTTGTAAAACTCATGAGGCAAAAAGAAAAAAAAATATCCTTAGTAATGCATATTTTGTAATATACAAATTCCTTCTGCATTACTCATGTGGTGTATAGAAGAGGACACTGGATTTGGCACATGCTACTTTTCAGTAACAATTGTTTTAAAATATTTTCATATCTACTATTCAGTAATTGATTGTCCTGTGAAACACTGATAATGCACAATCTCAGTTTCAGATTAAAAGGTTCATATAACATTTTCAACTGCCTTTTAAAGGCTGAAAAAATGGCTTTTTTGAAACTATCATAATCTTGAAGGAAAAGAAAAGTATACAAGGTACTGAATAGTTTTTCTAGCAGCTGGAATTTTCTATGTACTAAACAGGAAATATGTCTTAAATTTCTTCAATTTAATAGCCAGAATCTGTTTCAAATAAAGATTCCTTGCTGAAATTTTCTGCATAATGCAGCCTCAGAATAACTTTCCTTTTCCTTTTCATGCTCCTTATGAAATATAGGCATTCTTCTCAGTACCAGAAAATGGTCTAGTTCAATGTTATTGAGCAATGTATATTAAATATTTGGTGGCATGTATAAATATTAGGCATCATTTTCCATTGAAGCGTCCATCCCCAAGGCTACACTTTAGAATGACATATTTTTATTTTTACTCTTGTATCACTTAACTACACCAGGAATAAGCATCAATGAGGAATCGGTGTAATCGGTTTTAAATAATGAATATCGCTGAATGCATTTAGTTTATATATTTAGAAACTATTATTGTTTCTGTGAAACCAGCATTGTGCAATGTTCCAGTATTAAATCAGTCCTGGGGAATCTGAGATTCCAATCCAGAATCAGTTATAGAAACTGACTAAGGTAGATTTGGGCCCCTCTGCTGCTTCCAATCTATTTTTTAGGGGTGAGGTGTAGAGTTGAAATTGGGGCAGTACATTCTTTCCTTGAGATCTCAAATAAGTGTTGTTTAGTGTGAGGAAATGTGGCAGCAGAGGGGAAGGAGTTAGCTAGTTCAGCTTGTGTTTGTGATCTTCAGTTGAGCAAAAGATACAGGGAAACAGTTACTGAAGTAACATCAATTAAAAAGGTTAACCTACAGAATGCTGGGACACATGACTCCCATGGAAATGAATTTTGGGAAAGTTGGGGTCTTACACTTCCAGAAACCTGAGGGTTGGGTGGCGCAAGGGAAAATAGAGTTGTATCCCTACCTTCTTTCCTGCCTCCGTGTGGCTGCACACCGAATCAGCTGACAGCATGGCTTGACAGGTGAGCAACAATTGACTGCATTGGAACCGAAGGCTGACATTTGATCTCTTTAAAGGTGAGGTAAAGCAAGGCTGAGGGAGCGACTTGGATGCTTGCGAGGTGGAGACTGGGGAAGAAGGTATGGCAGTCAACAGGTGAATTTATAGGCCGCCCTTTTCCCTGAGGGGACTCAGGGCGGCTTACAATCATAGGGAAGGGGGTGCAATGCAAAAATAAACAATATGTGAACAAAATAAATTGATAAAAAACACAACATGCATTCAACACTCAACACTCGGGCGGGGTGAAATTCAAAACCTATCCCCAGGCCTGTTGGGATAGCCAGGTCTTGAGGGCTGTGCGGAAGGTCTGGACGGTGGTGAGGGTGCGTATCTCGACGGGGAGGTCATTCCACAGGGTCGGAGCTGCAACAGAAAAGGCTCTCCTCCGTGTAGTCGCCAGTCGGCATTGACTGGCGGATGGGATTCGGAGGAGGCCCAGTCTGTGCGATCTAATCGGTCGGAGGGAGGTATGCGGCAGAAGATGGTCTCGCAGATAGGAGGCGGTCTCTCAAGTACTCAGACCCACTACCATGGAGTGCTTTGAAGGTGGTCATCAACACCCTGAAGCGCACCCGGAGATCAACAGGTAGCCAGTGCAGCTCGCGGAGGATGGGTGTTATGTGGGCGAACCGCGGTGCGCCCACTATCACTCGCGCGGCCACATTCTGAACTAACTGCAGTCGCCGGATGCCCTTCAGGGGCAGCCCCATGTAGAGCACATTGCAGTATTCCAGCCTAGAGATCACAAGGGCTCGAGTGACTGCTGCGAGAGCCTCCCGTTCCAGGTAGGGTCGCAACTGGCGGACCAGGCGAACCTGGGCAAAAGCCCCCCTGGTCACAGCCGACAAATGATGGTCAAAAGTCAGCTGTGGGTCCAGGAGGACTCCTAAGTTACGAACCCTATCTGAGGGGTATAGAATTTGACCCCCCAGCCTGAGAGATGGAATATTAGCCAAATTGTTGGGAGGGAAACACAGCAGCCACTCGGTCTTGTCTGGGTTGAGTACCAGTTTGTTAGCACTCATCCAGTTCTTAACGGCCTCAAGACCCCGGTTCATCACGTCCACCGCTTCATTGAGTTGGCACGGGGCGGACAGATACAATTGCGTATCGTCCGCATATTGATGGTATTTTATCCCGTGCCTCCGAATGATCTCGCCCAGCGGTTTCATGTATATGTTAAATAGTAGGGGGGATAAGACCGAACCCTGTGGCACCCCATATGTTAGGGGCCTCAGGGACGATCTCTGCCTCCCGACCAACACCGACTGCGACCTGTCCGAGAGGTAGGAGGAGAACCACTGTAAGACAGTGCCTCCCACCCCCACCTCCCGCAGTCGCAGAAGGATACCATGGTCGATGGTATCGAAAGCCGCTGAGAGGTCAAGGAGAACCAGGATGGACGCATGGCCTCCATCTCTGGCCCTCCAGAGATCATCGGTCAATGCGACCAAAGCGGTTTCTGTGCTGTAACCAGGTCTGAAGCCGGACTGGAAGGGGTCAAGATAACTAGCTTCCTCCAAGGCCCGTTGAAGCTGGAAGGCCACCACCTTCTCAACAACCTTCCCAACAAAGGGGAGGTTGGAGACAGGACGATAGTTGTTTAAGATAGCTGGATCCAAGGATGGTTTCTTCAGGAGGGGTCTCACCACCGCTGTTTTAAGTGCGGCGGGGAAGTGCCCCTCCCGAAGAGAGGCGGTCACGACCGCCTGGATCCAGCCACATGTCACCTCACTGCTGTTGGCAACCAGCCAGGAGGGACACGGGTCCAAAATACAGGTGGAGGCACTCACAGCTCGAATGGCCTTGTCCACATCCCCAGAGGCAACATCCTGAAACTCAACCCAGAGATGGTTTGCCAAGTAACCCTCCTGTGTCTCGGCTGGATCTACAGCGGTAGAGTCCAAGTCTGACCGAAACCGAGCAACTTTGTCCGCCAAGAACTGGGCATAGTCCTCAGATGTTTTCACTATATCCTTAGAAGAAACTTAATGTTAGTATTTGTGGCTTCTTCTTCTTTGGACCATAAGAAAAGGGCTGCCATCAGTTTTATGATTCTGAAAGCATTTCTCCCCTCCTTTACTTTTACTTCTCAGAAAATGAGAGAATTCCAAGACTCTTTTCCTTCTGTGAGTTTAGTTATCATTTTGCATGATGGCTGCCTAAACTGCAGTTCTTCCTCCTGCCTTCAAAAGTTATTTCCATATAGCATGACAATTTGGAGTTCCATGAGAGATTTGGGACAAATAATAAAAATATTTTTAAAAAAGTTCAACCGAATGCAGCCATGGGCATTTGAAGCCATTTTTCTAAAGTATACCAGAAAGGACAAAAAATGACAGTAACAACCTTTATCTAGGGCAATAATTCTCAAACATTTTTCTCTGAAGTCCTCTTTGCATTCTTAAAAAATGAGCAAGAATCCTCAGAGATGTTTGTTTTATGGACATTATGTGCCAGTAGGTCACTGTCTGTGTAGGTCATTGTCAATATCAGAAATTTTAACTCAGAAATTAAAAAAAAAAAAGTTACTTCATGGACCCCCTGAAGGGTTCTCCCTAAACCTAATCTCAAGGATCCCCAGACCATATTTTGAGATCAACTGATCTAGGAAAACATTGTCTATGGGAGTTAATCTTGCAAAAACACAAAAAAACACAGTCATTATGCATGCCTGACCTGCCTTTTGCAAAGCCATCCTGTCTTTCCCTTTCTCCTTCCTCTGGAGAAGGTCAACTGAAGGTTTGTGTGGGCAAGGCAGATGTTCTGGCAGCAATTCCTTATCTCCTAACTGCTTTTTTTGTTATGGACAGGCAGCAGTTAGTGGCAAGTAGCTCAAGTTTTGTTTATTGGTAATTTTCAGTCACTAGAGTTTTGCCTCTTGATGAGGGAGGGGCAGAATTTTTTATTTTTGAGGTAGCTTCCATTTTTTCATGTCCTGAACACGTTTAAAAACTCCTATTTCACTTCAATTTGCTAACATACTACACCAAGCCAAAATGTGATTTACCTAGGAAACACTAAACTGAGCAAATAGCTTTTAGTAACAAACTCCTTGAGCTTTTGGTAAATGACAATTGTGAATAACCTTCAAAAGGGCTAGTTAGTGTTAACTGTCTGTTCTCTTACAAAAGTGCAGTGCTCAACATTCAGGCTTTTGTATGTAATAATCTGGCAGCAAACTGGTTTTCAAATAAATGTGCTTGCCAAAAAGATTGATAACAAATATTGCAGGACCTGGAAGAAGAAGAAGAAAAGGCAACTCTTGGAAAGGATTATGGAGCAAAAATTGAAAGGAACAGGTCCGTCACCAAACAAAAACATGGCAGCTAATATTAATCTATTAAATTTTAAAATTTGAGAGAGTATTAATCCCAGTGAGATGGAATAGGTTGCTTTTTAGAGAGCCGAGGTGGTGCAGTGGTTAAATGCAGCAATGCAGGCTACTTCAGCTGACTGCAGTTCTGCAGTTCGGCTGTTCAAATCTCACAAGCTCAGGGTTGACTCAGCCTTCCATCCTTCCGAGGTGGGTAAAATGAGGACCCGGATTGTTGTTGGGGGCAATATGCTGACTCTGTAAAACCGCTTAGAGAGGGCTGAAAGCCCTATGAAGCGGTATATAAGTCTAACTGCTATTGCTATTGCTTTGGAGAAAATATTATGTGGACTCTGCAATAATTATGGGCTTATATTTAGGAAGCAAGTAACGTTGCTTTTGCTACTCCATTTCTTTTTTTAAATTCATGTTTATATTGCAAGTGAAGGCTTGAATGGTTTAACAACTTAATTATACAGAAGGGTACATTTTCCCATTGGTCAGATGTATTGGTGATTTCCCACACACATCTGTGGTTTTTGGGGAGCAACTTGAGCATTTTAGCCATCCCCAGCAGCCATTAGGATTTTTTGGTCCTGTATTTTAATCAAATCATACTGTTATATTACCTGAGCAGGCCCTTCCAAACTTGAGATAGTTACATTGATGGCTTTAGGAACAAGGTTAAAGATAAAGGTCCCTTCCAGTTGAGTTTAAATTCTGATGACTACATGGTTGTATCCATATCATTTGTTTAGCAACAATATGGAAGCATTTTGTTGTTGCCTTTTTCCAGATGTGCTTGTTCCTTTCCTGTCTAGGTTGAACTTTCCTAGTGGTCCTCCATCTGTTTCGACACCGCTTAACCTTTTAAAGATCAGCCAAGATATCTAGGTACTAGTGGTAGCTTTAATAATTGAAAACATTTGTACATTTTTTCATTTAAACAATAAAGTGTATACAAACCCAGCCATAAGTGAAGAAATGAGTATAGATGTAGAAATTGTTTATGGCAGTGTTTTTCAACCACTGTGTCGTGGTACACTAGTGTGCCGTGACATAGTGTAAGGTGTGCCGTGGGAGAATTACTTTATATATAGTCAATATAGGCACAGAGTTAAATTTTTTTAACATTTTCTAATGGTGGTGTGCCTTGTGATTTTTTTCATGAAAAAAGTGTGCCTTTGCACAAAAAAGGTTGAAAAACACTGGTTTATGGAAGGAGGTTCTGTACCAGAATGAACCATTTAGGATGAAACTTCTGTCAGTCTGGAACAGGAAGTCTTTTGCCAAAAATAGTTTTTATGTGAGATTTGTGTGGCCAACTATGTCTCAGAGCTTTACTGCTAGCTATTAAAGGGTGGGAAATGAGGAAAAGGGGTAAGGGAAGGATACAATTCTTGCAATGCACATTTCTACAATCATTTCCCATTTCCTAGCCATTTACAATGAGTGGTCAATTTGAGCGGTTTAGTTTCCATTTTCTGCCTTCCTGTTCCATTTTGTTATTTGTCCCTTGTCTATGTCACCTCCTAATGTCCCAATCTTTACCATGCTGTTACCTGAGTAACCCTAGTTGCTTACAAACATTTGAAACAGCTTACCCCAAGCTATCTCAGTCATCTATTTATTACAGTTTTGGAGAGCTATTTAAAAAAAACCATGCCTCTTAGGAAAGATGTTTTGGGGGTGGGTATACGCACACTATGTGGATGGTGATGTATAAGACTAATTGGTTATCAGTGTATTAATAAAAGTTTTTTAAATTTTTGATATTAATACTCTAGTTCATTCAGAGTCTGCAGAAAGGGAGAAGCTATAACAATATACAACTCTAAGGAAACGTGAACTGAAATATGTCCATAAAAAGCAAGAACATTGGATTTCAATGAAATATGAATTGATTATATTAAATTGAGTTAGATGGGTAGTATTTGCCCTGTCCTCCCAACAGTGATCCATCTAATCAAAACTGCCTGAGTGCAAAGCAGAATAAAATTGGTCTGCAGAATGGATCTTCCCTAAAAACAACTGGAATAGCACAGCCAGCATTCTTTTTAGCACTGCAGATAAGAATGAAATATTAATTTGTTGATAAACTTGTACAATCACTAGAATTCAAAGATGCTTTCCTATGATCCTACACCCACCTCATTTAAAACAGCCAGAAGTATTTTATCCTAAAATAATAAAATCTGCAAAATTTAGCTGTTCTCTTATCTATTGTAGATACAAAAAGAAGAGTTAAGCAGTCAAAAAAAAAAGCTGTAATTTCTGACAACACATTACCTGCGACTTCAAGATAGAATAATTGTAACTCATTCCTTAAAGTCAAACCAGATGTGCACTGGATATTTTCACAGCTTGAGTTGTACTGATGACTGCTATGAATTTTGGCATCCAGAAGTCAAATGCCCTCTCTAGCAGACACACACATACAGGGTAAAACCTTTATTTGCCTTTTGCCCTGGATGATCTAGACAAATTTTGTATTTTTCTTTAGTTCTCCGTCAATCACCTTTTCCTTTGCCTACCCTACTGTAATTTTTCTTGGATTATTTTGTTTTATGAAATATAGGGTAGTAATATTTTGAAAAAGGAAGTTTTGAGCAAAAGATTTCTGATTACTAATTATGCATTGCTTATCTCAATTAACAAATGAAGATCTTGTTTTTGAATATGAATAAATTTGGAAGAAGTTGTAACAAATACAAGTTTCTGAAAGAGCCAATTATCTAGGGCAATTGCTCTAGATAATTGGCTCTTTCTAGATAAGCGTATATAGATGAGGTTTGCATATCAAACTAGATCACATTTTGGTTTAACTAAAGTTTGTTAAATAAATCACAGTGACTGGGTTCTGGCAAATACCCTAAAGCAAACAAATTGCATCAGGGCTAAACATGTTGTACAAACCCAGTCAAGATGTTTTTCTAATTTCTCTTATATTTGCCCCATTTGAGCATTTGACTGTTCTAAAATACAGTCAGCCATTTTCTGAAGTTAAATTATATTTCAGTGAAATATTTCTTGATCCATCCCACATTTTTACTCTTAGGTTTTTTTCATGAATTCTATCACTTAGTGGGTGGTCAAAAAATACAAACATGACCTAAACAACTTCATTTGACAAACGGAAACACAACACCCACTTTCTATGGTTTCCTTTTTCTATTTACAGAATGATTACAATTGCTTTTCTCTTTAAAACTAAACTTTTGAGTGTGTCCCGGCTGCCCATATTTAGCAAAGAGAAATGTACATGTTTAAATGCAAGCTAGGAAGTTACAATAGCTTGTGTTTATTGGATTAGAGCCAACTACGGTACTAGACCTGGAATGTAGGAGATGCCTGGATTTATAGATGCTCTGAGACTCTTAAATGCTGTATTTTTTCTAGTTCATCTTTGACCTAATTCAAATATTATGTATGTTTAATCATTTCAGTGTGTCCAAATGTAGAAGTACTTTTACATGCAATCCAAATGTGTATTTGCAGGTGCCAATTTCATTTAATGTTATGCATGTAGGATTTCCTGACCTTCCATTACAAACTACTTTTTGTTGTCAGAAATATGTTCCAGGACTTCTAGCTTGTGTGTGTGTGGAGGGGGGGGGGAGATGACATATGTTTCCATTTCTAAAAGAGAACAATCTTGTATTGTCAGCTAATTAGTATCCTTTTCCAGAAACTGCTGGTTTTCTGCAGCTTAATATTTAACGTAGTAAATGTTTGCAAACAGTAGTTCAAAATTGCAGAATCCAATTTGAGAAGAGCCGTGATGATGCAGTGGTTAGAATGCAGTATTGCAGGCTAATTCTGCTGACTGCCAGCAGTTCAGTTCTCACTGGCTCAAAATCGCCTCGGCCTTCCATCCTTCCAAGGTCGGTTAAATGAGGAGCCAGATTGTTGGGGCAATATGCTGACTGTGTAAACCACATAGAGAGGGCTGTAAAGCACTATGAAGTAGTATATAAGTCTTAAGTGCTTTTGAAATTGCTATCCTCTACCACACATTCTGGTAGAGACGTTCCCTGAGATGAGTGCCACGTGAATCCAAAAGCTCAGAAAACTAAACCTCTGGTCCCGATTACTCGCTGAGATTAGATCATGCAACATTATCCTGGGACACATATATTTGCCTTCATTTGTGAGTTCCAAATTACTTGCAAATCAGTATTGGCTCTCCCTTGGAAAAAGTGATGGACCAGCTGAACCAACTTTCTCAGTGTTTGTTCTCTGGATGACTCTGCCTGTTGCTAAGCAGAAAACAGTAGGTGATAAGCAGATCTGATGCATTATAAAGAGACCAGCAGAACCCTTAACTGCAAGTGCTTTAGAGTATAACAATGGAGCATTTCAAAAGCTAATAGATAGGACTGGATAAGTCTTAGATGTATGCAGTACAAGCAGGTTTGTTATCTTTCAAACTTCTGTACCTCCAGATGCTGAAACAACATAAAAGCATTATGGGAATATAATAGTTGGCTACTGATTTCAGAATTTATGGCTTTGTTTTGCTGTTGAAGTATATTTAGTTAACTGCGCAAACATTCCTGGATCCTGAATATCCCAGTGTAGCATGACATTTAGCTGGGCTGTGATTAGATATTTAGAAACTTATGATTTTGTTTGCCTAATGTAGTGAGGTGTAAAAAAAATAGCTCACCGAAGATTGGTGTGTGCTACTTTAGTGATTAGTCCCTGCACCCTTCTCTGTACATAAATAAAGCTTTAAAAATGATTCCAACTCTGGTATGTTTTGATTGAGCCCGGCACCCCTCCAGTGCTCCTGGGATAACAAAAGGAGATATTTTTCTTGGCGCTAATCTGTATAATACTTAACCAGTTTCTAGAGGGACACAAAAATGGCATAACTTGATGTTGCATTCCTCATCTCACTAAAATCCTGAACATTTTGATTGCTAGCCTATGACCAAGGAAGCCAATTTAATCTCCTGGTTGCTGTTTTTCGTATCTTTTCCTATTCTGCAGTGTATTCTTCAAGAAGCAGCAGTCACAGCTGTACACAGTACTGCAAATTATTTGTTTAGGAAATGTGTTTATTAGCAGTGTGTAAATATTTACATAATCATTTATATATCAGCTGTCAAATTTCTACCTTGTTTACAATTATAAAACATAGTACGTTAAACCATAATTAAACTCTCAGGATTGCATTCCACCTAACTGCGTTTTGTTTATTGAAGAGCAGTGTTTTACAGCCTTTTTAAATAATAACAATATAAAGACTTTCTGACTTCAGAAAGCAAGCTGGCCTCTATCTCCCTCCAGCCCGGTTAGTAACTCTAACCTATAGTGCTCTAACCCAGATGGTATATACTAGCTAGGTAGATTACACAACTAGTGAGGACCCAAGCCATAAGGGGCATTATAGGTAATTGTGGAGAGTAAAGAAGATGACCTGGATGGAGATATGCAGGAGCTTAGAGCAACTTTACATTTAAAAATGGTTTATTTAAGCTACTGATGTTGAATAAGGATAGAATGAAAGAGCTTTGAATTCATGATATCCATGTTTTCCTGATGGATTTCATTAGAACAGTTGATGTTTACAGTAGGACTGAAATTAACGCAAACAAATGAGGTAAAAGTATAGAGTACATTTCCTCAAAACCACAGTTCATCTTGCTCTTTGTTATCAGAACTGGAGGCATAAGGCTTTTATAATCAGACACAAATTCACAAAATGAATGTTTAATTAAAGTAAATATGTTCTCAATCTAATTCCAAATGTTACCTTTAAATTATGTTCATAAAACGGATGATTAGGAAACATGGTACATTTTACAATTTATGCACATCTGGTTAAAATATCCTTACTGCACACATTCTAAAACTTAATTTTTCAGTTTTAATAATATTATTTAGAAGGAATACAACTGACTAATATTGCAAATGAATTTTGCCTCAAAGAAACCTGATCCCTCTTTGCTGAGTGCAGATGTTTGCTTAGTTCTCATTTACCCAACTCATTTTACTCTATTTTGCCTTATGTCAGAAATAATGATACTTTTCCAAACATAGGTTGGCAAACAGTATTTCTGATACTCTTATTATTAGTCAAACCTTAAGTCTTATTTAGAAATGTATATTATTTAGAAGTGTACAGGCGGAGTTAATCCCCTTAAAAAATTGGAGCTCCTGTTGATTACCCTCATCTTTATGTATCAGTAAGGACTAACTGATAAGGTTAAATAAGAAAGTTAGAACAGAAATCTACCACTCTCTAGAGTTTTAGAGTTCAACTGGAACTAGCTTACCGATTGCAAACTTTTCAGTTGTGCCATGATAATAATATGGGGCCAGTCAGCGAGAGACTTTGAAGTTATGGACAAATTCTATATCACTAGAGATGATTCTCAATAATCTGTAAACATGTTTGTATCATTCTTGGATGAGACCAGTGCCCTTCTGCCCAGAATCACTTCATGGACCTGAGTTTGCAACAAGATACCAAATCCCAGAATTTTTCTTTTTTTTTGTTACCAAAGTCTTTCAGTTGGTCTTCTGCACCTTGGGCTTCTTTTGAGCGTCTACGAGTTGCCCTGCATTTCCTGTCTAAGCCTCCAAGAAAAAGAAGATGAATAACCAGAAAAGCATTACACAAATCACGATCCATGTCCGGCAGCACAAAAATATACTTCATAAACACCTCTTGATTCTGTAGCCCAGCCATGTCTACTTCTACTTATCTGCCCAATGGGATAGAAGCTCATGATTTACTGAGTATCCAGTGTTCTGATAAAATAACTCATGGAATACCACACAGTTCCTGGAGAAAAGGGAGGGGGGGGGCTTTGTTTTCCCAAGATAGTTGGATTCATTATTCATGTCCACCAAATTGTTTTTGTTTGTTTTTATGGTACAGAAGCAAGGAGAATCACCTGGTGTTCTATTTTCCATCTCTTTACTGTTATCATTAAGTACATAATCCCAGGCCTGGAATAACAAAGACCATTTCCTTTGGGACTGTCCATACTAATTACCCACAACATTGCTTCTAGTGGCTCTGGAAAGTTCTTGCCTTTTGATATATAGATATAATTAATGTAAATTGTTGTCTACAGTTCAGGGGTGGGTTTCTCGCCCCGTTCCAACCGGTTCGGTTGGAACGAGGCCGGCGGCGTCCTCACGCGCGCACGCGGCGTCCTTGTGCACGCACGTGGTGCGCGCATGCGCACTAGCATCTGCGCGATGCTCCAGCTGCTCCTGGAGGATCGCGCAGGCCCTGTATGCGTTCTGCGCATGCGTGGAAGCGCAGAATTCGTAAAAACCGGGTAAGGAGCGGGCGCGGGTATGCGGGCGCGCACAGGCGCGGGGGGGGGGAAGTTACTTACTTCCGGGTTCGGCGACCAACCGGATCGCAGGGACCGGTGCGAACCGGTCAAAACCCACCCCTGCTACAGTTCTTATCTTTACTTTTCCTTGCTTTTGCCTGCCTTTCATCATATTCTCCAGTTAACCGCTAGATTCTTGATGTTTAACAAATA
The DNA here is from genome assembly GCF_051295495.1 of Thamnophis sirtalis. NCBI lineage: Eukaryota > Metazoa > Chordata > Lepidosauria > Squamata > Natricidae > Thamnophis > Thamnophis sirtalis. The sequence goes on from NW_028261385.1 coordinate 51,797,742, forward strand.
AATGTCAAGCAATCTTGCCAGCTGAACTGAGTGGTGTATAAAATTATTCAGATTGAGATATGGGGATTGACAGAATTGCAACTGTTTGCAAACTAAACTGGCAATTGCTGCCAATGAAAGGAAAGAGAAAAACATGACCAACAGAAAGTGGATAGATTTGGCAATGGTGGTAATGGATTCTCCATTGATAGACTTGGTAATTTACCTTAAAATTGTTTCCCATTTTAAAGTGATAATTTTGAGTTCAACATCTGTGATTTTTAAAAGAAAATTTACAAATAAATCCTTAATGTTTTTCACTTTGGAGTTCTGCAACAAAAATAGCAAATGAGAAACTGAAAAATATGCAATGACAGCAATATAACACAGAAGAATTCTTACATATGAAAGTATTCTCATCATGCAATGGAACAACAGTCCTGTATAGCCAGTGATATTGCATATCTGTAAACAAATAGCTTTAGAATTTTTTTGGGAAGAATTTATTGAAAATCCTTTTCTTTGACCCAGATGACTTCCTGTTACTTCTGCTGTCTTTTTTCTTTAATCAGTCAAATGTTGTTAGTCAGCAGTAGACTTTTTGTTGCCATGAATTCTAGAGCAGAATGTCAAACTTTGGCAAATTTTAAGACTTGTGAACTTCAAGTTCCAGAATTTCCCAGCCAGGCAAGTCTTAAAGTCTTGAAAGATGCCATGATTGGATACCTTTGTCCTAGAGAGTTTTCAAAAATTACAAATAGAGGCAGCCCCAGTTAACCATACAGACTTCCTTAAACAACAATAATAATTCTTTTATCTGTATTAATTCGGCCAACCACTGAATAGTTGGAACCATATGTATATCTTTCCAATACTGAACAATAGGTTTTTTTGGCTGTAAGTAAAGTACAGAAATAGCCTTTTTGATGTCCGCTCCCATGTGATAGAGATAAGCTTCAAAAGGATTCAAACATCCAAAAATATTAAACCTCAAAGTTAAGTTAATGCATTTAATAACTTCTTTTCCAAATTAAATGATTTGGAATAAAACTATTGATTGCAATGTATTGATTCCACTGCATTTCCAACCTCATAAATGCAATGAAGTCATTTCCAGTTTTTTTGTTAAAAAACATGTAATCTAAAAAACTATTGAATTTTTTATTTTTAAATACCACTTTTTATTAGTTAAGTAAAACATTAAATTAATTAAAAACGGGAAAGGGATAGATAGGTTGATGGATGGATGGATGGATGGATGGATGGATGGATGGATGGATGGATGGATGGATGGATGGATGGATGGATAGATAGATAGATAGATAGATAGATAGATAGATAGGACAGACAGATTTTTAAAAAAATAAAAATAACAAAGGATTAAAACAAATTTTGGGTAGGCACCCCTTTTTTTCTCCCCGTCCCCTTCCTCGCTACTTGAATATTTTAATATTTTATTTTGAACATTATTACTCATTCCTATTTGGATTGTTTGAATTATTAAAAAAACATTTTCCCCAAAACCATATTCTAAATGTGTGTTGTGTTGCTGAAAGCAAACCAATTATGTTCATTAGATTCACAATTTTTGCCACTATCTTAATAAATTATGATGTGTTTTATGTACATTGGTGGTTTCATATGCAAATAAAATTAAAGTTATCATCACAAATAAAAATATTTGATGTTTCTAACCTTATTGGCAGCTATGGATAAACCATTGGCTATAAGTTTACTTTGGGGATAGATGTTACTGAGGGTTAACACTGGAATTACAGCTAAGTCTCCGACCATATCAGTCACAACTATCTTGTGTACCTCTGTTCTTTTCAGCTGGTCTATGTGTCATTCCCAAATGTCATCTTGAGCAATCACTATAAAAGTTTGCGTTCCTTCTTTGTTTGGGTTGTTCACTTACACTCTAGTTTTTGTTAATATAGTTAGTCTAGTACAGAAGTGTTGTGTTTCTGTATGAGAAGTTCTGAGTTATTTCTGCTACAGTATTTGTTCCATAGGCCTCTCAAAGTATGTTGGATCTAAGAAGCAGCCTAACCTTTTATTTGTTCTTGTACTGCATGTGCTATATTCAGTAGAAAACAAATTCAATTTTTTTAAATCAATATTTTCCATAGAAATTGGTCACAAAACTTTCTTAAAACTTTGAACAAACTTTGGATCTTTCAGACAATCCATTTGTAGCAAGGTGCTACAGCACTGATATTCCATGTTTGATTCCATTTCTTTGCAGAAATGCTGGAAATATTCGGCTATAAATTGTCTTTAATAGTCACTGTTATGAACACTGTTCTCACAAAGAGTTTTAATAACACATCTGTTGTATGCATACTGAGGTCATTGGAAATATCTCTGATCAGTCTGAACTTATATCCACCACAACTAAAAATGATGTGCCATAAATGATCCTTCAAAGTCTATATGAATTATTTGCTCATCAAAGTACATTATTTGCATAAGTAAAGAGCTATTTTTTCCATCTTCAGGCAACATAAATAGTGTAAACAACTCATTGCAAATGTTTAATTGATTGGTTTATGCATGGTAATTAAGCAAAATTGCAAGTTGGTGTCTTGGTGTCTTCAACTTTACTACTTCAAGATGTGGGCCCTCCAAAACCTCAGCTCCCACATAATGCTGCCACTGTTAAATGTAAGTTCCCTATGTCACTGATAGATAAAGATAAAGATTTCTCCTATCTGGTCTGTCTGACTCGAGGCAGCAGTGTTCATCTCAGTTTCTTAGTTGACGGACCCAGCATTGTCCAAAGATATTTCCATGGTGATGTCACCAGCATGACTATGTGCCAAAGGAACATGAAACACTGTTACCTTCCCATTGAAGTGGTACTTATTTATCTATTCGTATTTGCATGCTTTCGAACTGCTAGGTAGGCAGAAGCTGTGGCAAGGACTGGATCTCACCCCATTGTGTAGTATTTGGGTCTCAAAGCATTCAACCACTCCATAAACTGAGATTTTTACTGGGTGTTTTAAGCCCTTTTGGATTGATGTGTTGACTTTAGTCTTGGATCTCTCCTGGTTTCTTTAAATCATCCAAGTTGCAATGTGAAGACACCTTGGAAAACATTAAAGGAATCCCAATATGATCTGGATTTCTCATAATGTTTAAATATACAGCTAAAATACAATATTAGGCATTGTACTTATAGTTTCCAAATCCTTCAACAAAGATTCCTGACCCAATCAGAGCTTTCATGAACTACAAATGGGAACAGAATAGGAATTAGAGGAATAGGAGTGAATGATTTTCAATGAAAAGATGTTTAGAATGAAGTCCTCAGGATTCATATTGGGACCAATATTTTTTAAATTATTCATAAATGTTAGGGGTAATAAACATGGATAAAGTGAAAGCTCTAATATAATCTTTTCACGCTGGTTGCGTTAATCTTAAAATAGGTGAATGCTGTTCAATATAAGCAAATGGAAATGTTGAAGATTAAACGGAAATAAAAAGAAATGTAAATTACATATACATATTTAGTAGACAAGGACCGATCGGGAAAGGATTTCAGAAATGTGATGGATGTTGCTCCTGCTGTTACAAACAAGAAAAAGTTGAATAATATGGACTAGAATAATACAATGATGATTAGTACATAGTGTACAGTTCCAGTCATTACACTATAGACCAATATAAAAGTTAGCTTTAGAGAATTAAAAAACGCATGACCTTCCTGATACATACGAATCGCCCTGTGCAATGTTAAATGCTGGACTAGACTATCCTTTAGTCTGGATGGGCAGGGCTCTTTAATCTCAAGCATTTAGGAATGACTAAGGTTGGATGTTCTGCCAGAAAATGGCCCTGGAATACAGACAATAGAGTAGTTGCCAGTTTGACAAACAGCCATACTTTGGGGTAAAGCACAAACTATTTGGACATTAATATATTTTTAACTCTTTTTCTTCCAAGAAACTTCTTCAAAAAATTCACCAGACGCTAGACCTTGTAGTAAAAGCAAAAAGAGGTTATTTTTGAGCACAATACCCAATTGGATGCATTAAAAAAAAAAAGGTGGAGTTCAACTAAAATGAGCCATTAGGGAAATTGTGTAGTTGTATAGCGCCACTTCACTGTTAGAATGGCTTGCTAAACATAAGGCATTTCATTTCTATTGAATCAATGTTTACAGTTTGATTGCGTCCGAGTATAAAGAAATAGAGTGATAGTACTGTAGCATAAGTTTTCCTTCATTTATTTATTAAATTTAAGGCAAATAAAATCAAATATAACTAATTTAGAAAAAAGACAAAAAAAGAAGCTTTCAATTAAAAATTCCCTGGAAATCCCATAGCACTTTCTCCTTTATTTCCAATATTGATAGTCAAAATGACCCCCTAGGAAACTATGAGATATGGTAGAGTTCTGAAGGTTTAAATTAAAGATGTGGAATGTACAAACAGTCCAATGTAGGTGGAGCATGGGCATAATGAAGCAAAACAAGGACACTGCTCTGGAGACAGATTGAAAAAAGGAAGACCCAAGTAATGTTTGTTTGCTTTTCAGCAACATAATTCTCTTACCAGGGTTCAGAGGCCCTGTCTGCTACATATGATAAAAATAGCAATCCATCAGGCATTTAGTTGGAGAAAGCTATTCTAGAAATCATTGTTCTCATGTTCTTTTTCATATCACGTCCTCAATTTCTCTAGCACAGGGGTGTCCAAACTTGGGAACTTTAAGACTTGTGAACTTCTCTTGCAGTTATGAAGCATTTTTTGAAAATACTTCACTTCTTCTTGATAAGCTTTCTTCATTCAAAGTTTTTGGATTTTTGTTTTACCACTGCTACCCCATAAAGCAGAAGTTCTCAAATGTTTGGGTTACAGAAGCTGTCTTATGTGCCGAAGAGCTGGTTTAGTTTAGACCTCCATGGACCAAAACTTCTCCAGCATCTCTTTCTCTTTCTGTGAAGACTCCCAGCTGACCCGTTAAGTACATTCTCTACTCGCGTCCGCCCACTTCGCCCTCCAGTTTAGGGCGTCGTTCTTCCAAAGGAAAGGAAGGATGGCCGATGACAAGCCTCCCCGCCGCTGCTGGGTCACAAGCCGAGGAAAGCAATCCCAAGGCTTCCCCGGTCTTCCGGAGAAATAGGATAGCCGGGGACCGGGGGTGGGGGGAGGGTTGGTACTACAGAAAGGTTGGGATGGGACTATGGGCGCGGCAGGACTTGGGGCGTTGAGCGCTTAGCCAAGAGCGCCCTGCTTCCAGCGGATCTCGGGCTTGAAGCGGGATGCAGCCTTTCGGCTGGCCATTTCGGGAGTCCGCTTTCGTCTTGAACTGCACCGAACTGGATACTTTATTAGCCCAAGTGTGATCGCCGATACCTTCGGTCCTGAGTTACTAAAGAGGCCCCGAGGCGCCCGCCCCACTTCTCGGCTGTTTCGCAAACGGGGCGCCCCACCTCTACCCCTCTTCCTTCCCCCTCCCGCTTTTATTTAGCCCTCCACCCCAGTCTTCAGGAGCAGCTCTTCGCCTCCCCCCCTTTCGCGGAGAGGAAAGCCGGCCGTCGATATGAGCGCCAAATTGCGCTCGGGCTTCTACCTGGGCAAGAAATCCGCGCTGCTGCTGGCGCTGCTCCCAGCCGCCTTGCTGCTGGCGCTCGTGGTGCTGGCGATCCTCTACGGGCGTTGCGCGCGGGGACCGAAAGAATCCGAGCGGCTGACTCCAAGTGTTGCGACGACGCCCTGGGCCAACGTCAGCGCGGAGCCCACTGCGCGGCCCCCGGGATCTTGGGACCAGCAACGCTTGCCCCGGCAGGTCGCGCCCATCCACTATTCGCTCCTGCTCTGGCCTCACCTGGCGCCCGGCCTGCCCGAGCCCCGCACGCACTCGGGACAGGTGAACATCACGGTGCGCTGCCGGGAAGCCACGTCCGTGGTGCTCCTGCACAGCGCCGAGATGACTTACCAGGGCGCTTCAGTATGGGGCCCGCTGGAGGAGGCGGACAACTCCACCCGCAGCATCCCGCTGGGGGAGGTGTGGACGGCCCCTGGGAACCAGTACCTGATGCTCGAACTGCTGGAGAACCTGACAGCGGGCAGCCTCTACGAGCTGCGGTTCGCCTTCCAAGGGAAGATTCAGCCGGGGCCGGACTACTTCGGGCTCTTCCTGAATACCTACAAGGACGAAGGCGAGAACAGGTAGGTTTTATTCTCAAGGATGCCGCTTGGCACCCTTATTAGGGCTGATGATGACAGGACTTAATAGGGATGATGAGATGTCACTACGTGGAATCCTATCCGAGGAAAGAAAGGCACAATGCACATCTAGGGAGCTATTCTAAGGCCACCATACCATTATCATCATGCAGATAAATATAAGATAAAAAGGATGCTCTGCTTCCAAAATAGAAGGAAATGAATTTCGATGACAATGCATCCAGCTGATTGACCCAGATTATTACATGTTTTTAAATTATAAAGGGTATTAAGTAACACTTCTGTGATCAGCTGATACTCCCTGGAGTTGCCCAAGATCTTTTATAACTGCTGCATAGTTGGCTACTTTCTGTTCCTTCCTGGGAGAAAAAGATACAGGATGGGACAATGGTGCAGCTTGATCATGCGGGCCCTGAATTTAATGTGTGTGTGGTCCAGCCAGTTGTATTGATTTTGCTGTGAAGCACCCAATTTAGAATGTAGAGAACATAGAATAATAGAGTTGGAAGGGACCTCAGGGGTCTTCTAGTTTGACTCCCTGTTCTAGCGGGAGACTCTATATCATTTCAGACAAATAGTTGTCTCATTTCTTTTTGAAAGCCTTTAATGATGGAGCACCCACAACTTCTGAAGGCAAGCTATTGCACTGGTGGTTTGGTCTCACCCTTAGGAAATTTCTCCTTAGTCCTAGGTTCTTTCTTTCGTTAGTTAACATGCATTGTTTTTGTTGTGCATTCTGGTGCTTTGGAAAATAGGTTGACTCCTTCATTTTTGTAGGAGCCCCTCAAGTATTTTATTGTGAGTTGTGATGTTAGTTGGGGAGATGTTTGTCAAAATTGATTAAACGGAAAAATGGGCCTGCTTGAATTTGCTTTTTAAATCCTGTCAGTACTTCTCTACATAAAAAGTGAAAGATCGTCAAAAAGGTCATCAGTATTGTAGAGCTGGGGCAATTTTTGCACTGTCCGTTTGAAACAACCTCAAAATTTCCAATGGGAAGAGCCCACCAAAGAGACATGGATGACTTTCCTACCTTTCTGTAGTTGACTAGGTTGCCAGTAGGATGAAAGGTGGATCTCTCAGCTCTCTTCTCCCCGAGATCCTTTGCTTTTTGCACCCTGGTGTCCCCACCTTTCTGTCCTAATGTAGCTGCTTACTGATTTCTGCTGTCAATGCCTGTCAGTCGCATGTATGAATTTACTTGATGTTTTCTCACATAACCTGGCATGTGAGACAGGTACAAATTTTACAGGCTATGCCATCGTTGAAGAATAAACCAAAAAGTAGAGAAAAATAAAGTGGATAAAAATGAAATAAATTCAGTAGTGTAAGGTATGTGACAAGGCAGTCAGCACTCCTTCTCCTTCATTCTCACAAATAATTTATTTATTTTGTTAGATTTTTATCCTGTCTTCATTACTTTATAAGGAACTCAAGGTGAAGAACTTATCTAATATTCCTTCCTCCTCTTAGTTTCCCCACAACCATAATCTAAGAAGTGGTTTGTGCTGAGAGAGAGAGAGAGAGAGAGAGAGAGAGAGAGAGAGAGAGAGAGAGAGAGAGAGAGAGAGAGAGAGAGAGACTGGTCACTCAGCCACTTTTGCAAGCCAGAATGGGACTACTATCTTGGTTTCTAGGTCCACACCTTAACCACTACTTTGTTTAAAAAGGAGGAAGGAATGTCAAAATCACTTGTAAGAATTGCATGCAAAAACAGGGCTGGAGGAAACAAACTTGTAAGGCTGCAAACATTGCAGATAACATTTCAGAATAATCTCCCATAGAATGTTTCAAAAGACAAGAGATGTTGTAGCAAATTATAATCTGGGATGGACCTGTTAGTAGGAAAGGAGACCAGAATAAGTGGTAACACTTTGCAAGATGCACCAAATCTGTAGTCAAGATGTTTGTTATTTTTTGCACAAGCCGAGCATTCTTTTTATTTGAAAACTTGTTGAAATTAAAATAAATTGGCTTTCTTCTTCTGTAATGCCCTTGACAATCCATGTTGTTTTATCTTCTGAACAAGTGAGACCTAAGGTCAACTCCTCTCCTCATTTGGCAGTATGTTTGCTGTTCAAATAGCAGCGTGTTTTGAAACATGCTAATAACGAATCCACTCTTTCCTATCCTGGCGCTCTCTCTGACTTGTGTGGTTATTCTTTCCTGGAATTGTCATCTGGCACATCTGGAAAACACTAGGTTGGACCAGACTCATCCTTTACTTCCTTGAACAAATAGAAATTGTGAAGTATTATAGGTGGGGCTCATATATTCTGCTAAGTACTAATGCATTGAACATGGTGTGTTGACTAATCTGCAGTTGACTAGATTCCTATGTACCATAGTGCTAATACATAAAATAGAACTGAGTAACTTTTTTGCAACCAAAGGTAGTACAGGTACTCTCTATTTAACAACTGTCCTGTTTGTCCTGTTTGACAACTGCTTGTGATGGTGCTGAAAAAGTTACAATTGTTGCAGCATTCCTATAGTGATTGAGCTTTGAATGCTTCACAGCTGGCAGGCATTTAGCACCATTGCAGCATCTTGCAGTCATGATTGCCATTTGGGACCTTCACAGCTTCTCAGAAGCAAAATCAATGAAGACGCTGTCAGTAAAATTGCAAGTTATGTTCATGCGATGTTTCACTTAAGAATCATGTCACCAAGCAATGGACTTGCTGGTCCCAAATGTAGCAGTTAAGGGAGGACTACCTGCACTAATATTTTCCCCCCTGAAACTGAGAACCACAATGTAATTCAAATAATACTGCATATAGTACGTGGAAAGGGAGGTGGTGTTTTGAAGGAACTTTTGGGAATTCCTTAGACAGAGAGAAAGAAGGAAGAGGAGAGAAAGAAGAAGAGGGAGGGAGGGGAAGGAAGTGAGGGGGGGAAGAGAGGGAGGGCGGGAGGGAGAGCGGACGGAGAGAATATGAATGAGCCTGTCTACACCACAGTTTGATGATGTTGCCTACCTCAAGATGGTGGGAAATTGGACCTTTACTTTTCAACAGTCAGAGTAGGATGGGTTGTGGTGGTTTCCAGGGCTACAGCTTACCCACTCCTCTCATAAATCATGGTTTACCAACTACACTTTCTGGGTTTATACAATGTTACACCAAAATCAAAAACAGCATGGGAGTTTCCTGCCTGGGAACATTCAGCATAATATTTAAACCATAATACTTATAAACTTAAAGCTGCTCTGAAAAGAGCTTAACCATGTAAAATATAATCGTCATGGTGTGGGGCATGTAAAATATGATTTATAGTTCACTGACCTGTCTTTTCTACTGTAATTTAATCAGTGAACCCCCCATGCATTACTACGTAAAGCTTCAGAACTCCACATGAATACAAGTAACTTCCTATATGCGAAATTGTCAGGCAGCCCATTAAAGTACATTTAAAACTGGGTAAGTTGCAACTATAGCACGAACCATAAGGCATGTGGAATATATTGTAGTGGACAAATAATGAATTGAGGCTACAAATTCTCTCTCCCTCCCCCTGGCTTTCCCACTTGCACAGATAAAATAAAATCAGCTTGAGTGCTGCAAGAACAGTGAAGTTTCTGCTGCCCAGTGGTGGGTTTCAAAAATTGTTGGAACCTACTCTGTGGGTGGGGCCTCTTTTGTGGGAGTGGCTTGCCACCCATGTGACCGGCTATGAAATTATGAATTAGTACTTAGGTCGGTCTAAGTAGCGATTCAGAAACTCTGGCATTGAAGCATGCAAGTCTTATAGCTGTCAACAAGATCCTTGCCAGTGGTTGGTTTCAAAAAATTGTTGGAAGCTCTTCTGTAGGTGTGGCCTGCTTTCCGGGTCCACTGGTGGAACCTCTTCTAACCGGTTCGGTAGATTTGATGAACCGGTTCTACCGAGTAGGTGCAAACTGGTAGGAACCCACCTCTGCTGCTGCCCCCAAATCCCTTTTAATGCTGTTGCAGCAAAAACCATGAGGAAGCCCTAATCTCTTCACATACAGATTGGTGTGTGTGTGGGGGGCAGCCTCAATGAGGAATCTTAATAAATTGAGAAACCGCAGGCATTCCTTGCTAATCCAGCACTCCAGTCACCTGCTTATCTTCATGTTCCATCCTCCTCTTTAACAATGGAACCCTCAGCTGGTCTGTCTTGTTGCAAGGGTGTGGTCTTGGTTTTACAATAGCAAAATAACTTTTTTTAAACTTTGTTTAACATGAAGCTTCTCCAAATCTTGTTCATGAATCAGATCCCTTAGATTTCCCACCTCTCAACCCCAAAGAATCTTTTTTATTGGTAGGTGATGGTGGTGGAAAGAATAAAGAGTTGCAATCGGTGTACACCTTTCTTTGGCAAATTTCCACCCATAAAGTTGTGTGTGTGTGTGTGTGTGTGTGTGTGTGTGTGTGAGTAATTTATGACTAAAGAGAAAGTAAAAATAAGAATGAAAAACGGGGGCGTGTTTAAAAGACTGGATATGTATATATATATTTTTAAAAACTTTTGTCCTTGATTACATTTTCCCATTTTTTGTATTGGAATTAAGATTGAAAAGTGAGGATTTGGACCTAAACAAAACAAATCGGTATTTTTAGCCTGAATCCATATGCTTTAAAGCACCTCAGCTTTCCATTCATCTAAAGAGAAGTAGCATTTCTGAAACCAAGAAGGATTCTTCATTTCTTTAGAAGAATTTTACTTACGCGAGGAGCTAACAAATATGCTTTGAAAAATAGCATTCATAATGCCAAATACAATGGCATGTGCATTGTATGTTATAGTGTTTTAGCATCCTGGATAGTAACTGCCCTGGGACTTTACTTGCATAATGTTTCATGCCATCTGCCATTAGAGTCTTCAAAATTATGGCGTATGAAACCTTTGTATGGAACATGTTCATTTCTTTGGGTGGTAAATTAGACTTGAAGTGGCAAGTCAGGGGAGAAGGTGCATTCACATCTCCAACCAGGACAGAACAGAACAGACTGAAGCTGAATACTGCCAAGTTAGATGCACTGTTTGACCACCAGTATGAGATTTCCTACTCTAGATAGGCAGAAAGGGAAGCAGGAAGGCAGCACCCCTGAAGGAATGGGGTTATGATTTGAGGCTCTTTGTGGATTCATGATTTCTGATACAACAGGTAAAAAGTCTATATAAAATGGCCTTTGGTTGGTATAACATTTAAACCAGTGGTGGGATTCACTTACCTTTTCTACCTGTTCACAAATGTAAGAGTGCGCTCACCCTTGCTTCGCTTGCATGCACCGTGTCTGCACATGTGCAGTGCTTTCTGTGCATGTACAGTGCTCATGCATTATGTCGGGGTGGATTGGTGGAGCCTCCTGCAGCCGCCACTACTGGTTTGCCCAAACTGGAGAGAACTGGCTGAATACTACCTCTGATTTAAACCTTACCTTTAAGGTTCCCATCATTGAAATATATTGTACCTATACTATTGCCCTGTGTTTATAGTTTTGACCAATAAACTATACTTACACAACTGCCTGCTCCATCCTGAATCACTCCAAGCTATTGGATCATATATGAATAAATACTTCTAGTGGCCACCATTCATCAATCAATGAAATCCCAGAGGAATATATAGATAATGGAGCTGATTCAAAGAAATTTTAACCTGCTCAGGGCCACGTTGTTTTATTTATTTTTTTCTTATTTCACTGTTATAAAGTTTTGTTTTATGTTTTTAAATTTATCGTGGCTCTTTCAAATTTTCTACTGTGTAAGCCTCAGACAGTGGCATTATTTGTAGCAGTGAAGAAATGCATTCCATAATTATTAGAATAAACTAATATTCCTTTCTTTCATACCTCAAAAGATCTTAAGTATATGTGTATCTTATTTTGGGGGATTGTAGGAGAAGAGCTATATTGGACTAGGATGACAAAAATTTGGAAATCCAGTAGCATCATTTCTGACTAATGCTTTCTATTAAAAAGGCATAAGCCTTTGTGACCTGCTGTTCACTTCATCACATACACAGAATAGCTAGATTAGGATTCATTTGAGGTGAAGTGGGGAATTAAGGGAACAGAAGGGAAAATAGGTTGGTTAAGCATATGCAGGGTACATGTGAGACAGATTACAAATACCTTATCAATTAATAATTGTGTAAAAATATCCATTGTGTTTGTTGAGACCTTCTGAGATATCCTGAACATACCTCTTGAATTTCTTGCTTAACAATATTGTTAAAGACTCACTTTTTTAGACTTTGAGATCTGCTATGAAGTGTCCTGGAAAGTTGAAATATTCCAATTTTTCTTTCATTAGATTTTTTGTGCAAAATCTGATCTATTTGTCATGTTGAATCCAGAGGAACATTGCTGGCAGATGATAGCAATGTATCACATTGGAGGAAGACAATGTGAAGGCACATCTAACCTTGTGTATATAGTTGCTGGGACTGTGATTATGCTGTTGGTGTAGATATAGGGGCAAATTAGATATCTGGGTTTCTTGCAGTCTTTGGTTCCCACCCTGGTATCATTCTCCTGTTGTTCCTTGTTGGTTCTGAGATTCTGCTTCAAGCACGGTCCTGCCACCCATTGCTTAAGAAAGCTTTCAGTATTGCCTGTAGCTTAATCATGCACTTCAATGCCTGGAGTTATAATCAGTGGTGTATTGCTGTTCTGTTTCTTTGATCTGTCTTTTAATATCAAGGTTGTCTCAGCCTTCCATCCTTCCAAGGTTGGTGAAATGAGGGTCCAGATTGTTGGGGACAATATCCTGATTCTGCAAAAACCGCTTAGAGAAGGTTGTAAAGCTCTATGAAGTGGTATATAAGTCTAAGTGCTATTGCTATTGCTATCTCCTCCCTGGGAATGATCTGGCTTGATTGTTTTGTCTATTGGACTTGATGGTGGGTGACTTGGTCTATTGAATGCTTGATTTAATTTCATCATTGATCATCTGGGTTAAGTGATTCAGAACAAATGTGGTTGTAGTGTAAAGGCTGATTATAGATGGTAGATTAGGTGATTTGTGCTGAATGAAAGGTGGAAGTAAGTAGGTATGGATGGCAATCTGTAAGTTTCTTGCATATTGTGATGTTAATGTCCCATGTATCACTTTAAGATCATTTTAAAATCATTTAAGATTTAAGGCTATATCTTTATAACTTCATTGGCTATTGTGTTGGATTAGAGCAGCATCACCTTGAAGGTATCTATGTAAATGTCTGGTTTTGCTTGTACGACTGTTTTAAAATGATTCAAATGATTTCTATTTGTATTCAAATTAGGTGGATTATTGTTTCACAGCTACAACCAACAGCCGCAAGACATGTTTACCCGTGTTTTGATGAACCTGCAATGAAAGCTACTTTTAATATCAGCATTATTCACCATCCCAGCTACATTGCACTTTCCAATATGCCAGTTTTAGGTAAGTAAAGATTTAATATAAATAAAGTCCTGTTTGAAACTGCTGCTGGTTTCATTAACATACAATTTTATAGCTTTCTTAGTAGCAATAGGGAAGTGGTAACACTGTACAGTAATTCTTCTCCTTAATGTTTTTTCCACTTCCAGGTTTGGATTATAGTTATGGAAAATCCTGATCATCTCCCATCCAAGTACTAATCAAGCCCATCCCTGTTTAGCTTCTGAAGCCTAACTATTATGTTACCCAGGTTGTAGCAACAACAGTACCATAGCTGAACAGTAAGATGTTCTGGATATAGAATAGAATAACAGAGTTGGAAGGGACCTTGAAGGTCTTCTAGTCCAACCCCCTGCTTAGGCAGAAAACCCTACACCACTTCAGACATATGTAAAATCTGAATGCCAGCACATTGAAAACTGAACTCTTTGCTCAGCTTTGATTCCCCCCCACCTTTTTTTCCATTTGTTTTGCTTGGCCATTGTTTAACAGCAATCACATGTGGAGCAAATTCTATCTCAATGAGTTCAGCTACAAATACCAAAGAAACTGTGTGGCTTGATAATCAAATAGCACCAGATTGGAAAATTAAATATCCTTCCAACTTGATGTTGCTTATAACAAGTGTTTCCTGCTGCTATGCTAGAAATATAAATTGATAAGTGCAATAATATTTATTCTCTTTTGGTGGAAAATAGAAGCTAGATTCACACACTACCTACAACACAAGAAGCACTTTCATATATGATTTTGAATTCACTCACATCTTTTGCAGATGCTTCAAGTTGTCTGGGTATTCCAGAAAACTTTGCCCCCCCCCCCAGAAGATGAAAGTTGATTTCATGAGAGATGGAGATAGGGGAGTCTGCTTTCATATTCTCACCACGTCAACCATGAGGTTGGGCATAGTAAGAAGAGTGATTGATCCAGAATCACCTAGTGAAGTTCCATGGCTGATGGTGGATTGCAATGTTACTACCTATGTAACCTTTATATCACAGTGGCTATCTTGGAGAAATGTGTTTATGAAGGAGATTATGATTTGCATGGCAGAGTTTGAAGAGACTATGAATTATCCTAAGGAGTGGATTTCAATTTTAAATCTTCTCTGCTCTGAAAAAAAAAGAATATTGATGTATTATTGGTAGAAGCAAATATATTGTGCCTATCTTTCCCATCAATATGCAGTATGATAGAAGCAAACCACTTTTTTGTAGTTGCATTACAGGACTTTTGAAATTTTAAGGTATTTCAGGCTTAGCTCATTACTTTTGACTGACTTTATTTTAAAAAGATGATGTTTTATTTGCCCCCTCCCATAACATTTGAAAATCTCTGTTGCTGAACTTGATAACTATAATTGTTAGAAGTGGAGACCTGACATGGGCTATGGATTCCTCAATTCTGCAATGTAATATGAAGTATATGGAAAGTAATAAACTACACCATTTAGTTATGAAGTACAGTATTTTATGTATGGTATGTAGCTAACATAAGAATCACTTTGGCGTAAAGATTAAGACATCAGATTCTAAACTAAAAGACAAATTCTAGATGTACAACCAGTTGGCTAACTTTGGGTGAGTTACTTTTTTTCAGCCCTGAGAAGAAGGCAATGGTAAACCATTTCTGAAAAACCTTGCAAAGTAGTTGGGGACTTTTGCAGGCAATCACCAAAATCAAAAAGTGACTTGAAGGTACCAAAACAAAAAGCTAACGTATATTTGGGTTGCTTCTTTATTTTTAAATAGATGTATCTGAGTATAAAGATGTGGATGACAGTGCACTGAGTGCTTTGATGAATGAAACGACACCAATTAACTGGACTATCACAACATTTGAAACAACCCTGAAAATGTCTACGTATATCACTGCTTTTGTGGTCTGTAATTTTGATTATGTCACCACAACTGAAAGAGGCAAACAGGTAAATAAAGTTCTTGAAATTCCATTATATTATCAGTGTGTATTTGCATTTGTGATTAGGCTTTGTGTTACAGCAGACATCCCTAAATTTAATGGATTAGTAACATTAGTGTGTTTGTGTGTGTGTGTGTTTTGTGTCACAACCCCTGGTATGTCTATTGGCTCATCACAAGGGACAATCCAGACAGAAAGCCATTATTTTTACTGTTGCCTTTGTTACCTTTGTGTTGCATTTTGTGCTGATAAATAAATAAAGGGAGACTAGTATAGATCTATTTCAAGCTATTTAGCTCTCATCAGCTAGCCATACCCTTACTAGGATTTGAACCTGTGCTGTATTACATATTAGGCAGTTGTGTTAGCCACTCAGCCACAGGTGATCTCCTCCTTTATCAGCTGGGCCAGGGAAATAGGTATGTGTTTTGTGTCACAACCCCTGATATGCCCAAATATGGGAGGAAGCATACTGCTTCCTTTCTCTGTCTATCGGCTCATCACAAGAGACCATCCAGACAGAAAGCCATTATTTTTACTGTTGCCTTTGTTACACCCCCATGCAAATGTATACACGAAAGTATTCCTGAGATTTCCCTTTTATACAAAACATTATAATAAATGAATAGGTAGATAACATGTTGTAAAACAAAGCCCCAGCCCCTAATTGGAGTTTGGTAACTATGGCAGCTTCATGACCTGTGGATTTCAACTCCCAGAATTCCTAAACCAGCCAAAAGTCCACAGATTGTAAAATTGCCATAGTTGCCTACCCCTGCTCTAAATTCATCTTTATTTACAGCAATTACTTTGATGCCTAGAAAAGTTTCACTTGAGTGATAGAATTCTGAATAGTTTACCTGTGATAAACAAATTTGCATGTTTGCTTTGGGTTCAGCCTTGTCTCAGATTAAGACCAGATGATGCCCTAATCCAGTGGCTCACCAATGTTGCCCCACCTTTAAGTCAAGAGATGGAAACAAATGTATGATCAGACAACACCTTCAAAACAAGTGTTTAAACTTTTCTTTATTCCCTGGGTGAAGGAAATATTTTATAACAATGCAGATTAAGGTTGCACACAGCAGATAAGGACAATTACCAGTACCTTTTTAAAAAACTGAACTTGAATGTGACAGTGAAAGAGTTAATAATATCATAGCCAGAGGAAAAACTGTAATGCCTCCCCTTCCCTTGGTGCTCTGAGCAAGTGCTTATTTTTCTTAATGATTAATTCAGGGTTGTCTTGCCAGTTTAAATATGATTGGATGCAAACTTGATTTTTACTTATGCTTAAACTAGAATCATACTTTGTGTTAAACTAACATTTAGTTTGATACAATTGCCCTATCTCCAGGATCATGTTTTTACAGTTTTATAAAGAAAAAGTGCACTTCCTGGGTCCTGTAAGATGACTCAGTTTAATGAGTGGCACTTGCAGTTCACCTATCTCATTTGATTGTATCAGGTGGGAAAAACAGTTGAAATAGGCCTTACACCAGGCCTTACACCATGAAGATCTTTATGGTTCAGAGAGTTGGCTGAACCAGGGGTGGGTTCTGGCAGCCACTACTGCCAGTTTGCTCAGTGGTGCACCGTGTGCATGCACACACACACACTTGATATTTGCTTGATACATGCGCAGAAGAAAAAAACAAGATGGCGGTGCCTATGGCGCCAATGGGAAAACCAGTTCAGGGATGTGACAGGCCTGGGTTGCTGCCAGTTCCAGTGACCCAGGCTGCCAAGTTACTACCGGTTCGGCCAAACCGGTCTGAACCGGTAGGAACCCACCTCTGGGCTGAACCCACTTTCTTATAGTTCATTCAGTAAATATAATTACTTATGCCTTAGTCACAATTCAGTTGGGCTACTGCAATTTGCTATACTTGAGATTGTGTTTGAAGAATCTGTTAGAAGCTGTAGTTGGTCCAAATGGAACAGCCTGAGTAGTTAATTAGAAATGCCTCTTGGTTTCGCTGAATGAGACCATCATCCCATTGGTTATCATTTAGTTTCCAGTGCAATTCAAGCAGCATCAGAGCTTATCTTAAAAGCCCTACATTGTTTGAGACCTACTGTATATACTTGCAAGACTGCTGTCTCCTAGGAGTTTCTTTCTATGCAATAAAGTCTAGTGGAAAGAGCACTTTTTGAACCCCATCGATGTGGGGTTGCCATCACCAAGGACCATGAGGTCATACCTTTTCTGTTGCTGTCCTCTTCTTTGGAAGAGTGAAGGTAAGCTCCAAACTAATTGGCATTCAGGAAAACCACTAAGGCCTGATTGTTCCAGAATGCTTTGGGGTTTGATAGTTTAGTAAATCTCTCTGTAGAAGGCAGTAATAGTTGTTACTGATTTGGGGATATTTTATTTAAATTTCCTTGTTATTATTTTTGTATTATTTGTGAGCCACTAAGAACTTTTTTGCAATTGAGCAACATAAAATCACAGTCGACATAATCAGCTACATATCGTTCAAGCTAAAATTGAGTATCCTAATTTTAAATTAAATACTGCATGAAGTCAGCTATTGTGGTTTGCAAACCTTAATATGTAACTTCCTATGTTATGTGAAACCTATCAACGGTTGTCTTTATTCGTTTACATTTGTATATTTATCAAATTTGCATGCTTTCTGACTCCCAACAACTCTGGGTACCTCACAATAGTTAAGGAAACTGCAATGCTAACCAAATAATAATAATAGGTTGATAAAAATGCTAAATCCATTCTAAAGATATGGCTGACTGTATGACAAAGCTAAAAGGTATTAGAAGACATGTGTACACTATAAAACAGACAGATACACTACAGATGAGCTAATTATGGACTTGATTCTGACTATCTGAAATAATACTTCCGTTTTTTCTAATAGATACGTATTTGGGCTCGGAAGGATTCAATTAAAAAAGGATTGGCTAATTATGCTTTAAATATCACAGGGCCAATATTTTCATATATGGAAGACTTACTAAACATCAGTTATCCTCTTTCAAAAACAGGTATGCTAGCTTGTTAATGTTTTAAAAGACTATTATGACTTGCAAACACAGTAGCTTCAAAATACTGTTGTATCTTATTTCTGGTCTTAGTTTAATAATTTGTAATGTAACTATTAAAAGTCTGCATTACTATTGTTCAGAAAGTCATTGGTTCTCTTTGACAATTAACATTTTGATGCATATCATATATTTATTATATTGTATTTGGAATATTTATTACCTTGCTTTTCTGTTTAAAAAATGGCTAGAATGATTTACAATAGATCATACTTTTTTTTCCAAACAGACAGTACACAATTGTCTATGGCAATTGTCTTTGACAATTGTCCCCAACCCCAGTCCGTGGCTCATTTCCAGGGTGCAGCCTGTTGGGAACTGGGCTGTAGAAGTGGTGGGTGGGCTAGTGCATACATTAGCTGCATTTGTGAAAGCGGTACATGTGCGAAACCATCCCCACCCCCACACCTCTACCACTCCACTGAACCAGAAAGGTTGGAGACTGCTGACCTATAGGGTATCACCAAATTTGTGGGAGTTTTATATTTCTGGATTATCAGAATGTTTAAAAGATGGCCAGATGGAGCAGCAACTATAGTTCTGCTCATCAAGAAAGTCCCTGATGAAAGATGGGGGTGAAATTCCAGGCCTTCCTGTAGTTGTCTCCATTTCATGGAATACTGTACTCTTATCCAGGGTTTCCAATGTTGGCAATTTTAAGATGCATGGACTTTTAACTTCCAGAATTTCCCAGCCAGCCTCCATGCAGCTCTCATTTTGCTACAATTACTGTTACATTTCAATGCAGTTTAGTTCCAGCTGACTGAATGTTAACACCTTTCTTAGACTTTATTTGGGAATTTTAAAAATACTGCTTTGGATGTTGTTTATTATTAAGGGAATATTTTGTTCGGTTTTTGTTCGATATTGCAAACTGTCCAGAATCCTTTGGGGTTGGGTTATAAATAAAACAAGCAAGCAAACAAGCAAGCAAGCAAGCAAGCAAACAAACAAATTGCCCATTTTGGGGGGGATTCATGTTGTCGATGTCTTTAGGGGGTTACGGAAACTCATGATAATACATATCAAATTATTACATGAAGCTTCTTGTAGGTGCTATATATTGTTTATAATATCAGCCCTTTGAGATAAGCTACGTCAAGAAAAATACACAACAGGATTTCAGGAATCTAGTAAGGTAGAATAAAAGAAGTTTGTAAGTTTGTCCCATTTTATACAAAACAAAATCAAGGCATTATTTTTGGTGTCTTTCTCATGCTTTCCTGTTTCTTAGAGCTGTAAAACTTTTTGAAAGTTGCCTCTTAATGGTTTGCTAATTAGCACTTAGCAGTAGCAATAGCACTTAGACTTATATATATTGCTCCATTGTGCTTTGCAGCACTCTCTAAGCAGTTTAACATGTCAGCATATTGCCCTCAACAGTTTGGATCCTCATTTTACTGACCTTGGAAGGATGGAAGGCTAAGTCAACTTTGAGCCAGTCAGGACCAGACTCCTGGCAATGGGCAGAGTTAGCCTGCAATCCTGCATTCTAGCCACTGCACCACCACGGCTCTTCTCTTTTCTTATCCATAAAGTCAGCTCTGTATTTCTTCCCATAGATTTACTGCCTGAATTTGTACTATGAGAAGATTCTGAATTTGGTATTCCCTGTATTCATTCAACAGGGGTCATTTTAGATTGTCATGAACGAATAATTCTCTATTATCAGATGTAGAGCTTTATATACTTTATATACTGTATATACTTTATGGATATGTAAGTTTCAATCCCAGATTGAATCTTTGGCAACCCTGAAAAGGCCTGGGGAGGTTTTGGGTTGAAACACTGTTGAGAGAATCAGTAATTTCTTGTGTGAATGCATGTAAGACATTCGTCTAAGTTCCTGTGTAATTCTTAATGTGACTATGTGTGTGAACCTAGCATTGTGGTTTATAAATCTTTCTTTGTGGTTTATCTCTATGTCTGATGAACCCTCTAGACATTGTTGAACAACTCACTCATACGCACTTAGCATAATATGGGAATCTGGCCAGAGATAATAAAATAAACATATTTGAAATACCCTGTTTTCCCAAAAATAAGACCTCTCTGTATAATAAGCCCAATTGGGCTTTTGAGTGCATGCACTAAAATAATTGTTAAAGTGATTCGTTTTATTAAAATTCCATTAGATTTGGTTGCGGTACCTCTTATGGATCATGGTGCAATGGAAAACTGGGGACTAATGACTTTCCATGAAACATCCTTATTGAATGAGCCAGAGGATTATATATCTAAAATGCAGATTTGCCAAGTTGTTGCTCATGAGGTAGCACACCAGGTATGCAGTAAAATATCCTGTATAGTATTTTCATTTATCATTACAATCTAAATGCTACTTCCTAATTACAGGCCTGCCTTGATTTACAGCTATTCATTTAGTGACTGTTTGAACTTACAACAGCACCCCCCACATTTATCGTTGTTGCAGCATCCCCATGCTTGCATGATCAAAACATGGGTGCTTGGCAACTGGCATGTATTTATGTCAGTTACATTGTCCTGGAGTAATGTGATCACCATATGTAACCTTCCCAGAGGGCTTCTGATAAGCAAACTCAATGGGGGAAGCTTAACGATCAACTGATTAACTTAACTGTTAAGTGATTTATTTAACAACTGGGGGGGGGGAATCGTTAAATGAATGCAGATCACTTACCACATTTTTTGGAGTATAAGACACACCAGAGTATAAGACACACCAAGGTTTTGAAGAGGCAAATTTAAAAAAAGTAAGTAGGTAGATGGAGGGAGGGAGGGAGGGAGGGGGGAGAGAGAGAGAGAGAGAGAAATACAATAGGTTCTGTAGGTAGGGAGAGAGAGTAGTTAGGTAGTTAGATAGATAAAGGATAGAGAGAGAGAGAAAGAGAGAGAGAGAAATAGATAGGTAGGTAGGTATATATATATATAAAATCTAATAGATACCTTCCACCCTGGCTTCGCTGATAACAGGATAAGAGCCTGTGGCCTAATGGCTAAGATCTCTGCCTAGTATGCCTAGTGTGCAATATAGCCCAGGTTCAAATCCCAGTAAGGGTATGGCTAGCTGACGTCTTAGCCATCAAGCCACAGGTCTCCTCCTTATCAGCTGAAGCCAGGGAAGAAGGTATATATTAGTGTCACAACCCCTGGTAAGCCCCAATTATGGGAGGAAGCTAACTGCTTCCAACATCTGTCAATCGGCTCGTCACAAGAGTCCATCACGACAGAAACCCAATATCCCAGTAAGGGTATGGCTAGCTGATGAGAGCTAAATAGCTTGAAATAGATCTATACTTGTCTCCCTTTATTTATTTATCAGCACAAATAAAAACACACACACACACACATATATATATATATATATACACACACACACATATACATATACATACATACATACATACATATATATATATATATATATATATATATATATATATATATATATATATATATATATATATATATATATATATATATATATATATATATATATATAGTGGGTAGGAAGAGAGAGAGAGTAGGTAGGTTGGTAGATAGAGGGATAGAGAGAGAGAAAGAGAGAAGTACAGTAAATAAATAGGGAGAAAGAGAGTGAGTAGGTAGATAGGTACGTAGGTAGATAGAGGGGAAAGATAGAGAAATACAGTAGGGAGGGAGGGAGAGAGAGAGTAGGTAGGTAGTTAGATGTTTCCAGGTATATTTATCCATGTGCTGGAGAAGGAAATCACTGGATAATCTGCAGCATCTAAGACTTTGTTTCTGCTAGCACAACACTTGATCAATCTAATTGTCATCAATCATTCTACTAAAGAGCTTTCCGAAAGGAGAAAAAAAAGTTTTTGCACTCTGCAAACCTCCCCAAAACAAGCTGTTTTTTGTGAAAATTAGCCCATTTTTTAAAAAAAAGGCATGATTAGCCTTAGGGGGGCTTGCAGAGTGCTCCTGGGGGGGTGGGGGACAAAAATGAGAAAAAAAGTCTGTTTTTCGTGAAAACAGGCCCATATTTTTGTCAAGAAAATTCCATGGATAGCCTTATGGAGGCTTATAGAATGCTCCTGGGGGCTGGGAAGGGGGGAAGAGAAATTGAGCAAAAAACACCCTGTTTTTTGCTCATTTCTGTCCTCCCCAGCCCCCAGGAGCTCCTACAACCTATGCAGGGCCATTTTGATGAACAGACGGGGCTTCAGGAGGCAAAAAAATGCTGTATTTGATGTATAAGATGCATCCAGATTCTCAGCTTCTTTTTTTGAGGGAAAAAGGTGTGTCTTATACTCTGAAAAATATGGTAACTGCTGTGTTCCTTAGCAACATAAATTTTGGGTGCAACAGATCTGGAGCAAGCATGAAATCCGCTTACCTTCGCTACCAGTTCAAAGCTGAGAGTGTGCACACTCGCTTCGCTCACGCATGGCACTTCTGCGCATGCTCAGAGAGTCTGTGATGATGTCTGGGCAGGTAGGCAGAGCCTCCCACTGCCATGGCTACCGGTTTGCTTGAACTGGCAGAATACCACCTTTGATCTGGAGAGTAACAAATTGGGAATGTTGATCAAGCGCTGTAAACTAGTGTTTCTCCTCTTCAGCAATTTTTCGATGTGTGGATGCCCTGATTTTCTAGTATGCTGGGGAATCCTGGGAGTTGAAGTCCACATGTCTTAAAAGTGGCTCACATTAAGAAAGTGAGCCTTAAACATTAATCAGGAAAAAAACAAACATTATGCTTGAAGTAGAGAAGAATTCTACAAGAATGAGAGAAGCAGTTTCAAAGCTAGCTTTAAAAATATTTGCTTGTATTAACAGCCTCATAATAAATTGTATTACCTATTATGTATCATACAATGAAGGTTCAAAGTATATTAAATTAGAGGCCAGAAAAGAAAGAAATATAATATTAACCTTCAAAATAATAATATAAAACTAAAATAAAAGAAATAATTTAAACCTGATTGTCTGTCCGCCTCGTGCCAACTCAGTGAAGCGGTTGACATGATGTACCAGTGCCTGGAGGCTGTCAGGGTCTGGATGGGGTTTAACAAGCTTGTGCTCAATCCAGACAAGACCGAGTGGCTGTTGTGTTTCCCTCCCAAGAATTTGGTTGATATCCCATCACTCAGGCTGGGGGGTGAAAATTTACTCCCCTCAGACAGGGCTCGCAACTTGGGAGTCCTCCTGGACCCACAGCTGACCTTAGAACACCATTTGTCGGCTGTCACCAGGGGGGCATTTACCCAGGTTTGCCTGGTGCACCAGTTGCGTCCCTACCTGAACTGGGAGGCACTCGCAACAGTCACTCATGCCCTCGTGACCTCAAGACTGGACTACTGCAATGTGCTCTACATGGGGCAGCCCTTGAAGAGTATTCGGAGACTTCAACTCGTCCAGAACGCAGCCGCGTGAGCGATTGTGGGTGTACCTCAGTACACCCACGTTACACCTATCCTCTGCGAGCTGCACTGGCTACTCATCAGTCTCCGGATACGCTTCAAAGTGCTAGTCGTAACTTATAAAGCCCTTCATGGTATTGGACCTGGGTACTTGAGAGACCGCCTGCTGCCAATTACCTCCCAAAGACCCATTAGATCACACAGGGTTGGCCTCCTCCGGGTTCCGTCTACCAGCCAATGCCACCTGGCTACTACCCGGGGGAGGGCCTTCTCTGTGGCAGCTCCGGCCCTCTGGAATGAACTCCCCGCAGAGATTCGGACCCTCACCTCTCTCCAGACCTTCCGAAAAGCCTTCAAAACCTGGCTTTGCCGGCAGGCCTGGGTTTGATGAGTTCCCCTCCCCTCTCGACCTGTGTGGTTGTGTGATTCTTGGCTATTTTAACTACTTGTATTGTGTTCTATGTTCCCCTTTTCCCCTTTTGAGTTGTTCGCCGCCCTGAGTCCCTCCCGGAGAAGGGTGGCATACAAATAATAAAATTCAATTCAATTCAGTAAATAATTGAAAAATACATGCGCAGGATTATTATTGCATAGAATTAATGAAACTACTAGCAATGTATTGTCTTGATACAGATACACCAAATGAATTAGTCTGGTATTTTCAGTGAGATAATTTTGACATTCTTTATTGTTCCCTGGAAAAGGATCATTGATATGTGGTAAATTATAGTAAACAAAATTTTGCTGTCTGTGAAGTACAGAAAGTTAGTATGTAAGCAACAATCATTAGAAAAGTGGTTGGAGTCTTTGTTTCTTTGGTGACTTCTTCATCCCAAACTCATTAAGAAGCTGTAGCAAGTACAGGGTACTAAAATGAATCTGATTTTTAAAAAGCTATATAATTGAATGATATATGAAACAGATCACCACTGCTTTTGTAGGACCAAAAGAATGAAACATTACCATATGGAAATTAAGTCTTCAATCTTAAGAAATTAGTGTCTTTCTTCAAGACACTAAAAAAACAATTAATATATAAATTCTAATCTTACTATTATATAAAAACCAAAATGATTTCAAGTTCTTTCAAATTAAGCAAACAAGATCTTGGATAAAATTAAATACAGGATTTATTCCTTGAGTTCTGTTAGTGTGTGTGTGTGTGTGTGTACACAAACACACACACACACACACAAAAAACACCTGGAGTAGCATTTGAAGAGCTTTATGTAGGATTATAGAAACAGCAACTTGAGTGGCGTGGTGGCCTAATGGTGACGTCACTTGCCTTCTATCCAGAAGGTTGACAGTTCAATCCTCAGTAGCAAAGAAAAAAAATGTGCTGAGAGCATCATGTGGTGTCAGGAAATGCTCAGCTCCATCCCGTCACCTGATTCTACCCCGAATTAACAGATTACAGGGCCCTAAAAAGGAGACTTGGAATAGCAGTTTGGGGAAGATGGGGAAACAATTTTTGCCCTGACTGTAATTAAATTTATCTTGTCAGTCATGGTTTAGAAACTGATAATTACATTACAGAAAATGAGCATATTCATTGACACCCTAGTTTTGCATTTATGGGACCCTTTAAAATAGTTACATTGGATTATATAATAAAAACCTAGTTTCTTTTCCTTTAACTCCCTATTTTAATCCTTGTGGCATATTTAATGTATTTTCTAAAACTTCTATCAACCTATAGATATTGCACTCCTTTGTGACACATTGTGCCCATTAAGTAAAATCGTGAACTGCTCTCTTGCCAGATGAATGAGAACAGCAATTGAAAGAATTCATTTAAACACTCTCCCCCGCTCCTTTCCTATTTTAAGTGGTTTGGAAACCTAGTTACCATGGATTGGTGGAACGACCTATGGCTTAATGAGGGATTTGCAACTTACTTTGGACATCTAGGTCTAAACTACATTGAACATATTATGCCACTGGTAAGTGTAAATTAAACCAACCTTTCCTGTGTATCTTTCATTCAAACTCTGTTTTTACTTTTAAGTGCTTTTAAGTTAAGGAAAACTATGTAATAGAGGCTCTAAGCTTGGAGAGATCTTGGTATTCAGGCTACTTTATTTACTATGATATGAAATGATAAATTCTTCCTCATGAGAAGTTTTCAAATAGCAGCTGGATGGTCATCATTGAAATCTATATTGATCAGAAAATTGGATTAATTTCCTTCCAACTTTATAATTCTGTAAGTATGAGTTTTGTCTCCCTGCTTCTGTCCTTGGTGAGTTGCTAGTGTTATGTGCGACCTTATCTGCAGCCTGGTACAATTCAAATATAAGCTTACTATGCCTAATCTAGTTTTGTAAACTTTACCAATTTGCACATGCATTTTTGCATCAAGTACCATAATTGATTGCTTATTGAGTAATTTATAGTCATGCTGTTTTCCTATTCCTCCTTGTCTTAAATCACACATATCCTTTCTGTATACACTGCTATTTATTAAGTGCTGTAAAGCGGCACTTAATAGTTTAGAACTAATGTATGCTTCTTATTACAGGTGAATATGAAGTCTTTACTAGATTGTATAATAGGTTTGGGACATGGTGGCTCAGTAGCTAAGACGCTGATTTGATTTGATTTTATTAACATTTGTAGGCCGCCCTTTTCCCTGAGGGGACTCAGGGCGGCTCACATAAAATCAGGGAAGGGAAATACAACAATGACATAGACACATATAATAAAAGTAATAAGCAACATACATTCATCATTCGGGAGGGGCAACTATCCTTGTCCCCAGGCCTGACGGGCTAGCCAGTTCTTCAAGGCTGTGCGGAAGGCCTGGACGGTGGTGAGGGTACGAATCTCCACAGGGAGTTCGTTCCAAAGGGTCGGGGCTACTACCGAGAAGGCCCTCCTCCTTGTAGTTGCCAGCCGGCATTGGCTGGCCGATGGAATACGGAGGAGGCCCAATCGGTGAGATCTAATTGGTCGCAGGGAGGTAATTGGCAGGAGGCGGTCTCTCAAGTATCCGGATCCACTACCATGCAGGGCTTTATGGGTGACTAATAGCACCTTGAAGCGCATCCGGAGATCGACAGGTAGCCAGCGCAGCTCGCGGAGGATAGGTGTTATGTGGGTGAACCGAGGTGCACCCACAATCGCTCGCGCGGCCGCATTCTGTACTAGCTGAAGTCGCCGGATGCTCTTCAAGGGCAGCCCCATGTAGAGCACATTGCAGTATTCCAGCCTAGAGGTCACAAGGGCCCGAGTGACTGTTGTGAGTGCCTCCAGGTTCAGGTAGGGTCGCAACTGGCGCACCAGGCGAACCTGGGCGAATGCCCCCCTAGTCACAGCCGTCAGGTGGTGGTCAAACGATAGCTGTGGATCTAGGAGGACTCCCAAGTTGCGAACCCTCTCTGAGGGGTATAAAATTTGACCCCCCAGCCTGAGTGATGGAATATTGGTCGGATCTTTGGGAGGGAAACACAACAGCCACTCGGTCTTTTCTGGGTTGAGCACAAGCTTGTTAACCCTCATCCAGTCCATAACGGCCTCAAGGCCTTGGTTCATCACGTCTGCCGCTTCATTGAGGTGGCACGGGGCGGACAGATACAACTGGGTATCGTCCGCATATTGATGGTATCTGATCCCGTGCCTACGGATGATCTGTCCCAGCGGTTTCATGTAGATGTTGAATAGTAGGGGGGATAAGACCGAGCCCTGAGGCACCCCATATGTTAGGGGCCTAGGGGACGATCTCTGCCCCCCCACTAACACCGACTGCGACCTGTCCGAGAGGTAGGAGGAGAACCACCGCAACACGGTGCCTCCCACTCCCACCTCCCGCAGTCGTCGCAGAAGGATACCATGGTCGATGGTATCGAAAGCCGCTGAGAGGTCAAGGAGAACCAGGATGGAGGAATATCCTCCATCTCTGGCTCTCCAGAGATCATCAGTCAATGCGACCAAAGCGGTTTCCGTGCTGTTGATAAGAACTGATAAGCTGAGCTTGTTGATAAGAAAGCTCTGCAGTTCTGTGGTTCAAATACCTAGCGCCGCATAATGGAGTGAGTTCTCATTACTTATCCCAGCTTCTGCCAACCTAGCAGTTCGAAAGCATGTAAAAATGCAAGTAGAAAAAATAGGAACCACCTTTGGTGGGAAGGTAACAGCATTTTGTGTGCCTTTGGCGTTTAGTCATGCTGGCCACATGACCACGGAGAAATCTTAAGTCAATACTGGCTCTTCCGCTTTGAAACAGAGATAAGCACTGCCCCTAGAGTCAGGAATGACTAGCACATGCATGCGAGGGGAACCTCTACCTTTACCTGTAATAGCATCAGTGAATAAGTGGATTGATTGAGATAGATAGAATTAACATTTAAACTTCCTTTCTGTGTAGATTTTCAGTTTAAGCAAGTTTTTTTGAGTTTGATATGTCAAGATTAATGATGTTAGAAAGGAATGCGGAAAGAAGTAAATACATTTATAAATATTACCATAGAATTGTAAATTTGGGTTTGCATGAGTAAAATTAACATTTTATGTTTATTTGCAGGATAAACTCATTGGCGAGCATCTTACACTACCTACGTTGGCTAAAGATAATCCAAGATTAAATCAGTCTCTATCAAATACAGAAACCCGTCAAACAGATTCAATATTAGAACAGTTCAATACAATCACTTACCATAAGGTAAATCATATATTATTGTAAATTTCATATATGATTCATAAATAGATGTGATTGAAGAATATTTTTATAGTGCATGAGAAAATAAATTATTCTCTCGATGTTATAAGACAGAGTTCCCCAACCTTTCTGGGTTGGTGGCCCGGGGGGGAGAGAGGGGATTATTTTGTGGGAGGGACAAATGCATGTGCACATGCACATGAAAGCTCTCATGCCAGTCATGGTGACGTGTGCGCGAGTGGGGCTGCGAGCGTTCATGATGAGACTTGCACAAGTGGGCCATGAACATCCGTAATGAGACTCAGGAGAATTGGGCTGTGGGCGCTCATGACGTTTGCATGAGTGGAGATGTGCGTGGACGAAATGGCATATGCACTGGCCAGCCATTCACATGGCCCGGTGGCAATTAGCCCATGGCCCGGTAGTGGGCTGTGGCCCACAAGTGGGGGACCCATCTTATCAGATCTCATAATCTGTATGAAAGTGAAACAATTTTGAATTTAATACATACCATTTTCATTCAGTGTATGTATTTAAAATATTCTGAATGTAATGGAAATAAACATCTTCCTAAATTTATTAATCTTTCTTCTCTGTATGTCTATTTTAGGGGGCTGTTGTCATCCGGATGCTTTCCAACTTTATAACTGAAAGATTATTTTTCAAAGCATTGAATGTAAGTTTAGAAAATATTATAAATACCTTATAATACATTACATTATATTGAAAATTTACAAACTAACCAATACTCATATTCTTGTTTTACTACAGTCATATCTGAATGCATTTTCCTTTTCCAATGCTGTCCAAGATGATCTGTGGACTCACATTCAAAAGGTGGTTAAATTTATAATGCATTTGCTAGACTTTTGATTTTAATAAATTGGGAATTGTTAGCTGTAAGTAAAAGGGGTATAAACTTCAGTCATGACCATTGGGTGCTCTATTCTCTGAAGTCAGCATCACCAATTTTTGCTGACAATTGTCCTTGAATCCCTTGGTTTTCAGATCTGGCCTAATGTCTGGACAGTTGTTGTTTGTGGTCTTTTTAATGGCAATTAATGTATACCTAACTTTAAACAAGTTTGTGAGTATTTGTATATATTAACACATTTGTTTCTCTTTGGAATAATCCCCACCTTCTGTAGGCAGCCATGTACTCCATCCAGAAAGCAAAAGTACATTATAAAAAATGTATGAAGTACATATCAACTCTGTGGCAGATTTCTTCTATAACTTAAGATATAGGAGATAAAATACCTATAGGAAGTAAAATGCTCATTTGCACCAGATATTTGTTGCTATGCCCATGTGACTGAAAATAGATACATAACTTTTGCTACCTAACTTGGATAGGACAAAAATGGTATTGGATAAAATTAGAAGTACCTTAATAATATCTGGGGAAGTTAATTTTGTCAGGATGTAATGAAAAGTTTAGTCCCACAGAGGAAACCTGTGACTCTAAGAGTCAACATTGGCTCATTATTGATAATCACATTATCCAGACTCAACGCCCCCCCCCCATGAGGGGAGGGGGAGATTATGACTGATTTTAGTAGGGCTTTGTAGAAAGCAAAAGTTTCTGGATTTCCTTCTTAGCTATTTCTTCATCTTCTAAGTCCCAGATGAATTTTAGAAAAATGGTCCTTCAAGCTTAATTTTCTCTGACTTTTATATACTACCTCTCAGATTGTATTAATTCTAGTTTCCATTTAGCTTCTTGTTAAAATTGTCCCTTTTGTAAGAGTAAGAAACACATGTCTGTTGTGTGGCAGTAAGATTTATGTTCCTCCTTATGATGGGCAGTGCCATGTATTCATTGTTGGGTTAGTATGGGGACTGGAGCAAATTATACTGACTTTATCCATGTTTTGCTCTCCCAGCCTTAATATTTCACACATATTAGCACTTGGAGTGTTTCTATTGTATTGGATGTGAACAATAACATGGAAACCTGTTTTTAAGCTTTGAGACTCACAAAAATCCTCAATCATTTTTCTAGGATTTCTTATGTTGGTGTAGCAATAAAGGAGAATATTTGTAGCTAGGGGTTAAAATGATGGATTGCTTGGTAGTCTCTGAGCTTGGTTGTTTTGTTGCAGACATTTCATTACTCAAACTAAGTAACATTATCAGTGTATCATCACAAGAAAGCAATCAAGCTCAGAGATCACCAAGGACTCCTCATTTTGTAGGTGTAACAGATAGGAAAATACATACAGTTTTCATAAGCTGTATAATGTTGTAAATGGAAGAGTTAAAGTATTTAGTAGAGCATAAATATACCTTTGACCTGCACAACAATGACTGAAAATTTATAGAGCTTGGATAGTGTCTGAGAGTGGTTTGTCATTGGATTAATCCTTGTTTCTGATTAGTGGTTAGTAACTATAATAGTATTTTTGTATAGTGACTACAAGGAACAACTTTAATCTGAAACACAGGTTAAACATAGTAACTTTAAACTGAGTTACATAAATATTCCATTAGTTTATTCATGTTTAACTGATTTGTATCCTGCTTTTCAAGTGTCAGAATCCTTTTCCAAATATCTGTCCTAACAATATCAACCTTATGTTGTAGCCTGAGTAGACAGAAGGTGCTACATCACCCAATGAGTTTCTGCAACTAAGTATAGAACTTAGCCCCACATTAAAGGAATACAGTCATACTGAAGCATATAATTTGGCTGCATTGCAGCCAAATATACCCTTTTATATACCTATCTGTTCCACTAATAAATTGGTGCCAGTTCATTTGACTGGTACCAAATGAAGAATATGCCTTTGTAACTATGCATTACAATTAACACAGAGCTTGGCTTTTTATTAAACAATATAGACATCTGAGTCATAATGAAATTTCAGTACCTTGGATAGTTCCAATAATCAACTATCCTCTGATAATCTATTGAGCTGATTTAGATTACCTTATCAAGATTATGTTCCTTTTTTGAAGATCAAAGTGTTGATCTTCTAATATGGAGATTAGCCTTTTATCAATTTTCCATCAGTATCTTGTTGATGTTGCAGTTCTGCAGAAAGTCTGAATCTCTACCAGTATCTAAGGAGATTTTTGCTTAAGGGTGCTTTCTTTGACCAAAGTCCAACTCACAGCCATTGATTCAGCATCTATTTCAACACTCTCACTGCTTTCATATTGCAGGAGACATGGTTGAGGAAAATTGATTTACAACATGGACTTGATCTCAAAACTGCTGGGATCTGAATGATTCATGTTTCTTGAAATTTTCTATATATGTATTCAACATAAAAACTATATTTTAATTCTGAACATTTTTTGGAAGGTAATAGATGAACAAAATGACTTCCAGTTGCCAACATCAGTAAAAACAATAATGGATTCTTGGACCTGCCAGAAGGGCTACCCACTCCTGACAGTAGATTTCTCAACTGGCAATATTAGCCAGATACCAGTTTTTGCTGAAAAAGGAGAACACAACTCAGAGTACGTGTTTTTTTTAAAGTAATAATAAGACCAATGTAAAAACTTTAAATAGGGATTGAGTGAATGTGTAAAAATAGGGCGCAAATACTAGTTGATGTGTCTGGTGCCATTCCAAAAAAATTGGAAATTTTTTTGAACAAAATAGGAATGGATAGAATCTCAATTCTCATCAGTTACAAAGGTTGCATTACTTGAAACAGTGTGCACAGGTTGTGTGTGTGTGTGTGCATGTGTGTGTGTGTGTAGACAGTAGACAGACAGACATACATTAACTTTCCTAGATCCTTAGGAAAGATCCAGTAGTCAAAATTAATAAATCAGCTAGAACTGTGTGGTAAACCATATGTAAATACAGATGATTGTAATAAGTTTTGTGTGATTTTTTAAAAATATATGATCTGCAGATTTTCAACAATAGAAATAAGTTCAGTTGGCACACTTTCCCAATACAAACTATTTTTTTTGAACATAACTTGTTATTTTCTGCAACTCCCAAATCTGCAAACTATGATTTGTGCTTACCCTCAGAAACAAAGTTGGAAATTTGTTTCTCAGACATTACTTATAAATGCCAATATGAATCTTATATTGCATCTGAGCAGGAATATGGGATTTGGCCATTCAGCTGATTTTTTAAATTGTACAAACCATAAATTTGAGAATCAGCCAAACTCAATTGATTCATTATGCTTTAATCTGTATTAAGTTGTTAGAAAGAATGTGAATTAGAAATAAAGTAAACAATGGAATTAAGAGCCAGGACTTAATCTGAGGCTAATAGTGTCTATAATACCATTTTTTAAACAAGAAATGTAAGAGTAAATATACTTCAGCTGTCAGGTCATGTTCTGGAATTGTATTACTACCACAGTCCTTATTTTCAGCAGCTTGTATTGAATGTGTAAATATTTATATGAGAATGAAATCAAATATCAGTCATTGACTATACTAGATGGCCTTAAGGAAGTTACAAAAGAAGCTTTCTAATATTCTAGCTGAAAATATACATTTTTAAACACACACTACAGAAATATAAAGCAGTTGTTAGGTTGAAACCTGGAAAAAGCTGCCATTAATAGATTTGTCTCAGCTGTGTCATTGGAATGCAGCATGTACTCATCTGAACAAGAGTTAAAATTACATAGTAGAACTTTCTTATCTTTGTAATGGGCCTGTTCCACGAGAACAGGTTCTGTTGAATCAGGACTATTTATTTCCATACAAGGAGTATGATTTAGTAAATAAACTTTTGAAAAGAGAAATCTATGAATATAATTGCTTGTTCAATTGTCAGGTATAGAAAGTGAAGGTTTCTTATACACTTATAGATATTATCTTACTAAAGGTAAGAAAGCCTCATGCATATGTATTTACATTATATTAGGCTTAAATGTAGATGAAATCCATTGAATTCAAGTACATACAAAAGTTCCAGTTCACAATGTGCACAGTGTGTGAGTTATGCAGCTTTTAGGTATAAACAGAAATTGCATTGCACATTTGAACTATAAAATCCCCCCCCCCCCCGAGAGTTTTTTTCTCAGAATTTTTTTTCTTAATTTATGTAATAGCATTTGATTGGTATTTTACTTTGGTTTATGGATTAATGATCAATTGTTATTTTTATTAAATAGCACATGGATTATTCCTATTTCTTGGATGCGAAATGGAACCATACAACCTTTAGTATGGCTTGATAAACGTAATAGTAAGTATGTTTTCCTAAATTTAATAAAGTCTTTACTGTCTGGAATATATGATTCTGAACTTTTGAAAAAAGCAAATTACAGCCAAAATATCGATCATGAGTTATTGTGCTTTCCTCTGCTTTCCACACAGGTTCTTTAAAAGAAGAATTGGGGAGGTGGGGAGGCGGGCGGGGACAGGGAGGGAAGGAATAATGAACAATATGGGCATGTTTGAGAATGGCAACAAGAGTTTGAGACTCCTGGGAGAAAAGAAACTGGAAAGCAACTGAAAAGAGAATTAAATTGGTTATTAAATTGGCAACTGAGCTGCGGTGGCGCAATGGTTAGAGTGCAGAACTGTAGGCTACTTCTGCTGATCACCGGCTGCAAGCAGTTTGGCAGTTAAATCCCACCAGGCTCAAGATCGAGTCAGCCTTCCATCCCTCTGAGGTGGGTAAAATGAGGACCCAGATTGTTGAAGACAATATGCTGACTCTGTAA
The DNA here is from genome assembly GCF_051295495.1 of Thamnophis sirtalis. Classification (NCBI taxonomy): domain Eukaryota; kingdom Metazoa; phylum Chordata; class Lepidosauria; order Squamata; family Natricidae; genus Thamnophis; species Thamnophis sirtalis. The sequence continues at coordinate 51,831,993 of NW_028261385.1, forward strand.
ATCGCTTAGAGAGGACTGTAAAGCACTGTAAAGTGATGTATAAGTCTAAGTGCTATTGCTATTAGAAAGGCATTTTAAGAGAGTAAAGCTTAGTTTAGGACAGATATAGTGAATCTCTGTCCTATGGTGTTGGTACAAACAAGGAACTGTGCCCGTTCTGTCCTTCTCTTACCAAAAGCCAATTCTACTATCTTTGGCTAGGAAAAGGGAAAATGGGGAAATGGATGCTGCAATAAAGCAATCCATTTATTACACTTTTACATCTTTCAAAAGATGGAAAAAGAATTCCAATACTCTAAACAGATCCAAATATTTTAATGTGATATGTTTATTAAAAAAATCCTACCAATGACTTTCATCAATGTTATGATTTTGAGAACTATACAGTACATGTGTGGGCAATGTGATAAGATGCACTCGGTCTATTTGCTTCTTTTTCTTATATTAGAAATTATGCAACATGCTATTATTGAGCAGACATACATTTTTAGAAGGGCAGTATTAAAAATATATATAAGTTTTCTTCCTTTCATGTGCTTACAGAAATATTTCCTGAAATGAAAATATCAGATTCAGTACAAGATTGGATTGTTTTAAATGTGAATATAAGTGCTTACTATAGAATCAACTATGATCAAAACTATTGTAGAAAATTGGCCAAAGTGCTTGAAGATGATCCAAAGGTATGACAGTTTTTAATCATGAGTACCGGTATGTAGATGATTATTATAAGAATGATTATGTTATTCTACAGTACAGCATTTTCTCAAGGCACATTAGATCATGATTTTCCTTCATGGTGTTTCATCCATAACTGGAGGTTTTAAAAAAGTAATTGGACAACCACTTGTCTGAATAAGAATAGGGTCTCTTGCTTGAGTAGGGGGTTGGACTAGAAGACCTGCAAGGTCCTTTCCAATTTTGGTATCTAGTATTGGCTGATTCTGGTTATAGAGAAAGCCATATTTCTAAAGTAGATGAGCCTAGGGATAATTCTTGGAATGTCTGGGAATTTTAGCAGTCAAAGAACTCAAACATTTGCAAGGTTTAAGGTATCCATTTTATTCTTAGTCTCCATTCCGACACAAAAATGTCAACTTTTGGTATGTATTAAATCTATATTCTAAAAGGCAATAAAGAATATAATCTCTTCCAAAATGTCTTAAGTGAAAGGAAAGTTCAGAAGGATGTAGTCCTGATAAAGATCACTGAATATAATTTAGGGATTGAGGACATGAATGAAACTAGTATATTGTTTTATATAACCATGGATTTGGCTTCCTACATGTCTATGGGAGGAAGGAAACAGAAAAGAATCAGGAAAAAACATACAAATATACGATGGGTTTAATACACCTATTTTAATTACATTGTTCCAGCAGGCATGTCAAGGTCTCAGTAGTCTGGCATGTTTATCATAAGGAATGAGGAAATGGGTAGCCTATATTCTTTGTGCATGTATGTAATTTAGAGAGTCCATCAATTGATAAAGTTTAGGAGATATTTGTGAATGACTAGCAATATTACAATTTCAAATTGGAACCTGTCGTATATTTTTTTTAAAAATTCACATTGAATTGCAGATCCATATAATAAATGTTTTAGGGATCTGAAATATTGCAGATACTTTGAACTACTACTGTATAAAGAGTTGAAGGTAACAGTTTTAAATAAACTATAATACATGGGTATCTTTGCAGGTTATTCCTTCTGTCAGCAGATTACAATTAATAGCAGATGCCACTCATTTGACTTGGTAAGTTATACACTATAGTTGTTTTTTTTGCATTTATAATTGAGTTCTGGATTTGTTCTGCATCTGATCTCCTTTTTTAAAAAACAAAATTGATAATTTTTTTCCTACAGTTTCTTTTTGCATCATCTCTGAATTTCACGTGCAGGTAGCACAATGTACCACATTCCATGGATCCTTTGATCAACTGGATTAATCAACAAGAGTTTAAGAAAGAAATAGGCATGGATTTTGAACTAATGGATCTCTAATACATATTGCAGTGTCCATTTTTGTACACTTTTGAAATACCTTTCCTAGCCTTGGTGACTAGAGAACTCAGCACTATGAAAGGATCTCTTGATCCATGCCCTTTCCCTTAACTTAGTCCCTGAACCAGTGTGGACCCACAATCAGAAGGGATGTGTGGTAATGTGAACCGACCTCTGTAGCCATATGAGATTTCTTCCTTACTATTCTGACCTAGGCTTTCCGAAAAAGCACAAGACTGAGTCCTGATACTGACAAAACCCCTTTTATTAAATGAATGTGAATTCCTCTCATTCACATTCAGCAAGGCCTGGCAACCAGTCTTTCAAAGGAATATTTATGACTCCAGACCTTATCTATTTTGGAAAGCTGCCATATAAATATTTTCCAAATGAGGTGCTATGCAAGGAAAGACTGGGCACAGAGTCTCTGAGATTCACTCAGAGATCTTCACATTCCTGAAACTAATCTAATGACCGAATGAACAAATTGTTTCCTGCAAAAGCCCACTCCCCTTTCGCTCCTCTTTTATTTCCTATGGTAGGGGCCAATCATCTTCCACCTGTGACTTTACTCCCAAGTCTACCCTAATTTCTGAGTTGTTCTTTTCTTCTGGCAGTTCTGCACATGCATACACTGGGAATAGGCTCTAGCTGTTCCTCTGCCTTATTGCTGGCTACCTCCGTAGGCAACTGATCACTGCCAGACAGCCTCGGCCCCGTCTCTGCCTCTGACACAAAGCCCTCGTCTGAGCCTTCTCCACCCTCCAGGACTGGCCCATGCTCCTCCCCAACCTCCTCACTGTGTGAGCTCTGCTGGCTGCTGGCAGGCCACCACAACACTTTTCACTTTACTTAGGAGATTGCACCTGTGCACAGAAAAGGTGGACATGCTTTGGAGGCTGAGCAACTCCTATAGAATTTTCTGAAAGCAACACAAGTTGAGATGATGTATAGGGCTACTATACAGCACTTGTTCACACAAAAAAACCCATGTTTGTACAAATATTATGAATGCATAGGAGAAAGGAAAAAAGAAATCTTTAACAAGGTTGCTGGGAACAAGGAAAGTTTATTACTATCCCTTTACCCACTTTTCTGCTACATAGTACAGTTCTTTTCCCCACTATAAATGGGTAGCAAGAGCCTGTAGTTTAAAGTGACCAGATTTTTAGATTGGTAAAGAGGGACACCTTTGACCGGCGGGGGGGGAGGGGGCTTGATTAAAAATTTTATACAGAGCAACAAAAATTTTAATACAATTTCATACAATTTCATACAAATATAAATTGTAACTGTTGCCAAACATCAAAATTTTGATCACGTGACCATGAGGATGCTGCAACGGTCGCTAAGTGTGAAAATGGTCGCTAAGTGTGAAAAATGGTCATCAGTCACTTTTTTCAATGCCATTGTAACTTTGGTCACTAAGCCCATTATACCACCTTTCTTGCCACAGTTCTTAAGTGAATAACTGCAGCTGATAAGTTAGTAGCATAAGTGAATCTGGTTTCCCCATTTGACTTTGTCAAAAGGTCACAAAAAGCAATTACATGACCCCAGGACACTTAAACCATCATAAAAACGAATCTGTTGCCAAACATCAAAATTTTGATCATGTGACCATGAGGATGCTGCAACGGTCGCTAAGTGTGAAAATGGTCACTAAGTGTGAAAAATGGTAATCAGTCACTTTTTTCAATACCATTGTAACTTTGGTCACTAAGCCCATTATATCACCTTTCTTGCCACAGTTCTTAAGTGAATAACTGCAGCTGATAAGTTAGTAGCATAAGTGAATCTGGTTTCCCCATTTGACTTTGTCAAAAGGTGATTATATGACCCCAGGACACTGAAACCATCATAAATACAAATCTGTTGCCAAACATCAAAATTTTGATCACGTGACCATGAGGATGCTGCAATGGTCACTAAATATGAAAATGGTCACTAAATGTAAAAAATGGTCATCAGTCACTTTTTTCAATGCCATTGTAACTTTGGTCACTATACCACCTTTCTTGCCACAGTTCTTAAGTGAATCTTAAGTGAAGATGTTATATCTTAAGTTAATCTTGTCTTAAGTGAAGATGTTATACAGTAGAACCTCTGGTCACGAATGCTTCTGACCAAAATATTCACATTCTCCCCCCCCACCCCGCTGCTGATTTCCCCTTCTGCACCATTTTTTGGGTAAGCGCCAAATTTCCAAAATTAGGTTTGATTCATGACCAAATCAGTTTGCGACCAAAGTTATGGAACGAATTACGGTTGTGACCAGAGGTTCTACTATATTCATGCCTTTACGTACTCTATATCACCTCAAAATGTTGCACAGCCTTCATAAGTTTCTAATACAGATAAAATTAAATACAACATCAAAACCATAAAAAAGTAAAATTAACCTGGCTGGAAAATCCTATGCCTATCTTGCTATTATTACTGACACACTTGCTGCAGTATTTGATGGCTAAAAGAAAAAAAAGTATTGTTAAAGTGTGTATTATGTTCACTCCCATGTCTTGTCTGCTGTGTTGATTTTGAATTCATTAAAAGAGCTTATTTTACATCAAATCCCTCTCATAGTATTCTCCTATGTTCAATAAACCCTAAGAGACAGCATACTATACATGAAATTCCTGTAACTGTATATTTAGTAAATTGTGGAGCTGAGTTTATCCAATTAACTCAGTTTTTGGACTTGAGTAATCACATACAATAAAGGAAATAAAACTATTTAGAATGAAGTGTAGTTGGCTATTTGTGATTAAGGGTGTCATGCAGAAACAATTATAGTTTTGATCAGGAAAATACCCTAAAAAAAACCTTTTGTTCTTTCAGGGTTTTTTTAAATGATTTTTCCATGGCACATCATAGTGTTACACATATTGTTTTGAATAAAAAAACAGCAGCTGCACATTTTTAAAAACCTACATTATTTTAAAATGCATTAAAAAAATAAAAGAAAAAACCCCAGCACACTTACCAGCAGGCAGAAACTCCAAGTCAATCCAAAATGATATAGATGTTAATACAAAGAACTGAGCAAATTAAAATGGGGAAATAGTCCCAGGGAAATATTTTTCAAAGAAACTTTGCCACATTTTGGAGCAGTCGTCCAACCTCCGTGCCCCTCCCCTCTTGAAAATCCAGGAAGTAACACTTGCGACCTCTCTAGCCATTTCCTGCAGCTCTATGGTACTAGATCATTTTTTTCTTATAAAATGAGGTAAAAGCGGTGCGGGGGGGGGAGGTCCATTTTGTTGCTTTAACGTTTTAATATCTTCAATGAAAGTACTGAGACAGAGAGAGGGATTAGACAGGGTGTCTTTTGTCTTGACCCGGTTAGGATTTCTTAAGCAAATCCACTGGGCTTTCAACATGAAGCCAGAAAATCGGGACTTTTTAAAAACGCGGCGGGAAATGGGACAAATTGTTATAAGGCGTGATTGTCATGCTGAAATCGGGATGTCTGGTCACCTTACTGTAGTTGAAAATAGGTCACAAGCTTTGGGAAAAGTACAGAACTGCTACAGTTCCTAGACAGAAGTGGGTTGCTCCCAATTTGGCCTGGATCAGCCGAACTGTTAGTGGCAACGGAGGGAGGCTCTTCCCACCCAGCTGGCCACTTCTGCGCATGCACAGAAGCAGCATGCGCAGGCACGAATATGCACACAACATGAGCAAATCGGTAGCATTAGGATTTGAAACCCACCTCTGTTCCTTGGGCAGCAGAAAGAGTAATAAATAGCAATGGGTTAGCCAGTTATCTTCACCTGTACATTGAATGGCCTCTTGCCTGATCACACCCAATGTACATGTTCACAGTACATTCCAGGTTGTTTATTGTAGGAACAGATCCCTCATAATTCATTCGCTTTACTCTTCAGCTTGTGTGGAGTTGATGCTGTGTAATGCAGTCCTAAGTATTTATACTCAGATGTAAATCTCATTTAGGACTTCCTACTAAAAGTATTTAAGACTGCAGCCTTAGCCATGCACATGTCTCTCCTGCCAATCTTTCTTACTGGCATTTTTGAATCTGCATTCCAACTGTGTACTTTCTATCCTGCCTCTATCCTGTTTCTTGCTCCTGCTCCTTTTCTGCTCCAGCTCTGACCCCAGACCACCTGCCTTCTCTGGCCTCAGCCTGCTTCCTGATCCAAATCAAGTTCTCGCCATTCATAAGCTTTTGAACTGTGAGTATATCTTGAATTCTGCTAGTGTTTTCTTCTATCTGGCTATTGACTCAGAAGCAAAGTAAAGATGAAGTTAGGAGGTATTTCCAGATGGACAACTCCTGAACTAATAAAATACATTGTATTCTTTTGCTATCTTTTCTTCTCTAATGGCTTTTATGTTGAATGTCTCAACTTGGAAAAAGTTGTGATAGATAATGATACCTGGAATCTCTAAGCTCTGTGTCATTACGGTTTTGAAGAAAGACAATTTAAACCATTTCAGATGCAATGCATATATGAAGTGGTGCTCTGTATAGCATTCTGATGTTGACTGCAATCAAGTAAAGTGGGAAGGTGCATTGCAGAATTTCTTACTTGATTTTATTTACAAAAGATTATTGTGTCAGTAGTAAGGTTATAAACTACAAGCAGTTGTTTTATTTCTGCAATCCCTATATTTTTCATTTGTGCTTTTGTTTTCCTTATTCCAGTGCTGCTGATTTACCCCCAGGTATTCATCAAATATTTCTATATAACTTTGTGTTTGCAGATCAATAATCTGATTCATCCCGGAAGTTTTCTAATGTAGCAAGCACTGAAAAAACATGTAGAATGGGACAAAATCAATTCCAAAATTGTCAGACCTGTTGGTTTTACAATACCTTTCCTTTTAAAATATAGTTCTTTGGTATAGGTTTTGATGCAGTGGTAGGATTCAACATTTTTTTACCACTGGTTCTGTAGGCGTGGCTTGGTGGGCATTGCATAGCTTAGTGGGCATGGCTTGGTGGGTGTGGCAGGGAAGGATATTGTAAAATCTTCGTTCCTTCCCCACTCCAGGGGAAGATTACTGCAAAATCCCCATTTCCTCCAGATCAACTTGGACTCGGGAGGCAGAGAATAGATGGGGGTAGGGCCAGTCAGAGATTGTATTTACCAGTTCTCCGAACTACTCAAAACTTCCACTACCAGTTCTCCAGAACTGATCAGAACCTTCTGAATACCATCTCTCTTTTGATGGCTTTAAAAGTCATGCCCCAGTAAAATCATGTTGTTTAAAGGAATATTCATTTCAGCTTCTTTCAGTTAACATTGCATGGAAAGTTAGCTTTGTATGGGTTTGTGTGTTTTAAAATGCCATTTTTCTCAAATGCCATTTCTTTGGTTGATCATAATATCGTTGAAGCTAATTACAAATGCACTATTTTTCAGGATTTAAAAACTCTCTTAAACTATGGTAGGTCTGGCAATTTCTGCAAATTACTAAAACTTCAGAAAGTACAAATGTTGATACCTTCCAAAGTGAACTATATATATGTTATTCCTACCAAACAGCTTTTTAAAATGTCACTAAATAATGTCTTATTTATATGTTCTTGCATATATATTTATGGATTCTGTTTTACAAACTTTATAAGACTTTATAATTCGTCTAAAAGAATATTGAGATTTATTGAAAAGTGTTTGAGAACCACACAGTTAAATATGACTTGTTTTAAATAGGTTGAATCACACTGGATATGAAGCTCCGCTGTATTTAACTAAATACCTTGCAAAAGAAGATGATCCAACAGTGTGGACAATGGCTTTGGATGCACTGGGCATTTCAAACAGGGGTTTTCTTCTGAGAGATCCTGAATTATTTCCAGTTGTAAAGGTAACTGAAATGGATACTGAAATTAACTATATTCATTCTAATTATTCTCAACATACTAAGAGAAGAAAGAAACTAAGTAGCAATCTGTTCTGTCCTGGGGCATTTAGCAAAATGTTACAAACTAATATTCAGATTTTGATAAAAATTATACAATCAGAAACTCTCTCTCTGTGTGTGTGTGTGTGTGTGTTCTCTCTCTCTCTCTCTCTCTCTCTGTGTGTGTGTGTGTGTGTGTGTGTGTGTGTGTGTGTATGTGTATGTGTGTGTCTTTCTTTTTTAAAATGACGCTGTAATTCCTTAGTCAGGGTGACTGAGTGAGCTGAGCATTTATTGATTGGATTCCCTTCCTGATGCCTATGTGGAGATTGCAGCAAGTATGTTTCTTTGTGCCCTAAGAGAGAAACATCTGCCACTACCTAGGATTGAACTCTCAACCTTCTGAATGGGAGATGAGCATCTTCACCACTAGGCCACTCCCTCAACACATATATTCTCCTAAATTCAAGTACAGGGAAATGGAGGCACATTTGGAGAATATATTGGAGGTGGCGACCTTTTGAAAACTGTATATAACTAAATTTCATTTTTAATGTATGCCAATTCAAAGTTTATTCTATTCTATTCTGTTCTATTCTATTCTATTCTATTGGGATTATTTTTATTTCAGAGGAATAGAATAGGAAAATGTCTGTATAATAAGAAATATCAAACCTACAGTTGGGTAATAAGTTTAATAGGACTGATCATAATTTCTCAAAAAATGTATTCTTTCCATATTTTAGGATTTGATTTGCCACTGGTTAAGTGTCTTTTATTATAAAATAATTATGTCTTCTTATTTTCTTTAAAGCAATATTTATTACCACGAATAACACCAATATATAATTACTATGCAAATCTTTATCGCGAGAGCCCTGAAGCATTGCAGAAACCATACATCAGGTAAGGTCTTAAATATGATTAAAATGTCCAAAATCTTGTTGTTAACTACAAAGTAATAATGAGTTTCAGTGATATCAATAAAATTCTTTTCCATGTTCAAATAAATATAATTGATATACTTCATACTATGTATTATCTAAACACCGTTCTCTCTCTCTCTCCCCCCCTCTCTCTCCCTCTCTCCTTCTTTCTCCCTCCCTTCCTCCTTCCCCCCCTCTCTCTTTAAGGAATTATCCACATAGTGTTGTCATCAAATTGTCTTCAAAAATGTTTTTATTTCTTGGGAAATCTTGCTTAGATCAGGGATTAGCATTTCTTTTATTTACTTATATTTTAGTGCTTTTAAAATAACAATAGAAAAAGAAAAGGAATAAAACACAAAAATAATTATAATGTGAACATTCTCAAAAAAGAAAAAGTGCAGAAAAATCACTTTAAAAAAAAGAAAGAATAAAATACAACAGAAAAAAACCTGATGTATAATATGTCATTATAACAGTTACAATTCTATATATTCTTATCTAATGTAGGCAGCAGGGGTGGTTTCCGGCTGGCTTTACTGCCGGTTTGCTCGTGTGAGCACTTTGCACGCTCACTGCGCCCATGTGTCCACCCTGGATGCAAACTTCAATTAAAATTGTTCTGCGCATGTGCAGAACTTAAAAAACAAGATGGTGGTACTGATGGTGCCGACCGGGGAACCGGTTTGGGGATGTGGCAGGCCTGGGTTGTTCAGCTGGTAGGAACCCACCTCTGGTAGGTATTATTTAAGTACATGTATATTTATTTCTAAAACATTAGCATAAACTATCATTTGTATTTAAACTATTGCACTTGAATAAATGAGTTCCAGATTTTATTATATAAATAAAGTTTTCTCTACATTTATAGGCAATCCACTTAAAGATGGCAAGTGTAATCAGGTCTTCAATCTCCTGCATAAATGGGGCTATACGTTTATCATTCAAATGTTGCAATATCAGTTTTTTGACCATGTAAGGCACAGAGAATCCACTTACATTATACAGTTGTCCAATTACACATAATATGATTGAAGAGAATATTGTCTTCTGAAAAAATTAACTTATGTCAGGGTCATATTTATATAATCCACTACTTTCTCCCCAAATGTAGTAAGTGTAAAACATTGTAAAAACATGTACCGTATTTTTTTGGGACTATAAGATGCACTGGAGTATAAGATGCACCAAGGTTTTGAAGAGGCAAATTTAAATAAAAAAGTTTTTGCACTCTGCAAACCTCCCCAAAATGACCTGTTTTCCGCTAAAACGGGCCCATTCCCCCCCCAAAAGGGGCATGAATAGCCCTTAGGAGGCTTGTAGAGTGCTTCAGGAGGGGGGGGCGAGCAAAAAATGGCCCATTGTTTGCTCATTTCTGCCCTCCCCAGCCCCCAGGAGCTCTCTGAAAGTCTCCTACAAGCTATGCACAGCCATTTTGGTGAAGGCGACAGGGTTTTGGGTGGCAAAAAATGCTGTATTCAATGTATAAGATGCACCCAGATTTTCAGGCTCTTTTTTGAGGGAAAAAGTGTGTCTTATATTCCAAAAATATACGGTATTTTAAAAAAGCATTGTTCATATAACATTTCCAACAAACCTGTCTATCCAAGGGCAATGGGGTTAATAGTTTTTTGATGGACAGAGGGTCTGACACATTTTTCTTTAAAAAAAATCAGAATTGTACACATTGATAGAATCTGTAATTTATTGTTTCCCCACTTTCCAGGTTTTTGGTGTATGTTTTTATTTTATTTTGCAGGGTTAGCGGTATTTTTCTTTTTCTTTTTAACCAAACATATCCTTGTGTCAAAATGGCAGGAAATTATATTTGCCAGTAATGGTTGGAGAGAGGTTCAGGGAGAGAGCAAAGAACATTTAGGTTTCGGGCCACCCACTGTTTATATCTTACAGCTGTGTGTATATGTGTGTTGACTGTGTGTAATAGTATATTGCAATGTTGTAGGGGCGTGGTGGGTCAGTGGCTAAGACGCTGAGTTTGTCAATTAGAAAGGTTGGCAGTTTAGTGGTTCGACTCCCTAGCGCCACATAAGAGCCAAGGTGGCGCAGTGGTTAAATGCAGCACTGCAGGCTACTGCTAGATCAGCAGGTCAGCGGTTCAAATCTCACCGGCTCAGGGCTCAGGGTTGACTCAGCCTTCCATCCTTCCGAGGTGGGTAAAATGAGGACCCAGATTGTTGGGGGCAATATGCTGACTCTCTGTAAACCGCTTAGAGAGGCCTGAAAGGCCTATGAAGCGGTATATAAGTCTACTGCTATTGCTATAACGGAGTGAGCTCCTGTTACTTCTCCTAGTTTCTGCCAACCTAGCAGTTTGAAAGCATGTAAAAAATGCAAGTAGAAAAATAGGAACCACCTTTGGCGGGAAGATAACAGCATTCCGTGCACCTCAGGCATTTAGTCATGCCGGCCATATGACCACGGAGACGTCTTTGGACAGAAAAGTAAATGAAGAAAGAAAGTGAAATGTTTTATTTATTTTGTATTGCTTTGAAAATGACAAAAAAGAGAAGAAAAACAAAACACAAGGATAATTATGATAAAACATTTCTTTACTTTTTTCAAAAAGCACTTTCTCTATATTTTTCCTTTCCTTGACACTGTCTTTATTTTTGTCTATTTTAATAAAAAGTTAATGAAGGAGGAGAAAAATCTATAAAATTCATCTTCATGATGAAAGGCAAAAATATTAACTCATCAATTTTCCAAGTTATTTATTTGATCAAGACCAGAGGAGATGGACTACACAATATGACTTTGCAAAGAAGCTCCGGTGCTAGAAATATGCATTAAATAGTATTGATTTTTGATATAATGCGTTCAATTTAATATATTTCTCTTTGTTTCTCACTTTTATTTTTCTTTGGAGACATGATATAGAGGGAATTCTTAGAACAGCATGCTGGTTTGGACTTCGCGACTGTTTAGACCTAGCTTCTGAATTCTTCAACAAGTGGATGAACAATTCCAAACATGAGTAAATACAATTTATCTCCTTATTTTTATTATAAAATGTGCTCTTTTTCCACAAAACAAGTTCTAAAGCCATGCAAATACCAGACAATTATTGTAAAATTAAGCACAAAATGTTCAGAGTAGGAAAAAAAAACACCAAAGCATTGGGACAGAACAGAAGTAATAAATCCTAAATAAAATCCTAATTAAACCATTGGATAGAAGCCGAAAAACAACACTGCATGCTTTAGGGAGTCTATCATTTACACCACACAGGGACAGAAAATGCAACTTATAATGCATATTTATTTTGTGCCAGAAGGGTCTAATTGCGTATGGTAGAGACGACTACTGTAGGAATAACTGAAAATATGTATTTGTGAAAACATGCTCTCTATTTAGGACCTTGTTGATCACAATGATCAATTTCATCTTTTTATATTAATGGGTTGTTTTATTTATAATTGCAGGGCTCCTGTTTGTTTTAGCTCAACTATTTGTTGCTATGGTGTTTCGTTGGGGAATGAGGAAGAATGGGAATTTTTATGGAACATTTTTCAAAAGAATGAGACTGAAGATGAGTACAAAACCAATATATTATTTGCCTTGAGTTGCACTCGCATTCCATGGTTACTTCAAAGGTGATTCAATTAATTCTTGTACTGACTGAAAAAATAATTCATGATTTCAGAAGCCAAAGGCAATAACAACGTTACATAGTTCATTCACTTCTTGCTAGATATGGACTTAGTGATTCCTTAAGTTCATGATCGTATAATTATCTATTCTTTTTTTAAAAAAAGTTCTAAACATGAATGTCTGCTTAATAGTTGAATGGTGTCTATGCTAACATTTCTTTCTCTTGATAAAACATAAAACCACAAAAAATGCTGCACGTTAAAGCTGCAGTTCAATTTTTCAAATTCCTTTGTTTATTTCTTTGATAGTAACATCACTTTTCTGAATAAAGTTACTTTATACATACCTGGAAATTCTCACTTTGGCACATTCTTCAATAATTTATTTTTAAAATCATGTCTCCAAGATAAATGTAACAAAAATGAACAAATTTATGTAACAAATGTCACCATTGGTCTTATCTGCATCCTCCTGTGCATGTCTTTGATTGTCCTTCTTACAGAAAACTTAATCTTATTGTTTGACTGAAAATAGAAATCTGACTATAGCAGTATTTTTCAACCTTGGGAGCTTTAAGGATGCTGACTGGAGGATTCTGGGAATTGAAGCCATACATCTTAAATTTGCCAAGGTTGAGAAACACTAGAGCAGTGATGGCAAACCTTTTAGAGACCGACTGCCCAAACTCCAACCCAAAAGCCACTTATTTATCACAGAGTGCCAACACAGCAATTTAGCCTGAATAATGAGGCTTTACTACCTAAAATAATGATAAACAATGCAGAGTTCAGCTAATTGTTCTAAGAAAAATGTGATAAATGCACTTTTATGCCCCTTCAATTTTTTTTCTGTTTTTGAAATATTCTATTTAGCAACAATAAAAAAGAAAAACTTTTGTAATATAATTTCTTTTTCCCTCCCCTTCTCTTCCCCTCTCTCTTCCCCTCCCTCCCTCTCTCCCTCTGTTTCTCTTTCTCTCTTTCCCTCCCTCTCTTTCTGTTTTTCCCTTTCTACCTCCTTCTCCCTCTGTCTGCCTCTCTCTGTTTCTTTCTCTCTTTCCCTCCCTCCCTCTCTTTATATCTCTCTGTCTTCTTTCTATCTATCTATCTATCTATCTATCTATCTATCTATCTATCTATCTATCTATCTATCTATCTATCTATCTATCTATCTACCTACCTACCTACCTACCTACCTACCTACCTACCTACCTACCTACCTATCTATCATCTATCTATCATGCTCTCCTGTCCAGCTTCATGTGTCATGTGAATCCAACCACTTGGGCTGTGGAGGGGGAGGAGAGGCTGGCAAGTAAAGCCAATCATTAGACATTCACACAACTTCAACCTGGATCCTGTTGGGAATATCCCCCCTTCCTTCTCTCTCTCTCCCCCATGGCGGGGGCCCAGGCAGCCAGAGTGCAGTTTCCTCCCTGAAAACAACCGGCAAGTAAACAAACAAACATGGCACTCTGGCTGGGAGGTGGTGGCATGGAACCTCATCTCTTACCAGCAAGAGCTAAGCAAGCAGGATGCACACCTTCCCCATCGCTGCTGCAGCTCCAGCGCTGGCCGGGAGGGATGCGCAAGCCGAACATTTGGAGCCATGCATGGCAGAGTTTGCAAGCAGGCTTGGTGGGGCTGCTTAGTGGGGACACGCCGGCCCCTTTGGTTTGCTGCAGTACAAAGTGGGAACACAGAAAGCATTGCAGGTGGGAACACAAAAGGCAAAGGAAATCCAAAAGACTCCTTTGGGGCAACTTTTTCTGCTTTTGAAACATGTTTAGCAACAATAAAAAAGAAAAAAAACTTTTGGAATATCATTTCTCTTTCCCTCCCTCTCTCTTTTCCCTCCCTCCCTCCCTCCCTCCCCCTCTCTGTGCCTCCCTCTCTTTCTTTCTCTTTCCCCTCACAGGGGATGGGAAGGAACCCCTGAACTGGTGCTGGGTGGTGGGAATGATATCTGAAGACCAAGGAGCCCAGGAGCAGCGCGCCCACGCTCAGTCAGCTCTGCAGGACAAGAAATTGCTTTTTTTGCCGAGCTGAGCCGATACAGGGTCTCATTGTGGCTCCACATCGTAATGGGGTTCAGGAGGAGGACGGGATCCTGTTTCCCCCATTGTGAAGCGTGCGAGTGAAAAAGGTCACTCAATCAATTCCAACTTCATGAGATCTTTTTCTTTCACATGAAGTTGGAATTGATTGAGTGAAACGCGATTGCAGTTGGGCTGGGGTGACTGCGCACATGCCCATAGAGAGAGATCGACATGCCATGTCTGGCACTCATGCCATAGGTTCGCCATCATGGCACTAGAGTATAAACTGTAATTCCTATAACAATGGTAATTTGGTAGATCCCCCCCTAGACACACATTCTTTCCGTTATTTTTAACTGATCCCTATTATAATTGTATGTTTAGTAGCGTTTAGAAATGAATTTTCTTCTTACAAATGTTTATTGTGATTAAATCTCTGTGCAGATACCTACATTCTATCCACAACTATAGGACGAATGAACCATTTGTTGTACTCAGAGCAATTCACTATGTGGTCAAAAGTGAGATTGGATTTTGGACAGCGTGGACATTTATGTCAGAAAATTGGTCAGATCTGTCCTTTGGGTAATGACAATCAAGTTTCATGTCTTGGGGGAGAACATTTGTCCTGAAATATTTTATTTCATTATGCATGATCAACAGAAATAGACATCAACATTTAGGAACAAAAATCCTGTTTGTCTGTCTATTTATTTATTTATGAAAATCTAAAGAGCTACATTATAGGCAGCAACACTGTGGTATGAATCCAGAAAAATTATTCTATACTTCCATTCATACTGGGACTGTAAACTCACAGAAAGCTGGGAAGTAATTTTTATTAATCTCTTTTCTATGCAACCTGAATAAATTCTAAACTGTGCGTTATTCTTTTCTTCTCCTATTAGCATTCCATGAGCTGAAATCTAGATGCGCTTAGGCTCACTAGATTTATTCAAAGCTACATGGGCTGAGAAAGAATCGGATCAAGTGCAGTGTGAACTTTCCTTACAGATGTTTATTTATTTAAAAAAACTTATATAGCTGCCCATCTTAAGTACATAGCCCTAAATCAATCTGTTTTGACACTTCAGTTTTATTCTTTCAAAGTAAGTTTGAGTAAAAATTGAAAGGTGAAAATATTACAGCATAAACTTTTTTTCAAAATATACTTTTCCTTTATAAAAAGTAACAATGCTCTTGGTTACAGGCTCACAATGGAGGGTCTCATGACCACTATCACTACTGACATTCAAATCCAAATGGTAAGTGGAATAAGAAAATGTAGTGTAATAAAAAGTACTTGCCCTGAAATGGAAGAGTCCAATTATTTTTATACCAAATGCTGCACTTAGCATTTGAATGGCATGCTGGGGCCGTATTACTCTAAGAATTGGAAACCCCTGCCCTAAAATACAAGCCAGTTTAGTTTAGTGGTTAAGCTGTTGGTGTAGAAACCAGGAGATAGTGAATTGTAGATATCCCTTAGACATGGAAGCCAATTGGGTGACTTTGGATCATACACTATCTCTCAGTCCAAGCCACCTTACAGGGGTTGTTATTGTGGGGAAAATAGGAAGGACTATTACTGTATGTTTGCTGCAGTGGTGGGATTCAAATAAATTAACAACCAGTTCTCTGCCCTAATGACCAGCTGAGTAGGTGTGGCTCAGTAGTCATGTGACTGGGTGGGCATGGCCAACTCAACATCACTCATGTTGATGGGTGTTTCACCTTAGCTGTTACAATGTCATAAGGGTTAACCAGAGAGGCAGTTTCTATAAAGATTAGGCTAGGAGCAACACCAGAATGTTTCCCTCCTGCCTTCCTTATAGGATTAGCCCTGTAAAGTGGAAAAACACAAAAGGAGATTTCTTTCAACAACCGGTTCTCCGAATTGCTTAGAAAGTTACCAACCGGTTCTCCTGAATAGGTGCGAACTGGCTGAATTCCACCACTGGTTTGCTGACATAAAATAAAAGTAGGATAAAGATCTAATGATCAATAAATAAACCACAACAATAACAACTTAGAGATTGAAGTGTTGTTAGAAGTCAACTACGCAACACCATACTCAGGGCAGGATTTGCATTTGAAATAAAAATAGAATAACAGAGATGGAAGGGAACTTGGAGGTCTTCTAGTCCAACCCCCTCCTTAGGTAGGAAACCCTATACCATTTCAGACAAATGGTTATCCAATCTCCTCTTAAAAACTTCCAGTGTTGGAGCATTTACAACTTCTGGAGGCAAGTTGTTCCACTGATTAATTATTCTAACTGTCAGGGAATTTCTCCTTAGTTCTAGGCTGCTTCTCTCCTTGATTAGTTTCCATCCATCGCTTCTTGTCTTGCCCTCAGTTGCTCTGGAGAATAGCTTCACCCCCTCTTCTTTGTGGCAGTGCCTGAGATATTGGAACACTGCTGTCATGACACCCATAGTCCCTCTTTTAATCAAACTAGACATACCCAATTCAAACAACTGTTCTTTATACGTTTTAGCATCCAATCCCGTAATCATCTTCATTGCTCTTTTCTGCACTCTTTCTAGAGTCTCTATATCTTTTTTACATTGTGGCGACCAAAACTGGATGCAGTATTCCAAGTGTGGCCTTACTAAGGCATTATAAAGTGGTATTAGCACTTCACGTGATCTTGATTCTATCCCTCTGTTTATGCAGCCTAGAACTGTGTTGGCTTTTTTGGCAGCTGCACTACACTGCTGGCTTATATTTAAATGGTTGTCCATAGGACTTCAAGATTCCTCTCACAGTTACTACTGTTATTGTATAGCTGGCTACCATGCTTCAGTTGGAAGATCTCCACTGAAAATAAACATACAACTTTGTAAGGCAAGTTATTTCAATGGCTGACTC
This sequence comes from Thamnophis sirtalis, assembly GCF_051295495.1. NCBI lineage: Eukaryota > Metazoa > Chordata > Lepidosauria > Squamata > Natricidae > Thamnophis > Thamnophis sirtalis. The sequence goes on from NW_028261385.1 coordinate 51,849,318, forward strand.
TTAATGTCAATAAATTTCCATCTGTGATCTTAAATAAATCTACTTTCCTGTAGCTTTAGCCCATTGGTTGTGGTCCTGATATCTGGGCTAACATATAAGTCAGTTATCTTCCCTGTATCTGAAGTCTATCTTTATCTGCCCCAGCTTCTTGCAGTTGTGTTAATTGGTCATCATTGTTTCCAGCCCCCTTATTCTCTTGGGAGTGCTCCTCTGAACTTGTTCTAATTTGCTAGTATTCTTTTCACACTGCAATGTCCACAACAGGACTCAATATTTCATATGGGAATTAACCAGGACAGAATAAAATGGGTCAATTACTTTCTGAAATCTGGATTCTACTCCCAATTCTTAAATAGCAATAAGAAACTTATCGTATGTTAAGCTTCCATTCTACTGCTATACTGACAGTTTATGTATATCAGCTTTTCATCCTGCCTTTATTATTTTTTATAAATAATTCAAGATGGCAAATATACATAATACTCTTTTCCCCACAATCACAATCCTCTGAGATGGTTTGGGTTGAGAGAGAATGACTGTCCTAAGGTCATTCAGATGGTTTTTCATGCCTAAGGAAGGGTCCTAGTTACTAGCCTGGTGCCTTAACCACTAGTCCAACACCTGGGGTATAAATCTGGGATGCCTGAACTTCCACCTAATATTTAAAGGAGTTACTTTCTGTGGTCAACTTTTATTTTTATAAGATATCCCCATTTGAGTTTCTCTCTAACTTACTATGTGGAGTCCCATTCCCTTATACTTTGTGTGGCATTTAGAAGGAATTTTGGGCTGCTGGGGAAGGAGAAGATGGAAAGCAAGCTTGTTAGATTTTTTTTCCCAGTGAAAACTTTTATCTCCACTTTTGTTCCCAAAATTACTAAGAACAAGAGTTAAGCCATTTCCATTTATATTTTTATTTGATTTGTATAATCACTTGTCTCACAAGAAATGGCTTTGAGTGGGATGATGATGATGATGATGATGATGATGATGATGATGATAATGATGATATCCATTCAGTCACGTCTGATTTTTGGTGATCTTATGGGCCAGGTCTCTCCACATCTTCCAATCTTTCACTACTTCTTTGAGTGTTTCCAGCCAAAGCATAGAAAAAGAATACAATAATCAAATAAAAACTATTATGTAAAACAATGATTATAAAATATAAAATTTTTATATTATTATATTATATTATATTAACATAATGTATATTATATACATTATTAAAAATTTCAGGATATTAAAAAAATATTCAAACCAGAGCCATGGTGAGAATGAATAGTGTACCTATCTTAAGATGTTGTCGGTTTCCTGGGAACCAAGCTTGATGATATAACCAGGTCTGCAAGGGCTTTTGGAACATTGACAAGGATGGCAGTAACTTGACTTTCCATTTATCTGTACACAATTCCTTCTATATTGTAAAGGATTATGTGTATCTGATATACATTATATTATGTTAAATTTTGTCAAAATACACTGTTGAGATGAACACTTGCCCTTATTAATCTTAGTCTGCTTTATTTTAGGTACAAGTATTTCTTAATAACACCCTTGGACCTGAAGAAAAGATAGAGGCTACAGAAACAATGATGAAAGAAAAATATGAAAATGAAAAAATAAAAAAAATCTTAACCAGAATGGTCATGTGGTTAAAGGAAAATATGGACAATTAATAGCTGAGCCATTTCTTTTTAAAAAAAAGATATCTTCATAAAATTTCCCGGATTAAAAAGATGTTACTTTGGTTATTCATACAATTGTTTTTCTGTGCAATCAATAAACCACCATTCAGGGCAAACCAAACTACTTGTATTAAATACATTGTTTTCTCCTAGGACCAATATCTACAAAAACATTTGCATATTTTGTGAAATTCTTCCTCTGTAAGAATGCATTTCCAGATGCTATGTAAAAGGAACTTCAAGGAACATTATACACACACACACACACACACACACACACACACATATACATACATACACACACACACATGTATGTATGTATGTATATGTATATATATAATGTTCTTGAACAAAGGACACTTTTATTTTTTGAAATGAACTGGAAGCTAGAAGACTTTGTTGTTCTCTAATGTACCCTAGGAAATGGGACTTGAACATTTTCAGAACTATAGTTTTTATTTTTTAAATGAAAATGATGACAATAAAATATAAGAATTTCATTATAAGAATGTATCAGCTGAAAATGTCTTTTACTGTAGTGAGCTATAAAAGGTATATGTTTTATATATATATATATATATATATATATATATATATATATATATATATATATATATATATATATATATATATATATATATATATATATATATATATATAATAAATACTATATAATATTTTTTTTCAAAATAAACGTAAACATTGTTTTTGCAAATTTTCTGAAAGTTTTAGTTTTGGAGCTTAACCTTTGTTGAATTTAGTAAAAGAGTCAAAGAACAAAGAAAGGGCTCTAATGAATGTAAAAATAAGATGTTTAAATAAAGACAGTTATACTACAGTGCATAAGCCACATCATTTTCTTTTCTCAAATTCTCTTGTTACTGTTCTAGTGGGACTAAGAGCAGGACACCCTCCATATTCACAGGGAAAAACTAAATGGAAGGGATAAACATGGAAACAGAGTGGCCTGAAAGAGTCTGGCTGCGTCTGTTAATATGAACAGTTCACATTTATTTATTTGCTGGTGTGGCCTTAAATCGTCTTGCTGTACTGTTCACCTAATCCAGGGAAAGTATCACAAGCTGGAGATCAGAAAAGATCAGTTGATTTTGCTACTCATTCAAGAGAGATCAGTCAGAAATAATATCAGTCAACATCAGTAGAGCATTGGAATGTATATCATGTTGCCCAGAGGAAATTTACTTTGTGCCTAATTCTGAGTTTTCAGGTCATAAAATATATGGATGGTATTTTGTACCAATTTCTTTTTAAACATTGCCCATTTTAGATGTCTGTTTGGTTTCCCTTTTAAATGGCCAATTTATATATAATGGCAAGTATAGATTAAATGAATTTGAAATGTTTTAAAACTATGTTTTTTTTTTTAAAAAGTAATGATTATGGTGCTATGTGGGTGCTCCAGGCTTTTAAGAAGGGACTGGACAACCATTAGCAAAAATGGTTATAGGGTCTCCTGCTTGAACAAGAGGTTGGATTAGAAGACCTCCAAAGTCTCTTCCAACTCTGTTGTTCTGTTATATTGTTTAGGACTCCTTCTTCCTTAGCAAATGTACTTTCAGAAATCCTTTACAGCTGAGGCAGGAACATTTTGTCCTTAAAATCCCCAGGAAAGCCAGACTATGTGTGCCAAGAAAAACTGTGTGAGTTTAACTGTCTTCATCCAAATCTCTGCATGGTTAGTTAGACATAAATACAATTATAGTCAGTGAGCTTTTTTCTCAAATAAGCATGCACAGCCTGCAAATCTAAATATGTGCAAAGGTAAGGTAAAGTTTCCCTCACACATGCTAGTTGTTCCCGACTCTAGGGGGTGGTGTTCATCTGTTTCAAAGCCAAAAGCCAGAGTTGTCCGAAGAAATCTCCGTGGTCATGTGGCAGCATGACTAAACACCAAAGGCACATAGAATGCTGTTACCTTCCCACCAAAGGTGGTTCTTATTTTTCTACTTGCATTTTTACATGCTTTCGAACTATTAGGTTGGCAGAATTTGGGACAAGTAATGGGAGCTCACTCCGTTAACATGGTGGTAGGGATTTGAACCGCCGAACTGCCGACCTTTCTGATCGACAAGCTCAGCCTCTAATGTGTATGATAATATACCCAATTATATTCTTTAGGTATAATTTACTTTGAAGTTGGTAGATCTAGGAGTGCAGTGTACATAGGGTGTGTTTTTCTTCTCTGAAGACTTATGTGAGAAATTCATTAATCTACTGAAATTCCACTAGATAGAAGGTGGGAACCTAAAATGTTGAAATGAAGCTTAGTTCCTAGGAAGTTCTGGTTGTCTGGCCAGTATTTAGGGATACTGACAGTTATAGTTCTGCAACAGCTGGAAGAAAAAGCTGGACAAAAACAAATTCCAATTGCTTGCCTTTAGTGAAGAGAATAACCTGCTTAAATTATTTTGATTATTTAAAAAAAATATTTTGATTATACTAGATTTTAAAAATCAAATAGATAGATGACCATTGTGCTCCTTTTCTTTTATGCCACCACTAAAATATCCATTAAAAATATGCCAATTAGAATTAGTTAATGGCTGACAATAGCCATTTCAGTCAAAATGCAAAATGTGAAGCTATTTGTTTTTTTTATGCTTATTAAAGAATCCCAAGTTCAGGAAATTTGTTTGTAAATATGGATTAACTTTACAAATAAACAAATAAAAAGCCGAACACTTCCCTACCGTATTTCTCCGAACACTTCCCTACCGTATTTCTCCGAAAATAAGACAGGGCTTTATCTTATTTTGACCCTCGAAATAAGTGCTTGGCCTTATTTTTGGGGAGGTCTTATTATTTTTGAGATGCAGGAGGTGGCGAGTGTGGTCACCTCATGGCTGCTGCTGTGTTGTAATATTTTTGAGGAGGGCTTATTTGGGGGGGGCTTATTTTAGCGCATATACTCTAAAGCCTGATTGGGCTTATTATCTGGGGAGGACTTATTTTCAGGGAAACAGGATAGAAGATAGCCAAGTTACAAAAGTCTATTTTATAATGTGTCTAAAAGTTGAACCATGACAACTGGACCAAACTTTGTTAATCCGAGACCTTTTGTTGTTCATCCAAGCAACTTCATCAATCAAAGCAAAATTAGTTAGGCTGAAGATCAGAGAGTCATTTGGAATGTACCAACTCTTGCCATACCAGCTGCAGGGTCCCTTCCCCCCCAATGCATTGCAATATGTCAGTGAAGACTCAATCTTATTTTTCAGGAGTTTCTCAACAATATACAAAACTCTCCATTATTGTAAGAATATCTTGGAATTATAAGGAAGGTAAAGCTAACTATATCTATGGTTTCCACACACCCCACAACTCCGAGTTTAAATATTTAATTCAATTGATGGCTTTGATTGTGTTGTGCATGATTTACCAAGGTATATCAGAAAAAATTCATCTGGATTAGAAAATCAAATAAAAAACTTAAATCCTAGTGCTAAAAGTCTTATTATTCATCTTCTGGATGAATGTATGGTAATGATAAAAATTTGAACATTGTAAAATTGCAATTCTTGATTTTAAAGTTTTTTTTTTAATGAAGTGATGCTGTTCTTCTCATGTTGCCTGCAGAATCCCTGGTTAAATGTGACTCAGGTGCACTAGAAGGTACACTAATTAGCGCAGTCACATTGCCCATTGTGCCCAATTACATTTGTGAGCAAACAAGTAGCATTGCTACTGAGAGACAATTAGCAGGATTTCAGATCATGTACCACTACTAACAGTTGAATTTATGCAGTGTCTACCTCTAAGAGAAATTCTCTGTCAGATTGTTTATTGCACTTTAACAATCTTGTTAGGTAAGTTTTGAAAAAAGAATCTTGACATAATAAGAATTGCTAAATTGATCAATAATTATCTGAAAGAGAACATTAAAGTGGTGTTTCATTTGTTGTAATTTTTTTTTGGGGGGGGGGAAATGTGAATCAGCATTTTGATTCTTAATTTTACACCTCAAAAAGAGACCTGTAAGATGATGCTAATTTTAGTAATGATCATTTACTATCAGTCATTGAATTCACGGAATTCAACATTTATTTCATGCTTATTTATATTAACTATTGTGTATTTTCCTCTGTAGAGCAGGTAAACAGAAAATAATTAGCTGAAAAATAGACACTGTAGGTTAAGCATAAGAAAGATTTTTAATTCTAACATTGGTGTAATTTTAATACATTCTTTGTCCAAAAATATTATACAATAGAATAATCATTGTGGAATATGTGAAAAATAATTTTTATTTTTTTATAAAGGCTGAAAAGATGTTATAAAAAAGACCTCCGTTTTCTATATATTACATGGAAGTTGAATTTTAAGTTTGAATTTTTACAGTAAACCACATGATACAAAATTATAACAATTTTAAGATGGATTAACTCACTATCCAAAAGATTTTATTGTAAATATTTGCAACTACCGGTATTTGATACAATCTTCTTTTGAAATAGTTGCTCTACGAAATAACATTAGTGGCTGTTTCATGTGAAAATGATTCTGATCTGAATACTTGCATATGTTGTAAAATATGGAAAGAAATTGCAGTCAAACTAGATTTATTTGTCTAGCGTTGCTAGAAGCCTGATGCTTTAGGGACATTGCCTGTTGGTTTCAGTCTTTGGGGAATAGGAGATGAAATGTTAACCAAATTACTCCAACCACAGAAACTGTATTTCCTGACTTCAATCACAATGGAGAGAGTTTTATTTTTCCAATCAGCAACTTATCACAAAATAAGTCATTAAAGCCATGTAAATTAAAATGCAGCCGAATCCTTTATGTCTGAAATAAAGAATAGTAACAAATCATCTAAGGATAAATATAAATACAGATGCTGCATATAACTATAATACTGAACGTCATATCTGCAATATTTTAAATGCAAATATAACAATAACATTATATATAATGACCAGACTAATTTAAAAGAATAATAGATTAATGAAATAATAAATAAGTTATCCCATTTTGGAATGAATATCTTTATATGTTGCAAGATAGGGAGATCACAAAAAGCAAACTGATGTCTGTGACCATGTAATTGAAATTGCAATCTTTATTGTTTTTTTTAAGTCACACACACATACTGACATTTCAGGGTCCATGTCTTGCATGCTAATCTTGTTGCTAGCCAAAACCTAGGAATTATGGTGGATGTTTGTTTTTGAGTTTTAGTGGATTTCTGGAAACATAATAATTTGTATTATTACAATAAAATAGCTGTACACAGTTACCAGTTTGCTTTAAATCAGTGTTTCCTAATGTGCTTTCCAGATGTGTTGAGTTACAGCTCTAAAAATTTGTAGCCTGACTGTCTGCTTTTCACATTTTGGGACGGCAACTGTCTGGGCAGATTGCTTTAAGTTCATTAATCCATGTTGGGAAGAAGTTGTTTTGATGCATCGTCAATCAATATGATTATCTGTATTAGAAGCAAGTTAGCTCAATTCATCAAATCTTGAACATCATAAATAAATCACTAGGTCCCGATGGCTTCCAACCAAGGGTTACTAAAGAATTTAAAGCTGGAACTGCGGACCGCCTAACTAAACACATGCAACCAATTTCTACATAGCTGAAATGAAAAGCAGGACAGCATAGGATCCTCTTCTACAATGTGAATGGAACAACCCTGTAGATGAGGAGGATGTATTCAACAAACAAGTCAGGGGATTCTCCTGTCAGTAATACAAAAGTGATTTGCTGTTACTTTCTTCTGGGATATTTTGTCTGAAGTCCTACTCTAATACACAAATCTGGGATTATCTGGTAGTTTCAAACCCCTTCAACTCCAAGTGGTAGACTAATGGGAACCCGATCATTTAGTCCATGCAAAATGAAACATGTAAAAAATTGGTAAACTCTGGTGGGGTTCAACTCCATAGAACAACACTGACACCTAACGGTGGATTTCTTTTACTATTTCCTGCATTTCTAACTGCAAATGCTGAATGGTCCCCCCCCCCTTGCAGAACTAATGTGTGGGTTTTTTATTTGTTTATGTTTGTGAAATTCCTTTTGGTGAAAGTTGATGAAATGTGTATGGAAATGCAACACATTCCAGTCTGTATTTCCTTACACGTGAAATGCTGCCCAAGAAATAAGGTTCCATTTTTTTTTAAAAGCGAGAGAAGTCATAACAAGTTCCACAAAATTGGAAGTGGTTCCTGAGGTTAGTCCTGCTGATAGAAAGAAAAATCGAATTTTGCTTAACAGATTTTGGAGCACTGTTAAAAGGTAACAAATTGCTATTTAAAAAATATTCCTGAGCCTTTTTTTTAAGGTAGGACCTTTGTCCACAGCAATTTGCAGAGAAACAACTTATTCCACTAAAGCCAGAGCTTTCATGTTTGTGTGTATTTTTGTTACAATCAGTAAGTGGCTACCTGCATAGGGTACGGAGATCAATTGGTTTTTCTATCACTTAAAAATAAAACACTGTTTGCCTTGGGGTGCCTCAGGGAGAATGGGATTTGCTGGTCTTTCAATGGATACATAAATCTTAGACTCAAAATTATCACCTACAATTAATAGCAATAGCACTTATACTTACCCTGTTTCCCTGAAAATAAGACCTCCCTGGATAATAAGCCCAATCGGGCTTTTAAGCGCATGCGCTGGAATAAGCCCTCTCTTGAAAATAAGCCCTTCCCGAAAATATTGCAACACAGCAGCAGCCATGAGGTGACCATGCTCACCTTAAAAATATTAAGCCCTCCCCCAAAATAAGGCCAAGTGCTTATTTCGGGGGTCAAAAGAAAATAAGACCCTGTCTTATTTTCAGGGAAACACAGTATATACCACTTCCTAGTGCTTTACAATCCCCTCTAAGCAGTTTACAGAGTCAGCATATTGCCCCCAACAATTGGGCTCCTCATTTTACTGACTTCAGAAGGATGTAAGTCTGAATCAATCTTGAGCTGCTCAGAATCAAACTCCTGGCAGCAAACAGTGAGTTAGCCTACAATACTGCATTCTACCACTGCACCATCACAGTTCCTGGTGCCAATTTTTGTCAATTGTTTTACTACTGTTTTGGTGCACTTGCATGCAACACTTCTGCACATGTGCAGAAGCATCCGGTGGGTGGGTGGTGCCTCCTGCTGCTGTTACTACTGGTTTGGCTGATCCGGGCCGAACCGAGAGCAACCCATCTCTGTCCTTGTGGCATTATGTTCCTTTACTCAACAGAAAGAAACCCTAAAGCTTAAGGAAAATCAACCAAAAGAAAAAATAGACTGAAAAAAATGTAATGTCAAACATTTTATGAAACCAATCTGGAAGATTCCCTCTCTTTCTCCAAAAAGGGGAGAGAAAGAGAGAGAGAGAGAGAGAGAGAGAGAGAGAGAGAGAGAGAGAGAGAGAGAGAGAGAGAGAGAGAGAGAGATGTACATGTGCAAGCATAGATATATATGCGTGAACACACACACACACATACATTCTCCCACATTCTCCCTCTGCTTATTGGTTGAGTTAGAAATAAAACCCAGTCCCATAAATCCATGCTCTTGGTTTTTAGCCTTTATTTAATATTAATTTTATTTATTTATCTTAATTTTAATGCTTGGAATGTTTTTATATTTATAATTTTATACCATTGTAAGCCACCCAGAGTCACTTTGGTAGTGAGGCGAGCAGCATAATATATAAAATATCAGTTGATACATGTACACCAGGGGTGGGTTCCTGCCAGTTCTAACCTCTTCTATAGAAGAGGTTCCACAAATCTACCGTGCTGTTTAGAACCGTTCCAGCTCCCTCCCCCCGCCCGTTCGCACATCATCAAGATGAAGAGCAGGAGGAGGAATTCTGGGAGGTGAAGTCCACAAGTTTTAAAGCTGTCAAGTTTGAACACGCCTTGGTTTTTTTCCTAAAGGGATAGGGGTGCAAGGGTCTTGTAACTTGACAGCTTTAAGACTTGCGTGCTTCAATGCCAGAGTTTCTGAGCCAACATTTTGGTTGCTAAGCAAGAGTGTTGTTAAGTGAGTTTCACCACATTTTACAAGTTGGCCACACCCACCCAGTCACATGGCTGGCAAGCCACTCCCACCCAGTCACATGGCCACCAAGCCACTCCCACAAAGCAGGCCACACCCACAGAAGAGGTTCTAAAATTTTTTGAAACCCACTACTGATGTACACTGATGTCCAGAAACTATATTTGAAAACAGGATAGGGCAGATCAAAATAACAAAATAATTGAATTAAGAACTATGGATCAATATTTGTTGCCTGTAAAGTAAGGCATTCTATTTATAAAATTGACCAATGTAATTATAAGGTAGAGGAGAGAAGGGGGCAGCCTTGCCCATTTGTTAACATAAATAAGCAGGCCAAAGATTGAGGCTGTAACCGGAATGAAGCATCTGAACAAGATCTTATGGTTGCCACAGTTCTTTTGACTTTTGACACATGCCCCCTGGCTGTGAATAGTCTTGGCATTTAATTTATATGCAAATTTCAATTTCAAATTTGACACCTGTCTTTTTTAAAATCAAGCCTCAGTTGCACATGTCAGAGGATGGTGTTGGAGTTCAGGACTTTAAAATCCATTTAAAGCTACTTGTGTGTAAATGTAATCGTGGGGCATTTTATTCCACTGTATAATGTTTTCGTTTCTTTCTTTCCAAATCAATGTACATGTGCATATTCCCAGTCATGTTTTACATTCAAAGAGCCTGAATGGGATAAAGAATAATGACAGCAAAATACAACAGTATACTATAGCTATACAACAGTAAAAAAAAAAATCCTAACAAATGCCAGCGATCAAAGCTGAATCTCATAATGTGCGGTTCTTGGGCAAAGGTATTGGTGAACAGCTTTGCATTACTGTCTAAAATAGAAAGCCAAGGAACCTTTTAAAAATGTATAAAGACAGCAGATTCCATTAAAGAAAGGGGTGAGGAACTGTTAGTATACAGGTAGTCCTCAACTGACAACAGTTTGTTTAATGACTGTTCAAAGTTACAACAGCAATGAAAAAAGGGACTTATGGCCGTTTTTCATACTTACAACTGTTGCAGCATCCCTGTGATCACAAGATCAAAATTCAGACGCTTGGCAACTGAGTTCATGTTTTATGACAGTTGCAATGTCCTGGGGTCATGTAAATCACCTTTTGCGAGCTTCTCATAAGCAAAGTCAATGGGGAAGCCAGATTCATTTATCAACTGTGTTACTAATTTAACAGCTGCAGTGATTCACTCAACAACTGTAGCAAGAAGGGTCAGAAAATGGGGAAAAATTCACGTAACAAATAGCTCACTTAGCAATAGAAGTTTTGCTCTCAACTGCAGTCGTAAATTGAGGACTACCTATACCAGTTATTATTAGACTACAATTCCAGACATCCCAGCTACTGGCCACACTGTAGCAGAACCTATATGCTTCAGAATGTAACAACTGCTCTAAGGTCAGAGAGTCACACCTTCGCCTTAAAACCAAGCTGAAGTTTGGGGACTGAAACTGGGTGAGTGCTTCACCTATGGATATTATCATGGTGTTTAATTCAACAGTCCAAGACCCTGGCATTTTCCCTGACAAAGTTCTATATCCATGAGTTGTGGATTTCTCATTGCAGGTTTTTGCATACTTTTAAAAATGGGTGATTGCTTGGAAGGCCCCTGTCCTTCAGGGGGCCCGTCTGCAGCAGGGGAATTGGCAGGCGGAAGCAGCGTATGCACTAAGGAGATGACCTTGGAGCAAAAACAACAGGTACAACTTCAGAATTCTCCAAAGTATTTATAACTTTCAGGAAATGTTTTATAATTCACTTTTAAAGATAAAAAAATAGGTCTTGCTCTTGATTCATATGTTATCCTTTTCTGTTATGAATCTCTAGACATTTCTTTTCTTGGAATTTCGTATTGATATAAATATATTGGATGCCTAAGGTAACCCTAAAGTTAGAAATGTATCCGATTCAAACAAAGGATTTATTTGATAAGCCAGAGGACTTAAATGAGAACACAGAATATAATCTAGGAATCTGCTTAAACGTTGTGGGTTCTTGTCATGGATCCCTTTCTGCCAAAAAGGGGCAGCTCATGTTGTTGGATACTGCTTTTTCCTATTTGTTAAATATCTTTTAACATATATGCAACTCACAAAAGATCTAAAATAAAAATCAGAAAAACAGAGACCATCCTAGCTTCCTTCGTGCAGTTAGAAAAATAAAAAGCAACAAAACAACAACAACAACAACACAACACTATTTGGGGATGGTAATGCAAATATGAACTAGAGTACCATTCAACATTGCAATCTCCTTATTTATCCTTAACTTTTGCTCCTGTGTCTTCAGCAGCACCACCACAATTTTCTTTTTTGCAGCTACTACCAATTTCAAAAGGTATTGAAAAGCAGCCTTTTTCTGTAGATATGTCACATTGACATGAGATAATTTAATACAATTCTTCTCTCTGCATACACCTTGATTCAGCCCCATCCATGGAATGACATAAATTTCTTTTAGTCCTTCTGATCTATTGGCTGACTATAGTGCAAGACAAAGACAAACACTATTTCTTTTTCTTTTGTCCACTCCCTCCCCCCCCCAAAGAGTGTCATAGAATGACCCAAATAATCTCATTCTTATCTTGTTCTCCATTCAAGGCCCATGTAATTATTTTGTCCAGCCTATAACATTCATAAAATGAGAGTGCCATTTCCTGAGCACTTAGTAGCTTTAATTTATAGGAGTATTTTGAAAACCTTTGACTGGGAAGCTACTGTTTGCACCATTCCAAATGCATGCAAATAAATCCAGAAAGAAAGTAGCTTCTGGCTCCCAGGTCTGGGTTTTTTGTGGCTGATCCTGTTCAGGTTATTTTTGCTTTAGCTTTTCTTTTCCCTGATGCTCAGCCTTCTGTTCTGCTTTCTCTTTACTAGCTTTCCCCCTGCAGGCAAAATCTAGCTGGGCAGCACTTTAAACTGGTGCAGCATAAACCCATTTGAGCAAATGGCAGGATGACGTAGAAATCCCAAGCTAGACAGACAGACAGGCAAGCAGACAAACAGAAAGATCAATATTGGTATGTGCCCAATAAATTCCCAGCGAGCCCAAGTCACAGCCACCTTTGGTCCAATAGTACTTATTGAGATGTTTGCATACTCAGGGAATGGCCTGGGTACCACATATACTACCTGTCACGGCTGACACCACCTTGCCACCAAATCATGCACTTTTTCCTATGCCACTTTCAAAATCTGATTCAAGCAATGTTTATCAACTTTGGCAACTAAGATACATGGTTGAGAAACACTGGGTGAAAGCATTCTATGGCACCCTCTCTATTAATACCCCTACTTTAGCATCTATTAGCTTCTGATATGCTTATGATGACAACCTAAATAATCTACTGCTCTTGAGTCTCTCTTTCATTTCTCTAAAACCATTGACAGTCGACAAACATTCAGACAGCATTTCTTTCCTCACAAAATATCAACCAATGCCCCAATATCTCCAAATGATACCTCCTATTCAGAAAGCTGGACAGAATGGGATTGATGTTCTACTGGCACCTGCACAATTTCCTTGAAACAGCCATAATATTCCTGTAACTTAGATTTACACAAATGACTTGATCTGTAAGAACTGTAACTTTTAAAGCAAGTTACCTTGAAAATTGAATAATTAATAGAAGGCATTAATATATTTATACTCCAAATGAACATGGTTGGAGGAAAACATAGTAAGGTGTAGTATACACATTTACTCAATCTCACTATTTAACAAAGACAAGTTGCCTCTATTTTTCTAAGATATCCCATCTAATGTTGAATAAATGCACAATTTATTTATGGGTTGCATGATCCCACTATCCCAATGATTTATTAACAAGGTAGGCAACATGACAAGATAACTAGGATCATGTTTACAAGCTGTGTTTGTCTGGAATACAGCTAAAAGAGAATGAGCAAGAGTTGCTTAAGAGCCACAGATAAAACATAACATTCCAAACAAAATACAGAGGTAGGAAAAATTCCCTCTGTTTATTATGCATATCAATCCATAGCAAACCCCACTAGTTTTTCCCCAGCTTTAAAATTTGTTGGTTAAGCATTATTCCATAGAGAACACTTTGCCACTCAATCGTAATAATTGAGTTCTGTCACCATATTAAGCCCCACACAAGCAATTCATATTATTGTCAGCTTTCCCAGGTAGGCCAGACAGAAAGCACAAGCAGATGAGCTAATTCCATTGTAAAGGTACATTAACCAAGTCTTGTAATCCTGCTGATACAAATCTCCTGCTGTTTCTTTTATAGCCTGAGAGGTTAAGGAGGTTCTTTTCCGAATTTCCTTCTCTGGCCACTATGCAGCTGGAGGCTACGCCCTTTGTTATCTGATTATTTCCTAGGCAACATTGCTTCACCCCTTTTCCCAAGATCATTCCCACATACCGTTACAATTATGGATTAGCACACCATGTGCAGTACTACTTGTAAAGTTTCTGAAATGTCTTCCTATATAAGTTCCAAGGGCAGGGCTTTCAGCCCTTACCTAGTAGGTAGAATAATAATTTCTCTAGTCAGACTTCATTTTTACCAGGAGACAATAAGCACTCTACGTTTGAGTAATGCTATATATTAGACTAATACGTGAGCATAGAAAAACTTCTGCCAGAATGCTTTGAGGTTTATTGCTGCAATCATGCAATGCTGGGTGCATAAATTGCCTGAGGCAACTTCATTTTATTTCTGGTTTGTTTTTGAAGTCTCAAACACGAACAGGGAAATGTGTCCCAAGACCTGAATAACTGTGATGCAGTTTGATCTCCTACGTGCTGTATAAACCTGCTCAGACCATGGAGGTTTTCTCTAAGTAATTAGATAGCAAATATTTAGCCACAGCAGGACAACTAGACATGCCAGGTAGAGAAGCAGGCCTCCTCTCCTGTGGTGTCTGCCTTCTAGAACAAAATCCCCACCGTCCCTACCCTGACCTTATTTAAATGAGTCAATAATATCTGGTTCTTCCTACAGGCCTTAGGCTGGAGTGGATGGCAGATCCCTTGTGCCAGGGCTGTCAAACTCACAGCCTGCAGACTGGATGCATCACGTGCTGGCCACACTCACGCCCGGTTTAGCGAAGGGGGAAAAAGTCACGATACATCACGTGATGATCCTGTGGCAAATGCAAGTTTGACACCCCATCACTGGTTTGCTAGAAACGGTGATGTTTTTCTCCTGAAGTTTGGTTTTATTTGTACACATTAATTTGAGACAAAACAATAAAACCAAACTTTGTGACAACCCCCCCCCCTCAGTTTTTAGTAAACCAGAATATATATGTTAGGACACTCTGTGAAGTTTCTGAAATGTCTATCTTATATAAATTCCAAGGACAGGTGCTGATCTTGGAATTTCACAACAAAGATAACCATTTCTAAGGATCATATAATTGTAACATTGCTTGCTTCATCCCCAGTTTGCTACAGGAGCAGCTTAAAGTTGTTTTTGGTTGTTCTTCTATCAAAGTGATGTTTTGTCTTTTCTCCCAACATAAATCTGGCTGATGAATTCTGGCAGTTGAAGTCCACAAACCTTAAAGTTGCCAAAGTTGGAGACTCCTGATCTACAGTTCCTCAGAAATGAGCCTGGCAACTAAATGGTCGGGGGGGGGGGGGGGGGCTCTGTTCAACTGCTGACTTCTGCTGTGAACTTTCTCTCTTTTTAGCCTATCATTGGGTGTTTAGCCTGCACTATACAAGCCTCCTAAAGGCTATGCCTGGCCTTTTTTTGACAAAAAAAACCAGGCCTGTTTTCACTAAAAATGGGCTGTTTTGGGAGGTCTGTAGAGTGCAATTTTTTAAAAAAAATTTGCCTCATCAAAATCTTGGTGCGTCTTATGCTCCGGTGGGTCTTATACTCCAAAAAATACGGTAATACTGAATTCCTAAATGTAACTGTGAACATTTTATCATAACCACTAGTGTGTTTGTTGACAGCAACAAATTGAACGACAGCTAAAATGCTTGGCATTTCAAAATCCAGGACCTCTGCTGGCAGATTTCAACCCAGAAACTCGGGAACAACAAAAGAAAGTCTGTATGTCAATGATAAATCAGGATTGTTTTAATACGACAAAGAAGTAAGATGATGTATTCAAGTTCTTTCTATATTTTAAATTAGCTTTGGAAATAGAAATGTCCAGGGTTGTTTGATCACCATCAGATGCTTAAGGCTCCAGACTAATGGATGCCTTCTTGAAAGGTCTACTTCAGTTAGCGGGGAGTGGGGTAATCTAT
The DNA here is from genome assembly GCF_051295495.1 of Thamnophis sirtalis. Lineage (NCBI taxonomy): Eukaryota > Metazoa > Chordata > Lepidosauria > Squamata > Natricidae > Thamnophis > Thamnophis sirtalis. Next base: position 51,865,287 of record NW_028261385.1, read on the forward strand.
TCATAATTACCATGATTGCTGCAATCATGGCTATTGTTCCTTAAAATTCTCTTATTTAAGTATTTAAGAATAAATCTGCTCAGAATTTAATTATAAGTCATTTAGAATATTAAGGGTTACAATTGATTTTGGGCTGAAGGCTTCATTTGAGAATAATGTGTATCATACTACAAGTAGGTGGAGCCAAGACAAATACAAATATTGGTTTAAATTTAATGTATTGTGCAAACACATACATATATACATTCACAAAATATTAAATGAAATACAATTAACATTCATGATGTGCAAAGTTTTCTGGCTTTCAAATTTCAAGGCTGAAACGTTATTTCATATTCAGAATGTCTCTTCTAAATTCCAGAATGTCTCTTCTAAATTTCAGTCTTTCATTAGAACATTTAAGGGGCAAGAATAAATTAGGAGTGTTATTTCAAGTGCTACATATAATACTTTTTTCTAGTCCTCATGCATTTTATTTAGTGTTTCTAAGAAACTACAGAAAGAACATCCAGCAATGTAGGGTGATATTCAGTATGTTGATTGATAGTTTTATTTAGTTTTGCATCTAAATGGGAATCTTAAAAGGTTTCAGAACCCTAATAAGTGGATAAACACAAGAAGTAATCCACTGTAAAAAAATATCAGAATAAGAATTATATTATTTTGACAAAGAGAAGCAATAGCCTATATTTTTTCACATACACATATGCATTTGTGTTTGTGTATACACACTCTCATGCATATACATACTATATATATATATATATATATATATATATATAATATTTGTGCTGATAAATAAATAAAGGGAGACTAGTATAGATCTATTTCAAACTATTTAGCTCTCATCAGCTAGCCATACCCTTGCTGGGAATCGAATAGGTATGGCTAGCTGATGAGAGCTAAATAGCTTGAAATAGATCTATACTAGTCTCCCTTTATTTATTTATCAGCACAAATATAACAAATGTAACAAAAAGGCAACAGTAAAAAATATTGGGTTTCTGTCTGGATGGTCTCTTGTGACGAGCCGAAGGCAGAGAATGGAAGTGTGACCTTCCTCCCATATTTGGGCATACCAGGGGTTGTGACTTTAAATATATATTTATTTATTCGGGTTTTCTCCCACGTAAAATTGGAGAAAACCCGAATAACTAGAGACCTACATACTAACCTCAGAAAACATACACACACACACACACACACACACACACACACACATACACGCACACGCACACGCACATATACATACATACATACATACATACATACATACATATATATATAACAGTCCTTGATTTATGATAGCAATTGGGACCAGATTTTTGGGTATAAATCATTATGGTAATAAGTCAAGACACCCATGTGACTGAACCTGAATTCACAATATTTTTTGGAGTGGTTGTTAAATGAAAATGTGTTTGTTAAGTAAATGCCATGCTTGTAAATGAGAACCCATTCTTCTGAATGAGTGCTCTTTTGCCAGAGACCAGAAAAAAAGGATACAAATCATGGCCAAGTGATCACAGGATGCTACAAGCTAGTTGCCCAGTGTTAAAAATGTGGTCATGTGATATTGGGGGTGAGGTGGGGTGGGAGGAAGGAGGTGGAATGACATTTTATGATGGCCAGAAGTGACACCCATTTTGGGCCTGTCATACATTTGAATGGTTGTTAAAGGACCAGTCATAAGTCAAGAACTACCTGCAGCCTCCACAAAATATTGCCACATGTCAGATTTTATCTCTAGTTAGTTTGCATGAGTATTAAATTCGCTATCCAGTCTATGTGGCTGGCTGTTTTCCACATTAGCAATTTGGCAGTCCTCTACTTAATTGGAATTTAATTTGCTGCTCTGCATGCCCTACTTTTAAGACTTATGTAGCTGATCAGAATCCTAATATTTCTCTTTTCCACTGGGAATATCGCTTTCATATATTTTAAAAAAAGTGCATATCCTAACAGGACACAATCTGGCATACCACGGCTGCCATTTATAGTTTACCTGACTTTAAAAAAATTCCCATGCGAAGCAGTCCTGAGGAACCATCTGTCAAAGCAATTTTCTTCCTCCTCTTTTAAATATGTCTCTGGTAATGCTGCATTCCATTCTGAGGCAAAGATTAAAGTGTTCTTTATTTGTACATTAAAATAGTATCAGAGGGGAAGTCTGGAGATATTTTTTTTTTTTTGCTTTACAATGCATTTTTCTTTCTTTTTTTTTTTTGGCTTCATATTCTAACAATCTAACAAGGTTCCTCTGCCTGCTATTTTTATAGGACTGTGAAGAAATACGACAAACATGGCCATCTGATTTCCAATAAAGCAGATTTGTGTGATTGTCTAGAGAAGAACTGCCTGGGCTGCTTTTACCCTTGTCCTAAGTGTAATTCAACCAAGTGTGGAGCAGAATGTCGCTGCAACCGGAAATGGGTATATGAGCAAATTCAGGTGGAGGCTGGCCAAACCATCCGATTTCCATTTCGAAACAACTAGATCAAATTATGTTTCCTGATATTATTTTTCTCCCCTTTGTAAAGAAAAACAGTGTATTTTATTTTATTTAACAAATAAAGACAGGGTTGTTATTGTGGATTAGTCACTAAGTCATTTCTGACTCTTCGCAACCCCATTGACTACAACATGCCACTCTCTTCTACTGTTACCCGGAATTTGCCCAAATTCATGTTCATTGTGTTGACGACACTATCTAACCATCTCATCCTCTGCTGTTTCCTCCTCCTTTTGTCCTCCACTTTTCCTAGCATCGGGGTCTTTTCCAACAAGCCCCTCCCTGTCTCATTAGCTGCCAAAGTATTTGAGCTTCAGCTTCAGTATCTGTCCTTCCAAAGAACAGTTGTGGCTCTTTTTCTTTAGGAAACTGCAGGGTTGCCATACTATTTGATGGAAGGAAAATAAATAGCTTAAATGACAGAAGGAAACTTGGAAAAGTGTATGTCTTGAGGGAAAAATAGCATAACAGAACCATGATTGCAGGGGAGGGAGAAGATAGTTTGATAATGAAAGCATCAGGAGAATCTGGACAGAATTGGAGAAAAGGTTCTTCATGTTTGTCTAGCTTTGTTTCTCCATTACAAATCAGTGCCTCCCCCATGTGCTTTATATAGCCCACTTGAAGTGCATGAAGTGGAGGGTTTGTTCATTTTGAAGATCTTGGAACACGTGATTAAGAGAAGTTTTGCATGGTAGTGTTAAAAGAAATGTCCTTCTGGGTTAGGCTCCAAGTGGGGAAAAAGACACTAGAGACATGGAGGCTGCTTGGAAAGATGGTTTACTGGTGGACAGGACCACATGGCTTGAGTCCTGAACAGAAAAGGTGATCACATGCTTCAAGGTTGGGTGGAGAAGAAGAGAAGCTCTGGAAGAGCTGAAAGTTCCTGGCTTTATACTCTCTGTTTGGCCCCATCTCTCTGTTTCCTGTTCCTGTGTAAGAAATGTATTCTGACTGGTTGTCGGACTCCCATGGGGCCAACTTTGAGTTTGGGAGCAACTTTTGCCCTAAGCACCAAAAACTGGTTCAATGACTGTGGGATTAGTGTGCTTGATTGGCCTCTCCATTCTTCCTCCATACTCTGGGTCCTTGGTTTCCAAATGAGATGCAAAAGTTGCTCTCATCAGAAAAGAGGACTTTGGACCACTGTGCTTCATTAAGACCAGGGTCAACGCAGGAGATTTTGGAGCACTTCATGCTTCCTTCTGCAGACGAGCTTTATGGGGATGCTGACCATTTTCCAGCTGCTCACCCTGCCAAAAGCACCAAAACCTGGTTCCATGACCATGGGATTACTGTGCTTGATTGGCCAATTTGTCTGACCTGAACCCCATAGAGAATCTATGGGGCATTGCCAAGAAAAAGATGAGAGACAGGAGACCAAACAATGCAAAAGAGCTGAAGGCCGCTATTGAAGCATCCTGGTCTTCCATAACACCTCAGCAGTGCTACAGGCTGATAGCTTCCATGCCATGCCACATTGAGGGCACAATTGCTGCAAAAGGAGCCCAAACCAAGTACTGAGTACATATGCATGCTTATACTTTTCAGAGGTCCAATATTGTTCTATGTATAATCCTTGTTTTATTAATTCCAATATTGTAATTTTCTGAGATGGTGGATTTGGGGTTTTCATGAGCTGTACGCCATAATCATCACAATTATGACAAATCACGGCTTGAACTATCTTGCTTTGCATGTACTGAGTCTTATCTCATATATTAGTTTCACCTTTTCAGTTGCATTATTGAAATAAATGAACTTTTGCATGATATTCTAATTTTTTGAGTTTCACCTGTACTATTTTTCTCCCTCTTCCTTTGAACAGCTGCCGTGATCTTTAGCAAATGGGTATTAGAATTTCATCTTAGGTTATTGGAATGTAGTGTGTAGCAGCCTGTGAGTTTCTTTAGTTAGAAAATGTTAGCATTAAGCCTTCTTCACTTTGGTAGCTTCCAGATGCGCTGAGAAGACTGTAATTTCAGAGACTAAGCTGACTGGGAAATCTTGGAAGTTACAGCTGTAAAACATTTGGAGTACCTCCAGGCTTATCTAGACTCTATGGAATTGACTGAATATTCATCCACCGCTAGGGTCATGTAGAAGGGGACATGCGGTTTAAATCCTTTTAGTTCAGTAGAATCAGCCAAGAATAATGAATTTAAAACCAGCTGAGTAAATTGGAAAAAAAAGGGGACCCCAGTTGCTCATTATTTCTTGAATTGGTCTATGCATGCATTATACAATCAATCCTTGGTGCTGCTCAGAAAAAAGAAAAAAAAGTTATGCTTATGAAAGCATAACTTGCCCACCACTGTCAGACATAAACCTTCTATATGCTGTTCAGCTGGATGGAAAATAGCTCAAATGATATGGCTAATGACACCCAGATCAGCAGGGATTAACACCAGAAAAACCATCAAGCAGAAAACAACACTCTATTGAAGGTAATACCAAGGAGAAAGTTATACCTTCTCTAACACTGGCAGGGCAAGCTACTATATGTAAACAGAGAACAAACCCTTCACTCACTAACACTGATGATGCCACTTAGCTGGGTAATGAAATGTCTGCAAGCAAACAGTTGAGCCCATGGCTTGATAAAACGTATAAATCCAATATTATTCTTGAAAATCTGTTTATTAAATGATGAACAACTGCTTCATTTTCTATGTTAGAACTGTTGTAGATATCTAGAAAAAATATTTGACATAGATCAGAACCCTGTGCTGCTATATACTTGACATATAATTCCAAATTCTAAAACTGTTTTGCATGTTGGTTTTGTTTGCATAATATGACACTATTGATCCAGATAACAGTATTAAGCAGTCTTCTACAAATGAGCACATGGTGCCCCAATGAGGGATACCATAGGGTTGTCGTTCCTGTCCTGTCCTCAACTTACAACAGTTCATTTAGTGTCCATTCAAAGTTACAACAGCATGAAAAAGTGACTTATGACCATTTTTCACACTTAGGACTGTTGTAGAAACTCCATCATCATCATCTTTTAATGACCCCATAATTCCTTGCAGAGTGGAGTCTAGGCAACTGAATGGAGCTAGGAGAGCGTTTAATGGCCGGATGCCCTTCCTGTCGCCAATATGGAGTTTTGTTCAGCAGATACATTCTCATTGTGCTGAGAGAGAAATATCTGCCTCTACCGAGGATCGAACTCACAGCCTCCTGATTGTGAGGTGAAAGCCCCACCTCTAGGCCACCACACCACTCCTGCAGCATTTCCATAATCATGTGATCAAAATGCAGATGCTTGGCAACTGGCATGTATTTATGACCTGGGATCATGCAATGCCTTGGGATCATGTCATCCCCTTTTGTGACCTTATGACAAGCCAAGTCAATGGGGAAGCCAGATTCACTTAACAACCCTGAAACTAACTTAACCACTATGGTGATTCACTTAACAACTGTGGCACAAACTGCTATAAAATAGGGCAAAATTCACTTAACAAATGTTTCACTTAGCAACAATAATTTGCAACATCTGTGAATCATATTAGTGAGCAATTTATGGAACACGATTTTTTCCATTATGTGAATGCACTACATAGGACCTACTCAAGGTTGTGCCTCAGCAGGAAGGGAAAGGAGGAGTGGCCAGAAAGTAGGCTTTTTTGACTTTGCTTCCACATTATAGAATATGTTGTCTACAGAAGTAGGTTTGGCTTTTGTTATATATTAGTTCAGGGGTGTCAAACTCGATTTCATTGAGGGCCGCATCAGGGTTGTGTTTGACCTTGGGGGCCTGGGGTGGGTGTGGCCAAGATGGACATGGCCAGCTCGACGTCACTCGGGGTGGGGGGGCACCTGTGGTGAACTGAGTGCTCTGCCAGCTGCAACGGCCTCCTGCAGCCCTCTGCCAACGAAAATGGAGCTCTGTTTTTGTTGGCAGAGGCACCACGGGGAGGTTCTTCACTGTTTCCAGAGTGGCCCTACAGGCCAGATCTAAGCACCCCATGGGCTGGATCCGGCCCACAGGCCTTGAGTTTGATACCCTTGTTTTAGTTTGTACAACGCCCTGAATTGCATAATATAAAAATTATTGTAAAAACATTAAAAATTATGTTACAGGTAGCTCTCAACTTACAACCATTCTTTTCAAAGTTACAATAGACTGAAATAAGTGACTTATGGCTGTTTTTCACACAAGCATTGTAACCTCTCCATGGTCCCATGATCAAAGTTTGAATGCTTGGCAACTGGCTCATATTTATGACAGTTGCAGTATCCTGGGGTCAGACCTTTTGCGACTTTCTGATAAGCAAAGTCAAGGGGGAAACTGGATTCACTTAGCAACCATTACTAACCACTGGTTCGCCTGTGGTAAAAAAGATTGTAAAATGGGGCAAAATTCAACTGTCTTGCTTACCACAGAAATTTTGAGCTCACTTGTGGTCATAAATTGAGGACTACTTGTATTAAAGAGTGTGAGGCCAAATGGCAGTCTTTTAGCCAGAATGCTTCCTGCTGTTCGTGGGGTATCAGTTCACTATTCCTCACTGGAAGCAACTCCATTTGGTTGACCTTTTCTAAGAGAAGCATTTATATGAACAATGGTTGGAATCATTGCAGTGTGGAAACTTCTGAGCTCATCCAAGCCAAATTTGTATTATTTTTATGACATTAGAATTGGAGAAAAGGTTCTTCATGTTTGTCTAGCTTTGTCTAGCTCTTTGATACATAGAATGCCCAGAAATACTGTGATATTGGCACATAATCATTGTGGCATAACCCTAACCATCACAATGTGATCCTACATATTTATGGAAAGCATAATGCGTTATATCATATTTACAATATTTTAGAAAGATGAGCTATTACAGCAGACTGGCCTATGACTCCAAGTTGTCTAGTACAGTAGTTTGTATACCAGATTTTGACTAGTAAGCTATTCTTCTGGGTTTAAGTGACAGATTCTGATTTTCTTGGGCAGAATGCCAAATGTTCCCACTTCATTATTTGACCGGAAATAAGTCTAGCCTGCCCTGCTGTTTACAACACTTACCCATCAACAATCAAGAAGGAAAAGCTCTTTATATTTTAAATTCACCACTCTCTGATTGCACAATTATAAAGTTAAATGAGAATATTGACCCTATAAACACAACAAACCTAGTAGATGTGAAGGTTTTACCATGTGATTAATGGACAGTAGGTTACCCTGCTGAAGTTTAGAGTCCCAAGAAATAATAGATTTATAGTGTAGGCAAAGCTTTATTCAGGGATTATTTAACAAAAGAGCAATTACTGCAAAAGCTATCCTGCTAACATGAGAAGGATGGCCAAGAAAGTCATAGTGGTAGATGCTCATCTTTAGGTTTCCTCACTCATACATTGATTATTTGCTTTCAATGGAAAACACCAAGGCAATTATCCTAAAAAGCTTTTCTTAGCCTGAAAAACTCAAGATTTCATAAGCCCCAAAGCCAGCATAACTAAAGGCTGTTGATAACACTCTAGGACAGTGATGGTGAAGCTTTTTTGGCTGCTGTTCCAAAACCAGGGGGAGCACAGGGGGGTGGCACGCGCTAGCCTGTCACACCCATAATGCTAAGCGCCCCCCCCGCATGTGCATGCACGCGACCAGCGCCTCTGGCTTTTGCCGCAGTTTTTTCACCCTACCCAGGCTCCAGAGGCTTTCTAGGGGCCTGGGGAGAATGAAAACAGCCTCCCACGCCCCCCGGAGGCCTCAGGAGCTTCTCTAAAGCCTCTGGAGGATAAAAAATGGACCTACGGGGAACCTGGAAGTTTGGGAATGGTGACTTTCGGTTTGTCCGTAGGGCTGATTTTCGACCTCCGAAGCCTTCAGGGAAGCCTTCTGAAAGCTCCGGAGGGTGAAAAACGGTCCTAAAAGAAAACCGGAAGTCTGTTCCTGAACTTCCGGTTTGCCCATAGGGCCAGTTTTTTGTGCTCCAGAGCACAACAAACCAGCCCCAAAAGAAGGTCAAAGTTAGTTGGCCAGTGCGCGCATGCGCGCTGGCCAGCTCACAGGGCAACCCCTCGCATGCCCTGATAAATGCTCCACGTGCCACCTGTGACACCCGTGCTATAGGTTCGCCATTATGGCTGTAGGAGGAACTGGACTTTCCTATGCTAGTATTTACTCAAAAATCATTTTCATTTATTGACTAAATTTTATTTTATGATAGTTCTACTGCCACTTGCTAGTGTTACTTTATTGCACTTTGTGTGTTCCATTTTAACATATTTGAGAGATGGATATTAAAAACCACTTTAAACAATTCCACAAGATGAACAGATCCAAGAAATACTATCTTCTATGACAGGATTCAGGAACTAATGACCCCCAAATGTTGCCAAGCTACAACACCCAGGATCCCTAACCACTGGTCATGCTAGTTGTTGTTGCTTCAAGTCAGAGTGGAGTTCAGCTGGAGAGCTGATCCTTTACCTAGGGAATGTAATTAGATAATAAGAACACACACACAGAACAAAATAATTTGGTCAGTGTTCTCTGCTTAAAAAAAAACAGGATTGGGACTTGTTTTCCTCACTTGTTTCTCTATAACCCACAGCGAAACCCTCACCACTGGAAATACTAAAACTGCTAGAAATTACAGTCAACAACATCTGGAGAACCTCAGATTACCTTTGATCTAGGGCAATTTTACACTCCTAAACAAATTTACTTAGATAAACTCCATTAAGATAAATTGGGGTTACAGTTAGATATACATGTTTAAGATTGAAGACTTCCACAGTGACCTGCATTAATCTGAAATTATCAGATAAATTTTATCTAGAATTATTTATTACTGAATAGCCACAAACAGAGTGGCAGTTGGAGTTAAATGCTTTTCTTGGGCAGGTATAATATTTCTGCCGTTCAGCTAAATAGTGGAAGCAAAGGAAAAAAAGAAAAAGAGATTGCCCAAGGCTTTCAGTATTAAAGACACAGAACTCAAGAGAAAGAGACGGGCAGAGAAAAGAGAACAAACAATTTGAACAGATTTGACCCTAGTTTATAATCATAAAGGCACTTTGAAAAATTGATACAAGAACTATTTCCCCCTTTTTTTCCTGCCCATCTCTTTTCCTTGAGTTTCATATCTTTGAAACTGTAAGGCTTGAGCCATCACTTTTTCATGGTTAACATTTGTGATTGTACAGTTATACAAACTGAATATCAAAACTTGCTCTCGTTGCACAAGTGTTTTGCAGAGGTATGTTCAAAGGGAGCCTGATTACCAGCTGATAGTTAGGATGCTGATGTATATGATGTCAGCCATATTTTGGAACAGCTGTAGCCTTGTGTCCAATTTAAATACACCTTTACAAAACACTTGCATTTGTACAAACTCATGAGTTTGACAGGTAGCTAAATCTGCTTCTCCCCATTGTGCAAAGGATTCTATATTAAGGAGAGTGATTAGTGGATGTTTCCTGTCAGCTAATGACACTTGGACTAGGGAGAGAAAAAGAAGTCTGGAGGATTGAGAATTCAGTTCCTTAAGTGCTCTGCAAATTTATATAAGCATCATTTACAACTTCGTGTCTGGAAATCCCATAGAAACCTGAGGTAACAAAAAATATGTTATGTTGGCATAGTTTTCTATAGACTCAAAGATATAGCTCAGCATTTTAGCTCAGTCAAGGAGAGCTTTGTTCTTAAGACCAATCTGGAAAAAAGAAATAGAGGCAGGATAGGGGCAAAAATGGAGATGACATATTTTATGCCAATGTGCAGGGTATTGGACTACAGTTCATTATTAAGTTAGTGAATAAAACTTGATTCACAATCAGTGCTGATTCAAAGGTTTATAGTGCCTCTAGGCCAATCTGATGGCATCACTTCTTGCCAATGTGAATATTTCATTTTTAGAATAGTTTGTCTTTTGAAGGGGGTGGGGGTGGGGGCATGGACACCTAGGACAGTGCTTGTTGTTCCTTAGCCCAAAACTGTGAAACCTTGTTCACAGCACACACATATACAAAATAAAAACCATTTTAATCATTCCTTTTTGACAAAGAAAGAGTTCAGCGACAAAATGCAACCAATCTGTTAGTTAGCAATTGGTAATTACAAAAAAATAAATAAATCTGATTTTTGTTTTTGCAAGAAGCAAGAACCAAAGTATCTTTTGCAATTTCTGACCTGTTCCAGCATCTGAAGATTGGCACTTAAAAGAGAATCTGCACAGGGGCGTCGCTGCAGGGCATGTTCAAATTTGTCCTGATTTGCTGTGAATATTCCTGCCAAAAATCTCATGTTCTGTATGACACTTAAAGCAGGGGTCTCCAATCGTGGCAACTTTAAAACTTGTGGACTTCAACTCCCAGAATTCCTCGGCCAGCAAGCTGGCTAAGGAATTCTGGGAGTTGAAGTCCACAAATCTTAAAAGTTGCCAAGGTTGGAGACCCCTGCACTAAAATATGAGTGAGCAGTCGCGTACCTCAGAAATACATAAACACTAATCTTTTGGGCAACGACCCAGGATTATGATACTCAGCCAATGGAACGACAGACAAGAGTTTGAAAGAGGCAGCGCTTCTACGCGCATGCTCCGCCGTGTACTACTCGCCGGCAGTAGCAGCAGCCCCACGCTATGCACTCCTTCCTGGTGCTCCCTGGCGATAAATACCCGGAGAAGGCTTAGCAACCGAAAGGCGGGACTTGCCTGACTCGCGCCGCTGGGAGTAGCTTTTCCGGGACCAAGCTTTTTGAGCTTCTGATTGGCTTTCCAGGGAAAGGGGATGGTATGATTGACGGCGCTCAAAATGGCGGCGCCCATGGTTATTCCTGATACCGAAAGGTAAGGGCGAGACTGTTCTGGTGTTTTCCCTCTTACATACCCTCTTGCGGGTTAATATCATGCCGGTTGCATGATATTAAAGGTGACGTCCTTTACAAATAATGCAAAAAAGTGATGCAGGCTAAAATGCAGACGGGAGTGGAGGGGGAGAGCTTCTCTTTCAATGTTAACGCTTGGACCAAGGAGCAAAGCGAAAATGCTGCAGCAGCCGAGGCTGCAAAGGGAGAATAAGGAGCCAAGGGTCACACATGCAAAATCATTCCTGAGTTTCTAAGAAGGGGTTTCCTGGCCTTATTTTCTGAGCGCAGCATTTTTCAGCTTTTGCAACTTTGAAATATGTGGACTTTAAATCCCAGAATTGTGGAACTCGAAGTCTGCAGAGCTTCACAGTTGCTAAGGTTTAAATGTCTATGGAGATTCTCAGTCATGGTTGTCCCAAAGATGCTTTTTTCCCCAAGAGACAACTGGACTTTGTTTTTTCTTAGAAGATTTTTCGCTTCTCATCCAAGAAGCTTCTTCAGCTCTGACTGGATGGTGGAGAATGGAAGGATTTATACTTCTTGCAGAAACTGGTCATTTGCATTCTTTTAGCGAGTTGTTGAGGCCACCTGGAAGTTTATCTGTGTCCTCAGGGTTACCTGAGTAGTGTTAATGGGGGTGGAGCCTTTTTGGAACTGTTGAAAGGACTGTATTGCAAACTGGAGATAGATGATATTGTATCCATCCCTCTTTACTGAGAAAGGGCTGTTCAATTTTGATATAGTTTCTTTACCAGCTGTTACTAAGGTTGAGAAACACTGGCTTAGCAGTTGGCTCTGCTGAGTTCCATCCGACTTCTAAAGAAACTTGTGCTACGTTTTATAGTTTTCCCTCTGGTCTGTTGACTAGGGGGTGCTGTCCTCACTCCTGATTGGTTACCTGTTTGACAGCCGGCCTATATAAAGAGCTGTCAAACAGGGCTCAGCATTGCCAGTTAGCTGAGATGCGTGTATTGCGAAGTGCTGCGTTTGGCAACCTATTAGCATTAAAACTGTTAACATTTTGAAGTCCTGGCTCACCTCCGTTTGTCCGCCCATGTTCTCTCTAGCTAGAACATTGGCAACAAGGGTGGGATGCTGAGGCGGAGCTCAGGCAGAACTGATAAGAGTCACTATCACAAAGCTGAGTCACGAGAACTGAATTCCCTCAGAGGAATCACTCAACGAAAGGTTGAGTGAAGTCACAAAACCTACGAGGACTGCGGTCTGATTATCAACTGAGCCAACAAATTACCTCAGAATGGGTTCAATGAACACATTAGCAGTTTTTAACGGAGCTACAGAGACCTGGGACTCATATATTTCCCGATTTGAATGTTTTTTAGAAGCCAATGACTACACCGGGCTATCTGAAAACCGAAAAAAGTCATGTTTTCTAAATTTGTGTGGTACGGAGATGTTTAATATTGCGGGGACGCTAGTGGCTCTCCAATCCGTACACACTGTTTCATAGGATGTGTTAATGGTGAAACTAAGGAATCATTACGCTCCAACACCATCCCGCACAGCTTGCCAGCATGCCTTTCATAGGAGAAGCCAGTGCGAGGGAGAAACAATTAATGAGTATGTGGCTGCTTTAAGAGCCGCTGCTTTACATTGCAATTTCAGAGATTTAGATGATGTCCTTCTGGACCAAATTGTCGGTGTTGTGCGAGACCTCCATATACAGCGCCGCCTCCTGCTCAAACCTGAATTAGAATTTAAACCCGAATTTAGTTAAAATAAGTCATTGCCCTTGTTTTTTCTTTGCAAGACCAATAAGGGAGGTTGGAATCACTTGACTTCTGTTTCCTGGAGACTGGCTGGAGAATTTCAGATTGCCTTAAAATGCAGTCAGTTTACTTAATTTAATATTAAATTGCTATTTGACAACTTGGTAAAAGCTGAGAAGGAGATAAATTCAAAATCTGTTATTTTAGATCGCTACCTATCTAAAAAAGTGGTTCTTTAATATGGTGCTTTTAAATTTTTCATTCTTTTTTTTAAGAGTTCGAAAAGCTGTGACCTTGATCAATGCTCTGGATACAGGCAGATTCTCCCGCCTTCTCACCCGCATTCTTCAGAAGCTTCACATAAAGGTTGGCATAGAAAGTGAAAATGACCCCAAATCATTCAATGTTATCTGGGCAGCTTTCAAATATATGAACTTCAGTTGCCAGAATCCTATAAGTAGCCATGCGGGCCAATAAATTCTGGGTATAGTTTATACCTCTGGAGGATTCTCTGATAAGGGAATGAGGCTGTAAAATGATTATAACCATGAATTCTATTTCAGAGTAGGGTTGACATTCTTTTAATCTATTTTTCATTAAAATAGGATAAAAATGAAAATAACCTTGTTTAAACATCAAATCAACTTCTTTCCCATTAAAATAGGGAGACTAATAATTTAATTATATCCTGCCTGACTTTCAGTGACTGTGGACAGTTTATAAACTGTTTAATATATTAAAAGCAAGAAAAAAGAAGGGTAAAGCTGGTAGAATGACAAGATCAGATGGGAACAAAGGAAAAGAATTAAAGGAAGCCTTTGGCCATCCTTGTCTATGGTCTGGGTGAAGAGTCAGGTCTTCCAGGTCATTCAAAAGCTCAGCAAGGTGGAGGCTGTTGGCATCTTGAAGGAACCTCATTCTAGAGGGCAAGGGCTGCTACAGAAAAGGTACTGTATGTTTCCAGGGTCATGATAGGTGGCTTTGTTTAATTGATGGTTTCCACAAATGCACTAACCCTTCCAGATTGAATTGGCTGGACATATACTGTGGGAGATAAAAGATAGGTATTTCCTCAACCCATGCGATTCATACATTCCATAGTATGGTACAATAGTTCTAAAACTAAAAATGATATATCAGGTAATAAGGATTTAATAGCTGCCAGCTGATGAAAGTTTGTAAACTGTAATCAGTAATCTGATGCAATGTAAGGCAAGGCTGATGCAATGAGGATGATTCATTGCAGCTATGGTATAACTCTCCTAAGACTGATTGGAGGTCCACATAAGTCTATATAAACAGGTGGTCATTAAAGGGTGTTTTTCTCTCTCTCATTGTGTGTTTCATTTCTCTCCTGGTGTTTGTAGCTGAGTGGTAAGGGATTATTTAGCTCCATGTTTATGTCTATATATTTTGTATATAAACCACTATTAGTTATCTAAAAACTCTGTGGGCTGCATTTTACTCATAATAATAGTCACACTGCCAAAACTCTGACATGATACCGTGTTTCCCCCAAAATACATGTCCTCATAATACAGCCATGCCACATTTTTCTGGTGGAAAAAAATATAACCCCCCCCCCGCATATGAGCCCCCAGGACAACCCCCCACCTCCGGCCAGGCAGAGCACCGCTCAACAACCTAACAGTATCCTGAAGGTGCCAAGCCGCTGGAATCTGGGGGGAGGCAAAGGCATTGCTTGGCACCTTTGGAATGCCGTTAGGTTGGTGAGCAGCGCTGTGCCCAGCTGAAGAGGAGGGTTGCCGGGCAGCTGCTCTCTTGTGAGCGGGCTCTGAAAGTGCCGGGCACAGCTTCATGGGCGAATGGCTGTGTTGCGCTGTCGCAGCGGCGCAACACAACAGCCATGAAGCGACCACGCTTACGAGCAGCCACCCGGCAAACCCCCTTTGCAGCCAGGCACAGTGCCATTCACAGGGGTATCGCCAAGCCGCGTGAGCACCTGTTTGCCGCCGCCCGGCTCCCATGGCTTGGCGCCTTCCAAATGCCAGTGAATGGCACTCTGCATGGCTGGAGAGGGGGGGTTGCGTGAGCGGCTGTTCCGCTCTCTCTCGCCCACCTCCCAATGCATGGCCCAGCTCTCATTACGGAGCCAGGGCAACTCCACTGCCACAGCCATCCAGCCTGCCCTTTTCCACGGCTTCCAACCCGAGTCTTTTGGCAGTGGCCGCTCTGGGCGCACGCTCTATGGTTGTATGCTCTGCAGGCAGCTGGCCCACAACCATAGAGTGTGCGCCCAGAGTGGCCACTGCCGAAAGACTTGGGTTGGAAATCGAAAAAAAAGCATCCCTGGCTCCGTAATGAGAGTTGGGCCATGCATTGGGAGGCTGGGAGGCAGGTGAGCGAAAGCGGAACAGCCGCTCGTACAACCCCCCTCTTCAGCCATGCAGAGCACCATTCACTGGCATTTGGAAGGCGCCAAGCCGTGGGAGCCGGGCAGCAGCGAAGAGATGCTCACACAGCTTGGTGATACCCCTAGGTCAGTGAATGGCGCTGTGCCTGGCTGCAAAGGGGTTTTGCCGGGTGGCTGCTCGTAAGCGTAGTCACTTCATGGCTGTTGTGTTGCGCTGCTGCATGAGGCAGTGCCCGGCTCTTTGAGAGCCTGCTCACAAGAGAGCAGCTGCTTGGCAACCCCAAAACAATAAGCCTTCCCCCCATAATAAAGCCCAAGCCATATTTGTAGGTAAAAAGAAAATAAGACACTGTCGTTTTTGGTTTTTCATATTTGAATAGCACTTTTAGCAGTGTTTAGCTATCATGATCATGTGGCTGCAGAAAACACATATAAATAAAGAATACATATAGTCAACAATATTTTAATCAAGGAAGTTAGATATTATAGAAGATAAATTTGGAGACTTCCTTATCTACAAAGAATCTAATTGGCACAAATGAAATTCGTGTAAAACATTCTGTTCTCCTTGGGTCTGTCTATTTATTTATGAACTTTAGAGAACAAACCTTTTCCCCCAGTGACTGAATGAAAAATTGGTAGCTAAGGAAATTTATTTATATTTTCAGCTAAACTCTTTGCCTTTGTATTTAAGTTTGAATTTGATTGTAGGGAATGGGGCATGGTGCAATCATTTAAACAATTTCCTTATATAAAAAAATTAAACTGGGAGTTTTTACAAATTTCAGACAGAGAGTACTTTCACAGAAGAAGAGGAAGAAAAACTTCAAGCTGCATTCTCAATAGAAAAACAAGACCTTCATCTTGTACTTGAAACCATAACATTCATTTTGGAACAGGTATTCACTTTTTAATGTTACAATTTTGATATGTTTGTAAATATTTAACTTGACATAGATAATTTTTGTTTCAAAGTTTTACTTTAAAAGATAGTGCTCCAAATGGCTAGTTGTTTTTTAATGGATATCTTGATGCCTTGGAAAAAAGTAGAGATTGTCACTATGCATTAAAGAATTATTGCTGCAGTCCTAAACTTTATTATATAAAGAAGTGTATTGTTCACAGTTGAACTTCTAAGAAAATATGATTTGGATTGAACTGTATATTAAATATATACATATAAATATATAAATATATATTAAAATGATATATGGTTGAAATTCATAGCTATGCAAGAACCCAAGCTTCTTGTTTCTTAGATTTCTGACATAATTCTGTATGTGTCAGACTAGCCATGATTAGCTGAATTCATGCAACATGATAAGCCAGAAGCAGAGAAAAGTCATTAAATGTGTGAATCCACCCACTGTTGTTTCAACTATTTTTTTTAAGGCTTAAGATATAAAGCAAACGTATAACACTGGTGTCTTAAAGCATGGTTTAATATAGATCATAGATATAGTGTACATGAGATTCAAGCAAAGAAAAATCAAAGAAAAATCTCTTGGAATCATTGGAATCTCTTTGAATTATTTGAAGAGATGTACAAGTCACATAATCCTTGGTTTTATATGTCATGTTTTAGTAATAATAATTTTCAATAATTTTCAGACTGCTATATACAGCAATAGCATTTAGACTTATATACAGCTTCATAGTGCTTTACAGCCCTCTCTAAGTGGTTTACAGTCAGCATATTGCCCCCAACAATCTGGGTCGTCATTTTACCCACCTCAGAAGAATGGAAGGCTGAGTCAACCTTGAGTCTAATGAGATTCGAACTGCCAAATTGTAGGCAATCGGCAGGCAATAGAAGTAGCTTACAGTACTGCATTCTAACTACTGCGCCATCTGTGGTTATATATGATATACAAATCATTTTGTCCTCACAGAATCAATTTTCTTTTTTTTAAAAAAAAATAGGTTTTCTGTTTCAGGGATATTATTTTATGGTCATTTTATTAATGAACAATTTCCATTTTTCAATCCTATGCTTCTATTGTTACTGGAAATCCTAAATCACATATGCACAGTAGATACTATTTGTTCAGTATTCCCTGGGTTCTTCATAATTGTCATTTAAAATAACATTTATAAAAGTACGTACAATACATTGGATATCTTTTTTTTTTCAGGCCATATATCACAACTTGAAACAGACTGTTTTGCAACAGCAGCTGCAGCATTCTAACTTGAGTCATGATAAAATAGAAGTATTTGTTACCACATGGGCGGTTGCAGGTCCAGAAATTGTGGAAAAGTTTAGACAAAGAATTTTGTCACCACATAAGGTAATTATGATTGAAATTTGTGCAATACATTAAATAATCAGGAAAATAGATACGAGTTTTTTCTAAGTACAGACAAGATTGGGCAGAATTGTAGAAAGGGAGCATCATTTCCGCCAATAACTATATGTACCAAAATTTCTGTTGAAAAAAAAAAGGCTGTATTTTATTAATAAGAGCCAAACAACATAAAAATGTCTATGGATATTCATACATTGCCCATAAATCAGCTTTATGAATTTTAAATTCATATTATGCTTAAAAGAAACCATTGTGAACAATATTTGTGATATTGAAGAGGTTCCCATTATTTTATTTATAGCAGATTTTTCTATTGAATCCTCTCCTAATATAAATATAACCTTATATTAATCAAGCAAGACATTGAAACAATTTCTGTAAAGGGATGGTTTTTGCACGTTGTTTTGAATAGCTTAGTTTCTGGTTGAACATCTAACAGAGAATATAATTTGGATATAATGCTAAATCATTATTTAGCTTAGTTTTTCCGTTGGTCTGACATACTTGATCATAGCTTAAGGCAAACTATGGCTTGAAACTGGGTTTAAAAATTTCCCAGAATTTATTTAAATCAAAGTTTGGACCATATATAATGAAAAATCAACTTTCTTCGATGAGAAAAAGTAAACTGTTTGAATGCACCCTGATGAACTATTATTTGCTTTAAAACTGGAAGTGTGATATACAATTAGAGTGAGGCATGCTGTGCAGTGTGAACTGGTGAATGGTTTCTCTTTTATTGCTGAGGACCTTATTCTCCATTGTGCCTTATCTTATTTTAATTAGTTGTTACTGTTTGAAGGTTTAGAGTTTTTTTAATGTCTATTTAAAAAGTGTGCACATGAGAAGAATACATTAAAGAGATGGCAGAAATTAGAATGTACTCAGTTAAAAAAACTTACATTCTAAAAAAAGAAACTCTGCTGCAGTTAAAGTGTAATTAGGATGGTAAATGAGCTGAGTTGGAAAGGTGGGAGCAAAATGAAAGGTACCTAATCATTGTCTTTCCATGTAATGCATACTTATATACCATACCCTTCTGTATTTTGGTATTCCCTATATTTGTTGGACCAGAGTTCCCATGAGGCTCACACTGGCTGAGGTTTTTGGAAGTGAAAGTATTTAAAATATGTACAGCACTGTTTTTCAATTTGGCAACTTTAAGATGTATGAACTTCCACATAGTTGCTGGGGAATTATTGAAGTCCACACAACTTAAAATTGTCAAGTTTAAAAACTCTGATCCAAAGAAACTATGCTCAGTAACTGGCAAGTGAAGGCATGAAGCATGAAGTGTGAAGAAGTAATAAAGGCATCCCACCAAAGTCATGGCTGGAAACCCAGCTGTAGAAAATTGTGTGGAAAAATTGCTGCAAGGAAGAACAATTGCTTGCATAGCTTCTGCTAATATCTTTTTCCAGATTGGAAGATACTGTGAATGAATCCATCATACAATATTAAGGATCTTGGAGCTTTGCTTTTTCTTCTTTGGTAATCTGAGCACTGAGCATTCTTGCAGTTTGTATCTTTGAAGAGGGTGGGGGAGGATGGGTAGCGGTGTTCTGTTAGTAATTGACATCAAATGTTTGTGGCTGCAATATATAACATTTTTAATATTTCTGTCAAGTAGAGAGAATTCTGGAAGTCATGTTAATAGGTGCCTTGAAATTAATTGGAAGAAATCCAGGGCATTAATCTTCATATTGACACCTTAATTAGAGCACTGTTAATGTCAGGAGTGTCAGAACTACTAGAAATAGCTCCTGATATGAGCCAAGATCTAACAAGTAAAGTTTTTTTTTCTTTTTATCATTTTATTTAAGTGCAGAAGTGACATCATCTGGGACTAGAATGGGCTGACTCATAATGTATTATGAGATACTTTAATTATTATTGTGCCATAAACAACTTTTGCTAGTGGTTGTTTCACTTCGGTGTTGTAAAATACTGCATTAGGAAGCCCTTTTCTAAAGCAAATTATTTATTTGTTGTAAAAGATAGATTTAATTTATAATTTCTTTTTTTTTTCTACTGGCAAGAATCTTCTCATCACACTGAATAAAAATCTTCAAAGTAAATATGTAATATTTTGAATTCTGTTAATTTTTAAAAATCTTAATAGGGCATGTTTCCCCCCTCCCCCCTTGCTTGATGTATATATAAGCAATCAGGTATTAAGACATAGGAGTTCGTTCTTGCTTACCGAGTGCCTGTTTAGTGACTGTTCAAAGTAACAAGGTTAAACACCCCAGCTTTTTGTCCAAAGTACAATTGCAAGTCAGAGTCATGAGTTCTCTGTCACTTAATGACCAAATAGGAAGTGATATAGGTCTGTCGTAGTACATGGTTTTCACTTTATGATAGCATTGCCTGTTCCAACTGTGGTCATGAAGTGAGCTCTAGATATACTGTATGGTGCAAAGGCTGGGAGAATTTATTTATTTTTTGACACCACCAATTCTGAAAAAATAATTGTGCTTGCTTAGATAAAATGCAGAACTTTTTAGTGATAGCATAAAATATGACTGATATATTATTTCACCTTCCAAATATATGAGGCTGAATTTATTGAACTGCTTTCTGCATAACATAGTAAAAGTTTCAAATATTGTGTCATAAATAACCCTATCTTGATTCTTCTGGGAAATATAAAAAAGACAAGAACTGAAGAAGCTTCTTGGATGGGAAGTGAAAGGTAATTCAAAGAAAAAAACCCCAAAGTCCAGTTGCTTTTTGAAAAACACCTTTGGGACAACCTTGAGCAGAATTATTGAGAATCTCTCGTAGACATAAAAAAAGAAAAGCATAGATAAATAATAAACTTAGCAGAGAAGTAGTGAACTTATTATCTGAGAACGAATCTTCCATCAAAAAGGAAATGCCAGTAGGTTTGATTCTGTGCAAGTGAGTATAACAATAAATAGTGCTTAGTACATTAATTTGTTAATTTAGGGACATAAGAGTTATTCATATTCACTGAAGATTTAAGGCCCATTCTGAATATTTTATATTACATTTTTCAGAAATTGTACAGATATAATGTTACATTATTCCTTTTGGGAGGCATCTTTTTCTTGAGAAGGCAGGATGTTTACTGGAGTCAGAACGTTACTGGTCTGACTTTTTGTCCCCCCCCCCCTTTCTTCCCTGGCAATGTCATCTTAGGGCTTCATGGAGCTTCAAAGGAATAATTGGATCAAAGTATTCCCTTAAACTGATTTGAGATATCAAATGTAATCATGAGGCTTCGAGTTGGAGCAATTTGTAGATGATTTCAAGCTTTGAAGACTTTCAGTACTTCTAATTTAATCCCTCGGATTATTGTCCTATGTTCAGTGACTGTTTGAAACTGATGGGGCTGAACGAGTACCATGATGCGTCTTTGATGTTCTGGCCATTACAGCATCCTCATAGTCATGTGATTTAGCTATTTTTTCACCAGACCTCATTATTCCTTACCAGTCACAGTATGCCACAGCCATGATCTTCTGCTCTGTGCAAACTGCCTCTACTTAAACTCCCCTTGCCCACCTATCTTTTCCCCACCTCTGCCTTTCTGGCACCCTGCTCTCCTCTACCTCCTCCTGCCATGGCAGCCACCAGTTAATTTTGCTGTCTTCTTCCCTTTCCTGTGGACCTGTGTTCTGGGCATTGGCTAAAGTTACAATTCAATGACTGCTTGGTGAACTTGGTGAGATGATGGGGGTGGGGAACCTTGCCTGCTAAAAGCAATTTGCCGGACCTGGCCAGAAGCGATAGCCCACAGGCCATGGAGAGCACAATGGGATGTTGAGGTACAATATGCTCATCATGTTATCTGGTGTTCTCCAAGAGTCTGACCACAGAATTGGACAAAGTGGAGGGACAAGTGTTCTTGGAGGTGCAATGTATGCTCTGCGGTTTATTTTGGAAGTGCTTCTGGAGAATTGGCCTTGGGGTTGGGGGCTGTTAGCAAAGGGTGGAGCACCAACAGAGGCAATCCAAAGCAAAGGCTATCCAGAGCAAAGGGGGTTCAGCAAAAGATAGAGCCAACAGAGGCTATCCAGAGGCCATCTGTTCACTTGACCCACCCATTCTCCTACAAAGCCTTCGCCTGTTCAGCAGTACTTGCCGCACATATTGCAGGGATGGTCCCTTGATTGTTGCCTGAATCCTGAAGAAGGAAGAAGATGACTTTCAGTTGGGGGCTTTGGTGGTGGCAGCAGGGTTAGGTGGTGGAATAGTGTCAAAACTGAAATGCGAGATAGGCACATGGGGAGAGTTGAAGCAGAGGCAATTCATGCAGGGCAGAAAAAACGTGGGTCCCTAACTTAATGACCATGTGTTCCTGGCCTAACAACTACAGGGCGGGGCATAACCTTTTCCTAGGGGATCACAGCAACACTTGTAATAACAACACAAATAATTCATACACCATTCGAAAGCCCATCAAAAACTGAGTTTATTGACACGATTTAATAGTCAGTATGACCACCATTAGCCCTTCGAACAGCATTCAAACGAGGTGGATAAGAACACAACAAATCTTCAAACAGTTCCGTTCGATTTTCCAGATTTTCCAGGGCGGGGCATAACCTTTTCCTAGGGGGTCACAGCAAGATCGACAGCAGTTTACAACTTCCGCGACACCTCATTTTAAAGCCCATAAAAAACTGAATTGAATGAGCTATTAAATGTTAAATTTGTTTCGGTTGAAACTTTGAGAATGAATTTGGAAACTGTGTTGAAAAATCTGGAAAATCGAACGGAACTGTTTGAAGATTTGTTGTGTTCTTATCCACCTCGTTTGAATGCTGTTCGAAGGGCTAATGGTGGTCATACTGACTATTAAATCGTGTCAATAAACTCAGTTTTTGATGGGCTTTCGAATGGTGTATGAATTATTTGTGTTGTTATTACAAGTGTTGCTGTGACCCCCTAGGAAAAGGTTATGCCCCGCCCTGTACAATCTGATTTTCTGGGACTGCCATCGCTAAGTGGTATGGTCACATGTTTTGCTTAACAACTGCTTGCTTAAAATTCTGATTCCAATTAGGGTCATAACCAAAGGACTACTATTTAGGCCAATCTAAGAAGAGTGTAGGGCCTGAATGGTAAGATTGATTCTCCAGTAATTTAAAGTAATTGCTTGATTAATTTTATCAGCACCATATCTTGTACAGTGGTTCGTTCTGCTTTTGGGTTTTTGGGGTGGTTTTTTTTTTGTTTTTTGTTTTGTATGTGAGCCTCTGCCTTACATATTTTTTTATCCTTATCCTTGCCACAATTATTTTTTAATATTTTCTGTTCTCTATCTGCATGTGTCTTGATTTAGTTCTGAGTTTTCTTCAAGGCATGAATTGTTATGAGAAGTGCACCTGCTGTTAGACTAATGCAGATTATTTATTTCCATTATGGTATATTGAATAAACAATAATGATGCTACATATACTGCTCAGTTTTTTTTAGTTAGTTACACATTTAGTTCCACAGGCAGAATATAATGTATTATTTCCAAAGACGCTAATCTTGCCAATTAATCATCCGTTAAATCATTTGGCCCAGAAAAATAAATAGTCAGAAAACATAGATTCTACAGCTTTAATAAATCATTACTTTTTAATTCAATTTTTAAAGCTGATTTTTATTATTTTAAAATTGGAATTGGATATGATCTGCATGTTCTATAAGATGATCCTGAAGTTATCAAATTTACTTAAAGCCTTATAGAAAATTTTTCAGAGAGACAAGATTTGAACTTCCTGATTCATAGTTCATCCTACTGTACTTATATTGCTTAATTTGTTTTTGTTAGAGACAAGCCATTCTTTGCTAAATATAAGAAAATACTAGAGCAATTAAAATGTTAGGGCTTGGGAGAAGTGATGTTTGTTTTGCTATCATTTATTTTTATGACTACCCACAAGTTTATTTATAAGTGACAATATGTTTCATAATCCCTCAGATACTAAGATTCTATGCTACTTTCTCATTTATTTCTTGTGGAGCATTGTTCATAGTACATACATTCGTAGATACATAAACAGACAGACAAACTGCATACATACTTTATGGCCTAATACTTTATGCCTTAGCACACCACTTAGATTTTAATAAAACAAATAACTAAACAATAAATAAAGTGTATACACACTACTATTTTTAACCAGTGGTGCAGTATGCAGATTCTTTAAAGGAGGAAAAACATATGCTTCTTAAAGTTAAACTCTGCCTACAGTACGTCACTCTTCCATTCTATATTATCAAGTACTCATTTCTGGAAAGCAATTGATGTTTTGTAATTATGCTTAGAAGGAGAAATAATACATTTCTAAAAAAACTTATCTTTCAAACTTGATTCTGATAAGTAGTTAGTACATATGTCAATTTATGATTGTTATCTAAGAAAACACTTCTTATTTGGGAGGCTTAATTCTTTGCATATTTTTTTTGCTACCCCTTGTCCAATTTTACTGTGGCCATATATCTTGAACCTTAAGTGGTCTGAATTGGTCTATTATATTCAATTTTCCCTTCAATAAAATAAATAGATAACCCATTCTATCTACCTCAGGTTGCAAAGGGTTCATTAATCAAAGATTCTGAAAGCATAGCTTAGTTCCAGAACCCGGTGCGGGAGGTTGGGATGTGTGGGAAGCAAGCATTAAAAAGTAAGACTATTAAATTTCTGAAAGCCTTTTCTCTGACTGCTTAATCAGTTATGTAATTGTTCCAGTACTTTTTCAGTTCAGTATGAATTAAATATAAATGTTGTATATTATTTGTTCTCAGCTAAAAGAAATGATGAAATAATCTATCATAAAGAATATTCAGCTGTGAGGGAAATAATAGCAAACTATTTCAGCATGACATGGATTAAGCAGATAGCTTGGAAAGTGATGTTCCAGTATGGTTATAAGCAAATTAATGTATTTTAGCTTGTACAAATTATATACTATCTGCCATCAGTATCTATTTAGCTATGGATTAAAATGATATTTAAAATTTTTATATCAACAGGTACAAGACTGCATTAGTAATTCACTGAGAAATGTAAATGCAGCATTAGAAATATGTTGAAAATATATATGAAAAAATAGAAATAACTTGCTTTTCAATATTGCACAGAATGTAAGATTTTCTTTTAAAAAAACTGATGCTGGATTTTCTGATTATGAAGATTATTTGTGCAGAAGTTGGTAAAATGAAATATTCTCTGATGTTAAACTGTGCTCTCTTATCCATTATGCTGTTCAGTTGCTATGCAAAACTGATGGAATTGCTCATCTGGGTCTTTGGAAACCTTATCACACATAGTTTTTTGCTATCCTATGTTAAGGAAGTAAACAATGT
The DNA here is from genome assembly GCF_051295495.1 of Thamnophis sirtalis. Lineage (NCBI taxonomy): Eukaryota > Metazoa > Chordata > Lepidosauria > Squamata > Natricidae > Thamnophis > Thamnophis sirtalis. The sequence goes on from NW_028261385.1 coordinate 51,890,362, forward strand.
TGTCAAACATGGTATTAGATTACCCAGATAGAACATTTTTTTTCTGTGCAAATGGATATGATTCCAATTGATTTATTCATCTCAGCCATAGTCTGCCCAACTATTTGGGTTGTATATTAAAAAGGGAGAGACCTAAAATCTGGACTTCTCAAGTTTTTAGAATAACCATTTTAAAAGAAATATCATAGCACTGAAAAAGTGGAATTTGTCTAAAAGTTTTTTTGACTGTGGAACGTTTTCTGGTCTGCTTCATCATTAGCAGCCATTCAGTTGTGTCTGACCCTTTGGCCCATTCTATGCATCAGCACATTTATCCATGCCATGCTTACATGTTGTATTCTATGTATTGATACTCTTTAAAAACATATGGAAATGCCAATTGATGTAAAATGCAGTGTATGTTTTGCTCATCTTGAAAGACTTGTTGGAAACTTGTTCTAGGCATAATATCAGATTAACTTTTAAAGTCTTAGGGTTCAACTGACAAAGAGGACTGCCTCTCCTAATACGAAGTTGTACTGTCCCTTCTGTAATGCAAAATGGTTAGGAAAATGTCTTCTTCTGTATTACTCCTAATATTTTCAAAAGCTTTTGCTCTGCCTTTCGAAGATATGTCAAGATGCATTTCTTTCACTAGCCTTTTCACAGCTGTTGATTTTAGCCTTAGTTTATAACATGTCTTTCTTTCCTGTTTATTATAAATTGTGTATTCTTGTAATTGCTTTAAAAATTCAGTTTATCAGAAGAAGTGATTCAGATCATACAATAGTAATGAATGTTTTTGAGATGTTATCTTCTAAAAATACTTCTAAAAATATTTCAATATAATCTGCATAATACAAAGGTCCAACTCCGTTTTAGGGCTAAGAAATCACACCCCTTTCTATTTATTTAATACTGTCACAAATAGGCAAGGAACAGGAGCACTGTTAAAGAACAAAATCTTCTGATTTAATAAGATCATTCTTTATTCAGCAATAGCTTCACTCTATTCACATTTTATGGCCTTGGGAGTTAATGTCAGTGGTAACTGGGATTTTAAGAAATATTTGTGGTTTGTGGGTTTTAATAACAACGAGAATTGTAGTTTACTTAATTCTGGGGTTGTTATCACAACCATAAGTAATATTTATTCTTTAACCTAATTATAAAAGTACCCTAGCAGATGGTATAGATAAATGAAGAAAGATGGTAGAATTCTTTTTCTTTCAGTCTCTGTGCTTCATATTGGCTGACAATTGTTCCTAAGCAGTGTTGATACCCCCATACTTTATTTACCAAATTAGTAATCAATATGATATATGTTTTGTAGCTTGAGACAGTTGGATGGCAACTTAACCTTCAGATGGGTCAGTCCATGCAGGCAAAACAGAAATCTCCTCAAGCTGTATTAGAACTTGGAGTAAGCAGCGAAGATTCGAAGGTAAGAGCTCTTTGTCACGTTTTTCCCCCAGTTGTGTTCTAGCAGCTTTGCAGATAACGAATGATTTAAGGATCGAGCACTGCACCTGAGGGAACATACATGTCTGTTGTTTGTAGATGGTTGCTTAGTTGTTACATTCATGAGTCTCTGAATTTTAACATTCTGGCCAGGGAACACTCAAACAGCAAAGCCCAGAACAGGAAGTTGGATCAAGCAATCAGCATGCAAGATGTGCATCTCTACACAACGTGCATTTGGGCTTTGGGAGGTGTTTTCATCAGCCAGTCTGTGGCCATCTGCAACCTTTGCTTACCTATCAACCCTTTCTCAGTATAGTGTGTGTTTCTCAGCTAGAGGTGGTTGTGGGCAACACTAAGTCAGCCTTTATGCTTCAGGTATTAGAAACAAGATGTAAATTTAAATGGGACATTGAATGATGGACAGCTGAGGATACTTCTAAACAAAAGATTTACACTATTTGGTCTAATCTTAGATGTTGGTTCATTTTGGGAAGCTAAGATGATTTATTTCTGATTCATTGGAAATTATATCAAAGGTGGTGTTTTCTTTTGAAGTGTTTCTTTCTTTGCACAATTTTGTGTGGTCTTTTTTCTCATTGGTAGAACTTTCCCCTTATTTTGTCTCCTTGTCCCTGGACTTACGCTACTCATTTGTTCCCCTCTTTTAACTTCTCACCACACTGAAATTCAGTGTCTTTTTCCTGAAACTGGTCTGTTATCCATTGTTTTGCCACCTTAGTAACTTGCAATACTGTATTGAGAAATTTATATCCATGCCCGTCTGGGATGCCACCATACGGTGTTACAAGTTTTTATTATATTTGTTAATAAAATTGCTGACATGCTTTATTTTACTTTCATAAACCTTTGGAGTTTTTAAATACAATGAAATTCTGACTGGAAAATTTTAAAACTTCCCTTTCCCTTTTGCTAACTCCCCCCTCCCCCCAGCTATTAGAAAAAAATATAATGGAAACCATATATACTGCTAGGAATTGATTTGCCTTTTGTGTACAGTAGGGATGAAAGATTGTGGGTAGAGTAACATTTATTTGCACTCACTTATTAGCATGTGAGTGTTGATAAGCTCATCATATTCTCTTTTGTGTTTTGGGTGATATGAGGTCAGCAGAAATGAGAATGATTGTGGATCAGCTTCATATTTTTTGACAGATTGGAGATGGAAACAGTGATTTATGAAAAGTGCCCACAATTAATCTTGTCATTGTAAAGATGGATTTCATTGTACAATTTCCCCCAATTTTCTCCCCTCTTTTTTAAGAGCAGGCAACAATTGTTCAGAATATTAGTAAAATTATATAACATAATGAAGATTATTTTGTACTGTTCCACCCTATTGAGTGTTGAGTTGAGAATTCAGTGCTTTAGGAAAGTAATTTGATTTAAACTTTGAAGTTTATGCAAAAAAAAAAAAAAGAAATCTGCAGATGTAGCAATAAGCAATGGCATTTAGATTTACATATCACTTCAAAGTGCTTTACAATCGTCTAAGCCATTTACAGAGTCAGCATATTTTCCCCAACAATCTGGATCCTCATTTTACTGATCTTGGAACGATGAGTCAACCTTGAACTAGTCAAAATTGAACTCCTTGCAGTTGGCAGAATTAGCTGATGTAGAGGAACCAGTAAGAACACCTGCTCCATATTTACCTATTTGAATTTGGCACACAGCTAAATCGAGAATCTGACTATTATAATAAGGGTATGGCTGCAGTTGGTCTTAAAGGTAATCGAAGAATTTAGAAGTGACTCAGTATCAAAGTGTTATATGTAGTCCAAATTTTTAAAAGCTTTGTAAGTGAAAGCATTTTAGATTATGCCTGTGACAGACAGAAACTTGTGCCAATAGTGGATCGATGGCGTAATGGTCCCTATACCGTTTAGCTATTTGAAGAAATGAACAATTGTGTTATGGAGCTTATTGGAAATTACAAAGAACAGCTGCACATGTGCCTTCTTACTATATTGTAGGGTTTTTCCTCATAGGTTGGAAGAAATTGCACTTATATGTGGCTACTATTGTAACTTGAACACATAAAACATCTGTGGATTAAAAAACATCTGTGGACTAAGAATCTGATAACCAATGGCATGATGCAACCGTGCAGGTACTAAAGATTAATGATACATATAGAAAGAAATCAATCACAGCAAAAGCTGTTAGTGCGTATCCTAAACTCCTGACTGAAGGTCTAATAGTGAAGGTGGAGAGCTTTATTTGTTATTGTGATTGATTGATTAAATAAATAATTTGATTTTGGGATTGTTTATTGAGATTGATTTATACTTCCAGAATCAAGAGGCTGAGGTGGTAGAGAAATTGTGCAAATTGAGATATTGTATTCAGGGAAAAATATTTTGTTTTTACTAACTTGTACTATGGAAATATCTCCAGGCAAAATCTTAAGATAAATGGACAGTGATAGCAATTTTGGTCTAAACCCTAAAGCAGATTTCTTCATTATGCATACTTGGATCAAAATATGGTGTTTATATTATAGGCTGTGACTTTGCTTAGTTGATCTATGCCTTATTGACACAGATGCTGATGATAAGCAAATAGAAGTGCTTCGTTTTGAACTCACATATTGGCTACTTGAAAGGAACTCTGCAAATACCAATTTTTTAAAAATGATGAGGTACTTTGTATTGAAAAGTAAAGTATAAACATCCTAAATAAGTGGATTTATCAGCATTGACAAATCTTCCCTTTCCCTAAGAGTGTCACTTACTGCAAGCATTTTGTTTGCAAGTGTTAGTAGCACTTCATGTAAATTTGCAGCTTAAATTATAAGAAGACGAACTGGAACAAAATTGTACAGTAGAAAGCTTTTTGCAAAAGTATGTTGCTTTTTGGAATAAAGAGATGATTCCCTTTGGAAATAAATTCTTTCTTTGATTTTATTCTTGCCTTTCTCTAATTAAGATTAATTCTAGCTCAAGGATATATTATGAATTCTAAAAGGCATGGGTTAACTAACTAACTTTTGTTTCAATACTCCTTGACCTAAATTCATTGCATTGGTTCACTAGAGGGCGATAGAGCTCTTTAAAGTTTCTTTGATGTTGTGGGTGTGTTCCCCCCCCAATAATATTGACTCAGTTGTGGATTTAAGTAGCTGAGGGAAACTGTGTTTACTTTTGTAATCTGCATAAAATAGAACAGTTGATACTATTCAGATCTAATGTCTTTAGTTTACATGAAATTGAAATAGTAAATATTGGTTCAATTTTTATTTCTATTTGAAATCTAATAAATACTTCAAGAGATATTTAAAATTAATGTCTGAAAGGCAAAAGCATTTTAGTGTGTGAATTATATTTGTAAAAGGAATTAACTCTCTAACTGAAGGAATATCAAGAGATTGCAAATTTACAAATGTTTTTATTAGCTTAGATTTCTTCTTTTAAAAAATGTCATAGTTAATCTAATAAAACCATTTTAGATTATTATTGCTGGATGGGAATGAAAGGAAGGACCGTGCATCAGGCAAAGACAGTGAGTACTCTAAATCTTTGTACTGTGCCCTTTTGGCCTCTGTGTTTCCAGGTTAGGAGGGATAAGCTATTCTCATCCTAAGATACTTCGATCTTTTGAAAATCAACATTTTTGAAAATGTTAGTGAGCAACATTTTATTAAATCACATCAGTGGAGCAGAATTTTTGGGATGTGATGGTTGTAGTTCACAGTATTTATATATGATTGAGCCGTGATGACGCAGTGGTTAGAATGCAGTACTTCAGGCTACTTTTGCTAATCACCAGCTGCCAGCAGTTTGGCAGATCGAATCTCACCAGGCTTAAGGTTGATTCAGCCTTCCAAGGTCAGTAAAATAGCAATAGCAATAGCAGTTAGACTTATATACCACTTCATAGGGCTTTCAGCCCTCTCTAAGCGGTTTACAGAGTCAGCATATCGCCCCCACAGTCTGGGTCCTCATTTGATGAGGACCCAGATTGTTGGGGACAATATGCTGACTGTAAAGCTCTTAGAGAGGGCTATAAAGCACTGTGAAGTGATGTATAAGTTTAAGTGCTACTGCTATTGTTTGTTTTGGTATCTTTTCTATTCCATTAGTGGGCTGCTACTAAAATGAATAGTCTGATTTCAGAGTTTTCTCCTCAGATGTCTAATAATAATAATAGTAATAGTAGTAATACTAATACTACTACTACTACTACTACTACTACTAATAATAATAATAATAATAGTATGGTTCATTGACATTGCAATACCTGGAGATGCACGAATTGAAGATAAACAGCAAGAAAAAATCACAAAGTACTGGGACTTGCAAATTGAAGTTGAGCGACTGTGGAAAAAGAAATTGTGTGTTGTCCCGATTGTAATTGGAGCCCTTGGAGCAATATATAAATAGCTACCTCGTTATTTGGAAATTTTAAATTTATCAGACTTGAACATTCTGGTTCTATAAAAAAAGCCACCCTACTTGGAACAGCTTATATCCTCTGACGTTACCTTAACAGTTCCTAAGTCCTTGGTTAGGACTCGAGCTGTTGAGCTACCAACCAGCCCCAAAGGCTGTGAATCTCACCAAATATTAACCACATAATGATGATGATGATGATGATGATGATAATACATCAGGAATACATCAGGAGGGTCCACAACAATACATCAGGAGGGTCCGCAAAATATTAAAATCAAAGCTGAATGCTGGAAATATAATAAAAGCCATTAATACATGGGCAGTTCCAGTGATACGCTACTCAACTGGAATCATCAACTGGACTCTGGTTGAACTGGAAAACTTGGACCGGAAAACACGCAAACTTTTGAATATGTACCACGCTTTACATCCACGAAGTGACATCGACAGGTTGTAACTGCCAAGAAAAATACGGGGCAGGGGGCTATTGCAAATGCATCAAACTGTAGAAAAATGAAGTTTGAGTGATTATGTGAACCAAAGTACAGAAAAATTGCTACAGGCTGTGAAAACGGAGAACAGCATAAAAACAACAGAAACAAAGGCAGAATATAAGGAAAAACAGCTGGATGACAGATTAAATAGATGGAAAACCAAAGTTTGCATGGACAGCACTTGAAAAACATTGAAGGAAAATGTGATGACAACTTGACATGGACATGGCTTAAGATGGGAACTATCAAGAAGGAAACGGAAGGTTTAATACTGGCTGCTCAAGAACAAGCACTACAAACTAATGCCATGAAAACGAAGATACAAAAATCCACTGACAAACCAAACTGCTGACTTTGCAATAACAAAGTCGATACTGTTTCACATTTAATATGTAAATGCAGCAAAATTACACAAACTGATTACAAAGCTAGACATGACCGAGTTGATAAATTAATCCACTGGTCATTATGTAAAAATATGATTTACCTGTATCCAGAAAGTCATGGGAACATAAAGTGGAAAAAGTTATCGAAAATGAGAAGGTGAAGATCTTGTGGGACTTCCGAATACAAACGGATATCACGGTTGTAGAGGGCCGAAGTGTACAGTTTATTGATATCACTGTTGCTGGAGATCCCAGAGTCGAAGAAAAAGAACTAGAAAAAATAATAAAATATCGCGACCTGGCCATCGAAACTACACGGCTATGGATGAAGCATGTAACAATGATGCCCATTGTCATCAGGGCACTTGGCACCATGTCCAAGAATTTTACAAGATACATCAACATGCAGCTTCCTGCAATAACATCAGCGGAACTGCAAAAAACAGTCCCTCGGGAATAGGGCGGCATACAAGTTGAATAAACAAACAACTGTGTTATTCGGAACATCTTATATTTTAAGAAGGTACTTGGTTGATACCTAGGACGCTGGCAGCAAACCGTATCAACCATTAGCACCAGTCACTGGTATTTGTAATGCATTTTTGAATGTTCAGTTGGCTGAGTTTCATGTTTAATGAATAAAGTATATAATTATAATAATAATAATATTCTAAAATCCAGCATTGTCTCTTCATGGCCCCCCTGTCAATAATCTTCCTGTTTAGAAAACATGAATTTGAATAGTTGTGTGACAATCTATCATGACTCTATTGGTAATAATTATTAATAGGGATCCAAATGAGGAAACTAACTCCATGGTGGGTTGTCTCTCCTGGTGTTCCACTTCACATTATGACCACAAAAGTAGAAACTAACTATGGGGGGGCTTTAGGCCAGTGTTGAGCCTGGGTGACTGCCTGCAGTTTTCTTGGCAAGATTTTGGAAGTGCTTTACCATTTCCTGCTTCTTAGAGTTGAGAGAGTGATTGGCCTAGGTTATCCTACTGGCTTTGTATCTAAGTCAGGACTAGAACACATAGTTTCCTTGGCTTCTAGTTTGATGCTTCCATCATTACACCAAACTGACCCATAGTTAAACTCCTAAAATTGGCCTTTTTATTTAAAATGGGATTGGTTGAAAATAGAAATAATAACCCTTACTGTGATGTGGGAATTTGCTACGTTTTGATATATTCTACTAGTGGAAAATAATGATCTTTAAAAAAAAACAACACAGAAATTGACTGATTGAGCGGCAGTTATGAAAGAACTGGCTTAGTTGATTAGCACTAATACAATAATATAATCAGATATATATGGACTGTAGTTCTTTGCCAACATGATCCTCTCCAGGAGTTTGTTTGTACGTATCTGGAGCTTAATATTGTCAGTATTATTATATTTGTGTCACAAGGCCAGAATCCATGTAAAAATTAACTGTAAAACTAGCACTGATGAAATGATGAATAGCAATTTAAATTCAGATCTAATACCTTCTGGTAGAAATAAACATGATAAAATGTTCTATTTTGTATTTAATCTACCTTTCCCCAAGATGCTTCCATGAAATCATCTTAATGACAAAATATAATTTAGTTTTCTGAAAGTTGTATTAAATAATGATATTACAGGAGTCTTTATTTGTGGGAAGAATTTTAAACAGAAGACAAACTGGTCACTATAAGGTTTTCCAGAACAGAAAGCCAGGATGTGGAACAAATAAATAAAAGAATAAATAATCAGTTTTCTGTGTTCAGGATTGTTGTTTTCATCTGCATAGCTTCTAGTTTTTTTTAAATATTTCTTTATTTTTAATGTAAAAGTATTGTTAACTTCCAGTTCAATTATAGATATGTTTACTTGGAATCTCTCTGTGTCAAATTTAAAGTAAATGGACATGACTTTATTAATATAATTTTTATGTTATGAAATGAAATTCTATTTTAGAAAACTTTGGAATAATTTGGTAATAGACATGTGCAAACAATTTATATACATTTTGAATTACAGAACACTATTTTTTTAGTTTGAAATGAAAATTGGAGAATGAGGCAGTTTGTCGTATTACTTTGGAAATGTTTCAAGGTCAAAAGAGTTTCAAGATAATTGAAAAACTTGTTTCACAATTGTTGGACCATGCTGTAATGCCGCAATGACAGTGGATATCTAACAATGATGTTATTCCTTCATTGATTCCAAAGCCCTGATATTATGGTATTTTTGTATTTCAACCATATTGAACAATGAAAACATGCTTTTAAATGTAAATCATGACCAAATTAAATTTATCATTGAAGTACATGTTGTTCACCTCTTAACCTCATTTCATTTCTGTTGGGTTCTGTTGATGTTTCATTACTCAACTAGGTAACGTCAGTATACAGCAATTACTGTGCCTAATTGGTAATAAAATGTCTACAAGCAAACATTCAAGCTCAGAGACCATCAAGACCTCCACAGTTCATTCCTGAGCTATAGATAATCTCTTCTAATGGGATCACTTCAGTTCTTCAGAAAATGTGAAAAGTAGTAAATATGTGCCACAAAAGAGATGCGCTCTAGTTACGGCTGTCCATCTCTTAACTCTGGGTGTTAAGTGACCCTGGATGGTTAGTTGAAGTTAAAAACTCAAGTTTTAGTCAAAAATTTCAAAGTCCTATATAGCTTCATTTGATACATTCTCTGGCTTATAATTCTGAATAAAATTTGAAAATAGAGAGTTTATTATTTCATTGAAGTTTTATATATTTCATTTTTCACCTCTAATAATTGAATCATTGTCCTATATTTCTTTTGTTTTAAGCAATTAGCCAAAAAAATTACAAGGTCTTTTGCTTTTCTCCCAATGCCTCTATCATAAACATGTTGGCATAACTTTTGTTGCTGAGATATTATAGTAGTTAATTGTAATCAATACTGACTCTGGGTGGCTAGTCAAAATTAAAAACTCAAGAAAGCAACTAAAATAATAATGAATACATATCCAGAAGCAGCTGAAGACAATAATAGTCACATCACAAGCCCCATCTCATGGATCCCATTGATCTGACTGCCTTTATTTGTACTTGATAATATGTGCTAGAAGGTTAAATCCATTATGCTAAGTAATTTGATTTATTTCAGTGGAATTGGTACAAGATTCCTTTATCTGAATGATAAAGAGAGTAACAATATGTTACTAGACAGAGAATTGCAATGCAGAATGAACAACTCATTAAAGATCAGCTAAATATGTTATATAGTCTTCTGGATGGTTTTGATTAAAATAAAATAAAATAAAATCAGATAATATTACAGTGTAAATACAAAGAAGCAGTATGTTTGGTCAGTTCTTTTTTTTTAAGTTATTGCCTGATAAAATCTAAATAATCATATTTACCAGAAATTAAAATTTATAAATAGCTTACCTTTAAAACACATTTTATAATCAATGAGAATATGGCCCACCTTTTGGTGGGAGATTGCTGTAAATTTATTGTCATTTTCTCTACTGATAAATATTTCATTTTAAATAGCCAAAAAACTATTTGAAATATAGTAGTAATGATTTATAAGATTAAACACTAGCTGAATTTGATAAGAAACATGCCAATGATATTTTAAATGAAAATTATGTTTCCCTAAGTTTGTAACTCCTTTTTATCGTCTTTGTATCAGTTACTGAGAAGTTTAATGAGTCTTTGTAATTTTGACCTAGAGAGCCTTGTGTAGCTTAGGTTCAGTGCCAACTCCCTTGTGCTTGTGAATACAATAGGGAAGGCTTATGGTCCCAATGAGAAATAAAAGAGATATATGCCCAAAGACAATTTTTCTCTGTAAGGGGGTCTACGATAAGCAATGCCTGACAACATCTTTTTTATTGATCTTATGTAAGACAGTAAAGATACTATTTTATTTTTAGTTGCTTTACTTTGAAAAGTAGTTACAGTACTTTGGAAAGACTGAGGTTCTGATTGGATGGCCATATTTATTTATTTATTTCAATATTTATTGGGTCTATTTTTTACAATAATTTTTATTTCAAGTTTAAAAATACAAAGCACAAAATTAATAAAAAAATGAGAAATATATAAAAGTAAGGAAAAGTAAAAATACAGAGACAAAAATTAAAAGGGAAAGAGGGAAAATATATTAAAGAAAAATATAGAAAGAAAAGATTTCCCTTTTCATCAAGACAAGTACAAACATTTTCAATAACTTAACACCTCTAATATTTCATCCAGAAATCTTTTCATTCTATATCTCATCTTTTATCTATTAGCAAATAAGAGAGGCTCATCATTCAGTGTTATTCAGCAAAAATCCATTAAGAGTTATCAGAACGAATATATTAACTTCAAATAAGTACAATAATTTCATATTTCTTTCCATTATAGTTTCTTGTCACTTTTGCAAAGATACAAAGAACATTTTCCTATGTTTTATATCTTAAAATATTTTAACACATTTGTAAGGCTTTAGATGCAAGTGCTACAGAAATGTATAGTAGCAATCATTAGAGCTTATACCATGTTTTTCTGAAAATAAAACCTATCCCAAAATAAGCCCTAGCCTGATTTTTAAATCTATGCCTAATATAGGCAAAAAATAAGCCCTAGTTAAGAGCCCACCCACCATATGTTTTTGTTTGCCTGTGGCCACAACCATCATAAGGCAAGTGGCCATGTGGCACATCCAGCAGCCTTCTTTCCCCCATGCCAGATTGCTTCATCTTTAGAAGGGAAAGCTGGCATGGCCACGGCTGGAGAGCTGGGAAGAGGCACAGGATGCGAGGCAGGAGCCAGCAGGTCATCCCCACACCAGGTTGCAACAGGAGAGGCATCAGCCTTCGTGCATCAGATCAGTTGCAGTGGAGAGCAAGGATGACGCAGGATGAGCAGGTGGCAGGTATGCATACAGACTCTGCTGTGGTTGTGGTGGTGTCTCTTTAGTGCCTAGCTGGCCAAGATAGCTCTGCTACTCCTGCAGTGGAAAAGAGGCAAGAAACACACTCAAGACTCTCAAGGTTCTATTCGTTAATGCCAACTCAAGGAGAGGGGATTTATTCAGGGCAGCAAATTGCTGCAGCATTGCCACTGAATAATCAGGTGAGGTATGGGGCAGGGGCGTGTATTCCTTGCCTGATTGTTCGGTGGCAGCACTGCAGCATATTTACTGCCCTAAGTGGATTCGGTGCACCCTCCTGAAATCATCTGCAGAACAATCAATCCCCTCTTGTTGAGTTGGCATTTTGGCACAGCAATGGACAGAGTCTTAGAATCCTAACCCTAACTCTAACCCTAACCCTTGAATGAGTTTCTTGCGTCTTTCTTGCAGCAGCAGCGAATAAACATGGATGGGCAAAGCTAGACGAGTGCTGGAAGACGACGTAGGACCGCGAGGATGGAGCATGCAGTGACTGTGGCATAGCACTATCCCCGCCCTGCCTCCTGCTTCATCCTGTGGTGATGGCACCAGCCTGCTGGATGCTTTGTGCAGCTGCATGTGTGAAAAAAGACATTCCCCTCAAATATTTTAGGGCCCAAAAGAAAATAAGACTAGGTCTTATTTTGGGGAAAACATGATAGTTGATTTCTGACTAATGAAGAAAACTAAAGTATAAGACCAGAGTAATTAGAACAACAGTATAATAAATAGTTCAATAAAATGGGCCAATCCCATATTGCAGCAAGCAGCGATTCGATTTGTTGGAGAAAATTATAAATTTAGAACAAACAAAATATTTGGTCTTTTGTCCTGGAATATGCAGAACTCAGAACAGCAACTATGTATTCATTCTGCTTTTCTCTAATTGTTGTTACATGGTCTTTGTGAGCTTGATATGGATAACCCTAAGCCACCAAATGATTTGTTTATGCTTAGCTTAGAATTATATCTGGCTCCACCCCAAGAAAGAAGCAGGATTTATACATCACATTAACTTTAAAAAGTGTGCAAACACATATATAATATGTTATGGCCCTGTTTAGAATATTTCATTCTTTTTGTTTCAAATAGTTTATTTTTCTCTTCAATTGAAAGTCTTATTCCAGATAAATTAACAGATTTTTCTTATTAACATTATCATGCTAGTTTGATAACTAAAATTTAAGAATATCAGAAATCTAGCATGGGTTTCTTTTCAAATGAAATCCTATAATTCATGCAAAAGAATTCGTCTTACAAGCAAGCATATAATTACTGGCAATCGTAGGCATTTTCTTTGAAATAATACTTTTTCAAAAATATTATACAAAAATGTGTATAATAGGAGAACGTTATAAGAAAAAGAAATGTATATACAGAATTTTAAGTTGTTTAATGGTTCAATATATGATATTCTTAATGAGAAGAAAACCTGCAATGAGCATTGATTTCTGCAGAAATATGTGTAAAATGTTCTATTAATCTTATGTTTCTAATGAAAACAATTTGTTGTTTTAATTATTCAGATATTCTATCTGGATATCAAAGTGCTATATCAATAACACAGTAACTATTTCAAAACACACACACAGACACACACACACAATCACTCACTCTATCTGGTTGCATCAAAGTTTATTCATTTCAGGCCATTTATCATAATCTCAAAGAACAAAGAAACTGCAGACACTTCTCATGGTAGATTTAATATGATGTGTATTTTCTTTTAAAGCTCTGATTCTTAATGCAATTTCAAATCTCAACAATTTATATTGCATTGTGATTTATAGTGATAAAGTAAACAACAAAATGATTTCTCAGTAGTTGCTCTAGCAGTTTGAGAATTTCTGACACAAATATCAAACCTTAAAATGGTTGCTGGAGTACTAGGTGAAACACTTTGCATTCTGAATAAAGTCCACATACATGAAGAATATAGTTTTTGTAGTCTAGAATTTATACATCTCTAGAAACCCTCTTATTTCTTATACCATTTCAAAACTTTTCTATTTCACTTACCAACTAACTAACTTAGTTTTTTCTTTAGGTAGATGTTCTGGCTTCAAGACTCACAATCTGTGTACAGGTCGTATATGAATATATTATACTCATGTCAACAGCAATAAATTTTTTCCAATCTGAAGTAGATAGCATTTACATGAACTTCTGTTTTCTTTTTCAAACTGATTAATATGGACTAATATATCCTCATGCATAACCACATTTTCCAAAGCAGCAAGTTCTTACATTTTTCATCAGCAGGACAGGTAATCTAAACAGCATGATGTTTAACTTGGGAAATAAGAAAATAAAATACCAATGTAGAGTGGAAAACTTCACTATAAGGGCATTCTCTTTTAGTTTAGCTCATATGTGAATGGCATGAAAATTAATGTTGATCTTGTTTAAAACTTTCTGAAGAATAGTATTCTTGTAGAAATAGGAGAAAAAACGTGTTACAGGATAAGAAGAATGTGGACAATCCAACTCAATCCACTCTAATTAATTCAGAGGATAAAATGGGCATGGAAATAATTTATTAAAGTAGGTTGAGGTTTTGCAACAATGTCTATGGGTAAAAAAATACATTTTGTAGGCACATGGTAGGGCAGAAAGCATGGTGAACTGTGTGAAGTTATATATATGTTCCTCTGCACAGCCTCCCAAAACTGCAGAGAAGCCTCAATTCGAAAAGCAAAAATTAGCATTCTTCTGTGCAAATTCTTCTCTGGGCGTGGCTACTTTCAGTGAAATGACTACTTCCATTAAAGCCGATCTCCTTAAAATTATGAATTGTGCTTGATGGCTTTAACCCATGGGTGTCAAACTCACTGCGTCATGTTGATGTCACATGATGTATCACAACATTTTTTGCCTTTGTGGAGCCTGGGTGGGTGTGGCCTACGTATTACGCATCTGGCCCGCAGTTTGACATCCCTGCTTTAACCCACAGAAGACAAGCTGAAACATTTTTAAACTATCAGGCTTTGCAGTGCCACCCACAGATGAATCTTAGAAAAGTGGGGACAGCCTTTTTCTTTCTTTATGAAACTAACTGCTAGCCGCATTGCAGCTGCTTGGAAAATGATGCCCATTCTGGGATAAAACTCAGGAGCTCACATCTACTGAGGGGCAAAGTGGTAGAGATGGGGTGGTAAACAGGAATAAGACCTGGGGAGGGGCTTGAGGGGAGAGTGGAGGGGATGGCCCTGTAGTGTCCCTGTGTTTGGTCATAAAGATGAATGATCATGAACAGTTTGCAGCTGCTGTAAAGTTGAAATAGGATTGTGTGTAACATTTGGAGGCTGGGGTCTATCATAATTTTGAACTGGTTAGTTTTTGATAACTATCTGTATTCAGTTGTGACTAAACAATGGGGACAAGTACAGTATTTTGAAATATATTGGGGGGGAGAGAGAGAGAGAGAGATTGAGAGAGATTGGGTTTCATCATTTTGCTCTATGGGGTTGTTGATGGGATTAGAAATAAATGAGCAAACATGGACAAGTCTTCTGAGTGTTTCAAAATCATTTTCTGTGATAATTAGGCCAGCGGTCCTTTCTCAGTTGTGTCTAAAATAGTATCGTCTGAAATCATGATCATCCAGGGGGAAGACCTTGGATGCCTGCCTATTCATACAAAATCTCAACTGAAAAGTCATTTACGAGTGATAATCCTGCTATGAAATGTCTATGATTATAACTGCATTATGATCGCAACATTTATTACAGTATTGGACATAAAATTGCTATGTAAACAAAGGAGAATTATGTTGAATTATGTGCTCAGATGAAGTTTGTATCCTGTTGGAATAGTGGGCCATTGTAACAATGTTTATTCTTTTGAAGCAGTTTTTCCTCCCTAAAGACTTCCTTGTCCATTCACATTCATGGGAACTTGTTCTGCACTGCTTGAAGTAAATAAGGTCCTTTTGTAAAGCATTTAAGTGATGACATAATGACCACCCAGGTAAAAAAATGTACTAAGAGGATAAATTCTCTCAGCAGGCTTTTTAAAATGTAAAGAGTAGTTTTAATTAGGTTTGAATGTAAGCTAAACAAGCTTTTTTTTTAAAGGGAAGAAGATATCTTTCTATTTCTTTATCATCTTCTCTTAACTGATTTCAGATTCTAATTAAAAAAGAATTTTTTAAAAGCTATCCCTGAGATATGATTTTGAAACTTTAAGAAGGCATTTTTAAGCATTTTTAAAGCATTATATATTGTAATCATAGACTTTTATTAGATCAGTACTTGGCTTCTTAATTAAACTCTCCATTGATCTTGGTCTTATCAGCTGTGACTTTTCAGATTGAATTGTATCTGTAAAAATCTGAGATAGATTACAAATTGAAGAGTATGTGGCTGATCTCTGAGTAGAAGATTATACCCAGTGATGTTTTAGTTCCCCTAAATCCCAATCTCATAAAATAATTGTTTTGCCTTCAATGTTTAATTTAATACTGATTTGTTTATTCAAGGACAGGTTTAATTTCTAATATTGTTCTCTTTTATTAATTATTCAATAGTTACGTATATCAACTTTTTTTCCAGGAATGTAAATAAATTACCACAAGTAAAATCTTTTTCCTTGAGGCATTAAAGTAGCTGCATTCTTTGATTTTTTTCTGTGGCTGGTTCTTAGCCCTTTGTTGACAGTTGGTGCACACATACGCAACCATTTCATTTCTGACAATTCCAACATGTTGCTGTGTTAATACAAAGACAGCCAGGGATAGGCTTGAAGCAGTCACCTAAGCATCCCAAAGGAGGTAGTTGCTTTAATGTCTCTGGATTCATAAACAAGCTTTGTGAAGCACCTTTTTGGATTGTTTTCATAATTCTATTACATAGCGTTCAAATAGCGTTTCTCTAGTATTTTCCACAACAATAACCTATAAATGTAGGTTAGATTAGGAGATAGTGAGTGGCCAATTTTATCCAGTGATCTTCCATGAATGAAATTCAAACCCAATCTGCATCTTCCCAATCCTAGGCCAACATTTTAAGAACAGCCCCATGTATTTAATTAGTCATTGACAATTTGTTTTAATAAGTGTATTCTCTTGTTTTTCAGTCCACATTATTTTAGGAGCAACTATGTTGTGATCAATATTTTTTATTAGTATTAATCATTAATATTAATAGTACTGCAAGTTGCATCATGTGTAAATTGATCTTCAGGATCTGTGGGCTATCTCATTTCCAGAAACCAAGGATGACAGAGAGACTTCATGTAAAAAACAGATGGCTTGTTTACATGACCTGAACATCATTTACATGTTCAGCTTTAAATCTTGAACTGGATAAAATGAGAGCAATAATAATAATAATAATAATGATGATGATGATGATGATGATGATGATGATGATGATGATGATGAGTCAATTCTATTAAAAATCAATTTTTACTTCAATTCCATAATTAAAAACTAAGTTTCTTCCTATTTAAAGAATTTGTTAAGATGCACAATTTTGTTGAAAACCAGATTCTTGAGGGATGCAATGATTTTATATAAATCTCAAGAAACATTAACCATCAGGACAGGATGCCAACTCTGTCCTCCAGCACTTAACAGCTATTGCTTTTTAGAGAATACATGTTGCTGTGCTATTAAATTGACACATTTGTAAAAATTATTTTTTTATTTCAGTTAATATAAAACTCAGCCTATAGATTTCAGTGTTAATAGCCAAGAAAAGAGTTGTTTTCAGTTCTATAGTATGTCAATAGGAACTTTAATGCTTTTGTCAATTACCCTGTATTAGACATGATACAGGGCAATTTTCATAAGAATGTGCTTAAAGATGAATCACAGCCTAATTTATTAACAAAGTTGCTTGTTTGTGGCTTTATGTTAATTACCTCGATAATACATATATTTTTTTAAATATTCTTTTTAAAAGAAGACTTCAGCTTTCTAAACTAGACTTGTTAGTACTATTACTTAGCCCTTCTTACTTTAAAATTGGTCAACATCAATCTTCCCCTCTTTTTCTGGGCTTGTCTTTGAAAACTACTTAAAATCTTTAATTGGTGCAAATTCAACTCTTATTTTGGCAGGCAAGAGCTATTAAAGCAGTACTGCAGCAGTGCTACATCAATATTATGAGTATTTGATTGGTTGCCACTTTGGAGAAAAATTAAAAGTGTTGGTTTTTACCTATAAAACCTTATTCTCTCTTCCATTGAGTGATTATGCTAACAAATCATTGTTAACTCTTAGGAACCATGCAGATAATCTCCATGATGTTTATTGAATTCCTGTACTGTGTTGCATTAAATTTGTATTGCTTTACAACAGGGTGAAGGAAATGATTACGAAAATAAAGGAATTGTGCTTTGTTTGTAAGAAAAAAAGTAAAATTAAAAATGTAAATTAACAATACATACCATTATGTATATTATTTAGGTAACAAGCACTGTGAAAAACATCATTATAAGGATGTATGGAATTCTTTGTAAATTAGAGCCACAGTTAGATTTGTGCAGCGATTAGAGGAATTCTCCAAAATGTTTCCCCACATTCAGATAAGTGGATTTTTGCAATATGGGTTCGAGAATTCTTCAGAAACAATTGGGTCATTCTGGACAAAGTCTACATATCTGCAGGGTATGCAGATGGGAAAAGCTCAGTCAGGGTGTTGAAATAGAAAAGGAAAGATGCAAATTAAAAATTTTAACTGGGCCAGGAAGCAGCTGACCTCTATTTCTCAGTTTCAACTATCTCAAACCGCTGTTATGAAAGGAGAAAGAGTGCCATTCATGTATATAACCTTGAACTTTTGAAGAAAAGTGAACTTAAAAAAATAAATAAGCTAAAGCTTTTCTTCGGTATCAAATGAGTTAGCATGTTAGCATCATATTGGTCATTATGTAAGGATATATTTCAGTGTCTGATTTATAATGGTAGAGATTTTACAACTTTGGCTTTTCAGTTTTGTTTTAAAATGTCCTTCTGAACCTTTTCTAATTGAATTGCTCATCACTGCCATTTCTGAGAGTCATGTTGGAACAACTAACCTTCTCCAACCAGGGACATCAGTGCTTTCATATTGTTCAAATAAGACATTATGTCTGGTCAACATTATTTATAATACTGAAGATAGTTTTTCACTCTAATAATTTCAGCCAAAGTAGGTCATTCAATAAATGTCAGTAAGGCAGAAAAATAAGTTAAATGTCACTTGAAAGAGCCATCTATGCATAAATTTGTGAGGTACTCTAAAAGCTTTTATAGGTAACGTGGCTAAAGATCTTTTTATTCCATTGGTTTTTAATGATGGATGAATGAATGATTGCATTAAATAATCTAGAGGTTTACTTTGTTGCCTACTTGCTTGTATTCAGAAATTTCATAATTATGAATACTGGAAGAAAAGAGGTGTCTTGTCTTTTTAAAAAGGTAACTAAATTTTCAAAGGTCTCCAGGTAGGTTATCATAATTCTTACTAGTTTATTAAATGCAACTCAATATTTAAGGGGTTTTGTTTTTGTTTTTTAATTCTTTCTGTATAAAGTCTAACCAGTTTCACACTGTCATCTCTGAATTTGTGCCATATTCTTGTCATAATGTAAAAAAGTTTGGCTTTATTTCAATATGCACATATCTAATCAAATCTTGGGCATAAGTTTTATAAACAAACACTTGATACTTGAACTCCATCTCTCCTTCATACATATTTATTTGGAAAATATAACAAAGTATTTCTAGTGAAGAAAAAATGTTGCTATTTAGAAAATACATTGCTTTAAGTATAAAATGTATGATTCAGGTTGGCAATAATTTCATTTGCATATATCCTTTACTTACTAAGCTTGCATGAGGTGAGCTGAAAGAGAATTCTGCTTGGTTATGAATCCTAGGTCCCTCTTTCAGATCTTTCAATTGAATCCATGAAAGTTGTCAAGAGTAAGGATCAAAAAGAGGAAAGTACCAGAGAAAGGCTGACATCAAATTCATAGATATCTGTAGTTTTCTATGAATAGACTATGGTTTTCTATTTAGAATTTTGGACTAGGTCCATAATTTGGCATTTTAGATAGTATTTTAGCATTCACTAATATTAAAAATGTGCGCTGTTCAGGTTTTTGATAAACATTTTAACCAGCTTTTAGGTATCTAAACTGAGAATCTAGGAATTGTTCAAACAAAACTACTCCTTTTTCCATGGTATTGCTGTACCTTATTTCGCCTTAGTTATAGGTAACAAAATTTGAAATCCAAGATTTGAAGTTTGTAATATTTGCACAGCACCTGTTTTGATTAAGATCCAATAATTCAATGTATAGAAAGTGATAGGGAAAGGAATCACGGCTAAGACATTTGTTTTTGGACGATGAGAGCATGTTTTTTTTAATTTGACTTCTTCCCCTGCCACTTTGTTACTTTATAAGTTAAGTGTTATTTTATTTTTTTAATAAATAATTATAACATAAATATTAAATACTTTATGTTTATATTTTATATGCATCTTTATGAAATAAAATTTTATTTATAAAATATTTTATAAATTATAAAATAAATATTTATTATATAGCTATACTTTATATTTAAATTAAAAAAATATTGTATAAGTTAAACATTGTAAATGTTAGGAGAATCCCACTGTAACTCCCATCAGTTTGTTAAGGGAAGCCATCAATTCCTATTTCTGACCCCTTGCCTCTTTAAGTCTTTATTGACACCATCTTCTCTTTATCGGTGGCGAAACAAAATAATTAAGAAATGTATATTCTCCTGGATACTATGCTACTGATTGTGGGAGTAAGATTTTCTCAATTACAAACCTTTTTTTAAATGATTCAGGACAAAAAAATGATAACAAAACACAGACCAATGGCGTTTGAATAAGTTTGATTATTACCCCTTTTCTCTTTTAACTTGGTATTCAGGCCTGTTCATTCATAGCAGAGTCTTGTAGCTCCCAGACGTCTTGATTAGATGCTTATGAAGACAAAGATTCTTTTAGCAGAAACTCAAGCAAAAATAGCGTGTTCCACCAGAGATGCTGTGTAACAGATTGGGTACCGTATAGCGCAAGATATATATGGCTATGTATTTTGTTAATGTTTATGCAAAACAACCTATTACCAATCGAAGGCTTAATGTATTTCTATATTAAGGAGCCATTACAATGTAAAACAAGTCTCTTGAGAACAGCTTTCTAAATATGCCTGATTGGAATAAATACATGAGAGATGCAAAAGTGTTACATCTGTGTTCTTGGATTGTCTCCACTTTTAATTAGTCTCCTTTAAAAATCCCTACTTACCCATAATTTAGAATGGAGTGCCTATCAAGCGATTAGTTTGGCTAGGTTCACGCATTATACCAAGCCATGATTTATTTTAAATATGGTTTGCTGAACAAGTCATAGTTGCATGGTCTGCATAAAATTAAGCTATAATTTACTTTAAATTACAGACTGCAGGGGCTGGATCAGTATATCATGCTAAGCCAAAAAAAATTTTTTTTTGCCTCCTAATGTTTTAAAACTCCTACTTTAGAAAAGTTATCTTTTCAATAGCATGTGCGAAAGATCAGATAATGGTGGTGTATGTTATAATTTTGGATAACTAAGTATTTTAAGTATTTTCAAGTTTTTTATACTTTGCTGAATAGACAGATAAACATTTTATTGACTGTCATGTAGTAAAATAAGCACATAGCTGTTGGAATAATGATAGCTGTAAAACAGTATATTACAAAGCATTATTTTAATGCTGCTTTGGGCACAGTGCAAAGAAACATTTTAGTCTTGCACAAGTACATACTCTCATCCAGTGGGATTTCAAAAGCAAATGGATCTTCCCCCTGCCCCAAATAGTCCTTTTTGTTTTCATTTCAAGCAATTTTTTTTGCAATCTGAGATGTGGGACAGCTGTTTACTAAACAGTTTTGGGCACATGGAAGTATTTGGATAGGTACCGTGTTTCCACGAAAATAAGACAAGGTCTTATTTTCTTTTGACCCCCCCAAAATATGGCTTGGGCTTTATTATTGGGGGAAGGCTTATTGTTTTGGGGTTGTTGGGTGGCTGCTGTCTTGTGAATGGGCTCCCGAAGAGCCGGGCACAGCCTCAGGGGTGAATAGCTGTGTTGCGCTGCTGCGACAGCAGCCATGAGGTGACCACGCTCCCGAATGCACCAAGCCGCAGGAGCGCCTGTTCCCCTCCCCCGGCTTGGTGCCTTCGGAATACCCCTAGATTAGTGAATGGAGTTCTGCATGCCTGGAGATGCTCTGCTCGCTGCTCGTGTGCCTCCCAGCGTCACCATGCCCTGGCCCTGCTCTCCCTGAAGGGCCAGGGCACCGCCGCTGCTGCCATCCCAGCATGGCTTTTTCTCCGGCTTCCAAACTCTGGATATCGGCTGCCGAGTCTTCTGGCAGTGGTCGCTCTGGGAGTGCTTGTTTGTGTTATGTTTGTGGGCCAGCAGTGGCAAGAGAGCAGCCGCCCGGCAACCCCCCCTCTCCATCTGGGCACAGTGCCACTCACCAACCTAGCGGTATCCTAAAGGCGCCAAGCAACACAAGTGACTTTACCCCTCCCCCTAGTTCCTGTGGCTTGGCACCTTTAGGATACCGCTAGGTCGATGAGTGGCACTCTGCCTGGCCGGAGGGGGGGTTGTCCAAGGAGCTTATTTTTGGGTTAGGGCTTATATTTTTGCCTACCTGAAAAATATGGCATGGTCTTATTTTCAGGACATACCATAATTTCATGGAAACACGGTAAGATCTTTGCTATTATGTAGAAAAGAATAGAGTTTATTTTGTCTTAAAAGAATTGTTGATCTTTGCTGTCAAATAATTTACATTTCTAACTTTTTCTTAAAGAAAACAAGGAAAATGTTTTGGAACCAAAGGATTAGTTTCAGCTGAAATAAATTCATGATGCCCTATGTTGGTATGTCTGGTGCCTATAATATTTCAAAACATGAAAGCCAAGAAGATACAGTAGGATAGCAATACACAGGAGCCCAAGCAAGGTGCAGTAAGATAAAGAAACTGTTGAGTTGAGCTTGAGTCATGATGATTACTTCAATGCAGTTTTTTGATAACCTGTCAGAAATGATTGTTATTCCCTTTGGTGACTTTTTTGGGGTTTTCTAGTTCAACCAATTACCTTAGCACTCACATTCAATTCCGAACCTGAGCTGATTCTCCTTGACTCATAGATCCACCAAAATTAGCTGGGTGCTGCCCTTTTCTGAAATGAAAGCCATTGAGGCTAAATAAATGCTTAATAAAAATAAAAGTTATAATTCAAAATTATTAGCCCCCTAATATTTATAACTTAACATATTGTAACGCAAGCTTCAAAGTGAAATATTAGGCTTAAGGAAAATCAAAATATGTTGTTTCTTTTTATACTGTGGACCTAAATGGATTTACTGTATCTGTGTGCTATACTGTTAAATTCTTAGGCTAGGAACCAGGAAATTCGTTCTCTATTGTTAGGTTAGCTACTGTTCACTCACCGAGATTTATACAAATTATTACAAAGAAAAATATGTAAGCATAGTGGTTTATGCTCCTGAAACAAAGGTGGAAAATACCATTGAGTTTGTTTGTGTGCGCGCGTGTGTGTGTGTATATAGATAGATAGATAGATAGATAGATAGATAGATAGATAGATAGATAGATAGATAGATAGATAGATAGATAGATGTAGATGATAGATAGATAGATAGATAGATAGATAGATAGATAGATAGATAGATAGATAGATAGATAGATAGATAGATCTGATATGTCCTAGATCGGCATCGTATACATATACAATATATGCACACAAACACTAAACATATGCATATATACACATACACATACATACCACTGATGGGATTCGATCTTTTTTACTACCGGTACTGTGGGCATGGCTTGGTGAGCATGGCAGGGGAAGGATATTGTAAAATCCCCATTTCCTCCTGATCAGCTGGGACTCGCGAGGCAAAGAATAGATGGAGGCGGGGCCAGTCAGAGGTGGTATCTACTGGTTCTCCAAACTACTCAAAATTTCCACTACCGTTTCTCCAGAACTGGTCAGGACCTGCTGAATACCACCTCTGACACACACACACATGCTCACGTGCGTTCACACACACACACACACACACACACACACACACACACACACACACACACACAAGATGCAGCTCTAGGCTATATCAAATACTATCTTGCTAATCTCTGTAGGATAGTGACATTTGAGATTTATCCATTCCTATTTCTCCATTTGCTGCAAGTGGGCCAGGGCTGGGGATGGTTGCTACTGGCTATAGGAGGGTCTGCATGGGGCCTGCGAGGAGGAAATGAGTGCAGCAGGGGTGGGGTGGTTGTTGAAATGTGGAGAAGACTGCAAGTGACTTATCAAGGTGACTTGCAACTTCCCCTGTCAACTTCCCCACTGAGTTTGCTTGTGGAAAACTAGCAGGACATGTTTCAAATGGTGATCATGTAAGCACGGGACACTGCATTCATTATAAGTGCAACCTGATTGCCAAGACCCAGATCACAATCACATAAATATGGAGATGTTGAGATGGCCAGAACTTTGAGAAATGGTCTTAAGTACCTCATGTTTGGCACCTTCCTAACTTTTGAACAGTTGCTGAATGAGTGGCTGTTGAACAAAGACTATCTCTACCTCCATTCTATTCCTGTCAAAGATAATCTAAAAGTGTGACCAATGTTGTTTTAGTCCCATACCCAGGCCTGAAAAGGACTATTTCAATCAGGATCATTTGAAACAGTTGTACAATCATCTCCTCCACAAACATCCCTAAAATGGGAATGTTGGATACTGTACAAAAATTGTCTGGTATGATTGAGTCTTGTGGTTAGTCTAATAATGGCTTCTTGAAGAGAAGGCTGACCAACACCTCTTTAAGGGAAAATGGAACTCGTCCCTCTCTTTAAGAATAATTTACCATTGTCAAAACCCAACCACCCAGGAAACCTTCACCAGCTAGGAGTGGAATGGATTTAAGCATGTGGCCAACCTCACAGTCACAAGTTTCATGTCCATTTCCTCAGGTCCAAAGAGTTCAAACTCATTTTTTAAAATACATATCTGTTTATAACCTTAGAGGAAATTATGCCACACTGGCAAAGAAAGGAACTGATAAATCTGTAATAAAACAGTAATAAATGCAAAAATGTCCCCCATGTGTGTTTCACATCTAAGTAAAAATGTTTTTACAAATATTATTGCAGATATTCTTCAATATCTCTTAATATTAAGGAATCTGCAATGGAAAGTTTAAGAATGCTGCATCCTGCTGAGCAGCTAGCGATTACTATATTTTGTACTTATTTCTTGGTTGGGTGACTTCTAATTGACAAATCTATGAAAACAGGAAAAGCATGTCTTTAAGCTATACAGCAACTTGGCATACATTTTTAAATCTCCTTTTTTCAGGCCGTGCTTCCTAGGTCCTAGAGAAAGAGAGAGAAGATGACCTGATTTGATAAGAGCCAGTGTGGTCTAGTGGTTAAGGCTGGGTTAAGGCTGGGAAGCAGAAGAGTGTGAGTTCAAGATTTGCCTTAGCCATAAGAATCAGTTGAGTGATTCCTGCCACTCTCTCTCAGCCCAACTCCCCTCACAAGATTATTGTTAAAATAGGAGGAAGAGGATGTGTGGAATATGTTTGCTGCCTTGATGTAATAAAAGCAGAATACAAAATAAATGTATCTGTCACACTGAGATTCTAATAATGACAAGCACAATGATAATATCATGATGAGCCTAGTATTACTTGATTTTTAATAATGTTAGACAGCATAGGCTTATTTAATTACAGTTGGTCTGGAATCTAGCTTTGTGCTACATTTGTTTGATACTATTTTATGCAACCATTTTTGAAGAAACGATAGCACTCTGTTCCTTTACAGTTAGTGGTTGTTCAAAAGGGGCATTGTGTTAAACGTATATATATAAAACATTTCAATGTGTGTAATGGCTTATTTAAAGTTCTAATTAAATCAATTAAATCTAATCAGCTAAACTTACTAATATTGGTACCTTGAAATAGCTCACTAAATAGTATAAAAATAGAAGAGAAAGATAACATTTGCTTAAGGAGCTGAGGAGAAATGTCACAACCCTTGTCAACATTATTTTGTAAAAACAAATATTATATTGCTTCCATTCTGTACTTTCCTGAAGGCATAGATAGAAGGGATTTATATGTGGAGTATTAAATGTTTAATGTCTACGTTTTTTTTTTAAAAAAAATCTTTTGAGACAAAGGGTGATAACAATCCACCACTATGCTTGTTAGCAGAAAAAATTATACAAGTAATCCTTGACTTACAACACTTTATTTAACAACAGTTCAAAATTACAATGGCTTTGGAAAAAGTGACTTATGACCCCTCCTCATTATGATCATTGCACCTTACCTGTGATCACACTTGGCACACTTGGCAACCAGCTCGTATGTCACGCCACATTGGAACCCAGTTTGGAAGAGGAAGAATTGAAAGCAAGACCATTCGATAGGGATTGCATGTCTCCTTTGGAATGTTTGGAGAGGCCAGTGGTTAAGGAAGATGCTGTCCCAGACTCCTCAGGCATTGGGGGAGGTGATCGACCGAGAAGGTCACAAATCATCACATGACCACAAGATGCAGCAACTATCACAAATGTGACATTATGACCCTTATCAAGGCAGGCATCGATAAGTGTCCTTTACTGCTCTGATTAAAGGGCACAACAAATGGCCCTATAATGGCCGGTAAAGGCTCAACTCCACAATA
Source organism: Thamnophis sirtalis (assembly GCF_051295495.1). Lineage (NCBI taxonomy): Eukaryota > Metazoa > Chordata > Lepidosauria > Squamata > Natricidae > Thamnophis > Thamnophis sirtalis. Next base: position 51,916,765 of record NW_028261385.1, read on the forward strand.
CCCTGAAGGCAGCCACCCCCAGTCCCCCAAACAAAAGTCAGTAAGGCATAAAGAACTCCAAACAGAGTAGGGCCATTTGTTGTATCCTTTAATCAGAGCAGTAAAGGACACTTATCAATGCCTGCCTTGATAAGAGTCATAACGTCGCATTTATGATAGTTGCTGCATCTCGTGATCATGTGATGATTTGTGACCTTCCCAGATGTATTGCCACAAGGAAAGTCAATTAGGGAAGCTGGAGTCATTTAACAATTGCATGGTCATAAAATCAGATGTACTTGCCATAAAATGGTCATAAAATCAGATGTACTTGCTTTAGGACCATATCAACTTGAGAAATTCCAGTCCTAGTTGTGGCAGTAAATCGAGGACTACCTGTATTGAACTATTAGTGCAATTCCTTCACAAACAAACAAAACAAGCAAACAAAGGAACTTTCTTACAATGGTAGTCTGTTTGTTAGAAAAGTTAGCATCCAGTTCCATAAGCAGATGGGATTCCCTCCTCCTTCCCCCAAAAAACTATGAAAGTGGTCAAAATAAACTAACTTTTCAAGGACACTTCCAGCAGACTTCTGTGCCATCTGCAATTGTTTATTGAACACATATTTATCCTGCTTTTCAGCTTAGAGTGTCTCATGTTAGAGTATTTCTTGCCAGAAGATTTAATATGTGAATTATCAAATCAAAAGATAACCAGAATGGAGGAGGAAAGAAGCTTTAGGCATAACTTCTTAAAATTACAATGACTCTCTGAGATGGAAACTTTTGAGAGGAAGCAAAGTCCAATATTTTCAGTCCCTAAAAGCTTTTGAAATCTGAATTTGATATATATTTTCTCCTTTTCTGTCTTCTCCCCTCCCCCATCCCCCATTTTGTGTGTGTATGTGTGTGTATTTTATTTTTTATGCCTTTAAATCCCTGTTGACTCCTGGTGACTGCCTTGACAAGTCTCTGCAACTTTCTCAGCAAGCTTTATAGGAGTGTTTGGCTATTGATTCCTTCCCTGGGCTGATAGAGAGTGACTGGCCCAAAGTTAGCCATCACAGTCTCCAGGTTATACCAAACTGAGTATCTTTCTCTTTTTGTTACAAATACTGTTGCTTGTGAAAAGGAAAGTTAGACTTATTGGTTTCAGTGATTTTTATGAGTTTATAAATATAATAAGCATAGTGCAAAGATGCAGCACCACATAAAAATGCTATTCTGAAATATGTGGATAGGAAAACCAAAGATTTCTAACTAACCTTGGTTAATCTGAAAAAGGTAACAAGGTCAGACCTCATTAGTACCCATTTGTTAGACAACCAATAACTTCTAAAGCTGTAGGAATTTTTAAAAAAAAATATAATTGTGGAAGAAGATGAAAACCAGCAATAGATTTTTGCCCTCCTCCAAAGCCCCTACTGAGACATATCCATACAGAAACTAAGAACCATTCTTTAACTGAAATATACATACATACATACATACATACATACATACATACATACATACATACAAGCAAAATGTTCATATGGACATTTTACTGAATTCAGTTCCCAGTGATAAAGCTTCTCATGAATACTGTAAAACAAACTATAGTTACATCATTGCACTTTATTTTTAAAGGCAAATTATTAAATCTAAAGCAAGTTATTTCAAATCGTTCTCCTCCTTGCTTTTACTATTTAAAACATATATTACCTTTTTTTTAAATTGTTCCCAAAAATCTATGAACTGAGATTTAGAACTATGAACTGAATTAGAGCTTATTTGCCTCCTTTTCTCAGCAGCAGCCTTGTGAAAATAGCACAGGAGATTATGAAAGAAGATATAAGTGGACTGTCTGAAGCACCAATTCATACACAAGGCCATGTGCAGCTCTCCAATCTCCTTGTTTATGGCGGCTTCTCTGTAGTTGTTAAAAAATCTGCAGCAGAATTTTTTTTTATTTCCCCCATGCTTCCTGATTCCTTAAAACAGTATATTATTTTCCCCAAGGTCCTCCTTTCACCTGCATCCCTTGAAGGCCATTTCTTTACAATAGCAGATGGAAGATTGGCTGGAGAAGGACAGTATGAGAGACAGTATTGTTTTCCAAAAGCAGCTTGTCTGTATGTAAAGCTGCTCCCTATTTGACTCCGTTTTTTTTTTGTCTTCTGCTTTGTCAAGTGGGAGCCACATGATATTCCTCAAAAAAACATATTTGGCTTAGGCATTACCAACTTTTGATCTCTAAGTTATTGATTACTCTGCCTGGCAAAACTGCCTGTGTTTGTTGAAAATATTAGTGTAGTGTGTACATTTGTGTAATTTTGTATGTGCATTTACAAACATGGATGCTAATATAATATATAAGAAATAGTTGAGTTTGATCTCAGGCTTTTATAGGCAAAAGTTAGCCCAATTTGTTTTAAAGTTGCTATTCCAAGTTATTAATTCCAGTTTTTACATTTTTTAAACCTACCAGCAGAAACCTCAATATCAGAGCAGTAGGTAATTATTGTTTGGCTGATTTGAAATCTGTTCAAGAGTTCATGCAGCTTCAAACTGTGGTCCTATATTCATAATGATGGAGTCCTGTGTGGAAAATAAAAGAATTAACTGTAGGAGTCCTTCCTAAGACATATTAGTGAATGTAAGCTCTTGCTGTGAGAATGAAATTCTAGGTATGTTCCTTTGTGCCATTAACTTATGTATCCAAACTAAATAATTAGTTCATCTTTTATACCTTTATCTTTTTTATTCCAAGACATGAATTATAATGATTTAAAAGCATTATTGAAACTTCTTAAACATTCTTTCCACCTGTTCAACTGGGAATTTTTTAAAAAGAAAATCCTTCAATATGCTATAAAAGTACAACAGAGAAAGACTTAAATTATTAGGAGATTTTTAACTGTACTGTTCTGCATATTGTTAATTTCAACTGATGTGTTAAAATATAATGTGCATTTGTCCAGTTCTCTGTATGAGATCATGAAGATGTGATATAGGTAACCTACTTAAAAGCACTATTGCTTATATTATAGCACTTTTTCTTCCCAGCCCACAGTAGGCTAGGGTTTTTAACTCTGTGTGGTTCCCTCTAGAAATCTAAGTTAATGTATGGGTGTAATTTTAATAGTATAGAGTCGTTTTAGCAACTGGAAATACTAGAAGATACTGAAAGAGTCTTTATATGAAATACTTTGCAGGGAGAGATGGCTATTATGCTGGAACTGATAGTAGAATAATATAACAAGGTAGATGATACACTGTTTAGCCAAGGTCAGGTTTTGCAGTGTTCCTTTTTGGTCATGCTTGATGCTAAATTTAAATCAAAGCCATTTCCAAAGTCAAAAGGTAGTCCTTGACGTACAACAGCTATTTGAAGTTACAACAGCATTGAAAAAAGTGACTTACGACCATTTTTCACACTTACAACCATTGCAGCATCTCCATGGTCACATGAACAAAATTCAGATGTTTGGCAATTGACTCATATATATGATGCAGTGCCCTGGGGTCATATGATCACCTTTTGCGATGTTCTGACAGGAAAAGTCAGTGGGAACGCCTGATTCACTTAACAATCATGTTACTAACTTAACAACTGCAGAGATTCATTTAACAACTGGCAAGAACGGTCGTAAAATGGGGCAAAATTCACTTAACTCTCTGATTAGCAACATAAATTTTGGGTTCAATTGTGATCGTAAGTTGAGAAATATTTGTAATGAAGTAACAAAGCTAGATGCAAAATTGGAAATAAAAATTTGAGTGGTTAGTATTAGTATAATAACTTTAGTAGTTAACTCCGTAATGTGATATCTGCATTTGCCAGGTCCTTTGCTGCACATATTAATTTTATTTAGATTATTTTCATTTTAAATGCAGAGTTGGCATATTGAAAACAAAATTCCAGCTTCTAGCATTATTATTATTTGCAGGAATGGCTCCCTGAAACCATTTCAGAAATCTTAGAAAATAAAAGTAGAAAGCCTAGGTTGGATGTGAATGTTGTTGTTGTCTTGAAAGTTTATTCACCTGCTAAGAAAAGAGGCAAAGATAAGCTGGAGATGATAAGAAGCATTCTGCAGACTAGAAGAGGAGAATGAAAACATTCCTCATCAGTTCACTTTCTTGTAAATGGAAGTTTGCGGCCTAGCTTTATAGCAGCCATTTTGTGAGAGTCTCTGGCATGATCTTATGAGTCAGTGGTGGGTTCCGGATCCCGTTCTAACTGTATCAGTTGGAACAGGCCCTGTGTTGTGCACGCATGTGTCTTACAGCTTCCGCATGCCTTCGCAATGCTCCAACAGGTCAGCGGAGTGTCGTGCAGGCGCTGTGCGCAGAAGCGCTGAAGACTTAAAAGACCAATAAGGAGCTCAGGTGGGTGGGCCCTCCGGAGCACCATACTGGAACGATATCTGGTGCTCCAGGTAGGCTCCGGTGCGCCTGTACTGGGGCGTACCGCCTGCAACCCATCACTGTTATGGGTCCACATATGTCCAGTGACTCCAAAACATACAGACTACAATTAGAGTATGTAATTTAAAGAACGCTCTCCTTTCCTTTTTTGATGATGTATAGTTACTTTTTCCAAGTATTTCCTTAATAATACAGCAACAAACAGGCTTTTTATTTATGAAAAGTAAGCATAATTTATCTGTGGATAAAGATTATTCTACATACTGATTTTATGTATTATACTAGGGGGGGTGTTTTGTTAGGAGGCACTCCTCCAAAAATTCATTTAAAACTTTTTTTTTCTGTTATCTCTGGGAGAAGTTCTTGTTATAAAACCTAACATTGTAGACCTGTGAAAGGCTTTCAAGGATGTTTAGAAGAAAAAAATGGCTTGAGCAATTGCTCACATTTTACCTGACCTTTTTAAAATGCCTTTGCATTTCTGTTGGTACAGGATTTTGGTATCACTATTCTTATCACAAATCCTAATAGATGAAACAGTGGCAAGTAAAGAATAAATGCCATTTTCATCAACAAACAGTGTGTATTATTTTTATAGTTACTTGTGTGGCAGTATTTTGATTATAGTACTAAACTGCTGTTATTTTCACAGTACAGTAGAATGCAGTGGGAAGAAGGAGGCAGATGTAATTTCATTAAATGCCTGTTAGATATTAGAGAAATCAGCCCACCAAACATTTCATAGAATTTTTGGTCATTAAAAAAAAAGCCTCAGTTGGAAGAAGTAGTGCATTGCACAATTGTATTGGATATATTTTTACTGTATCAGTTTAGACTTATAGTCTAAAATTGCCTTATTAGAGATAAATCTTAGTTAAGATTAAGTATATTGTAAAGTTCAATCAAATAACAATCAAAACCAGAAGCGATCCCAGGGCTGCATCTGAAAACAAGAGAATATGCAGAGAAGCCTATGAAATACTCTGGTTCATTTCTTGTCATGATATATTATGATTTATTGGGCCATCTGAAGCACTTGTATGTCTCCTCAGATGTGGAAGCCAATTATGTATTTTGAGCAGCAAGTGATTTATCACATATTCAAAGGGAAGTTCATTTTATCCTAGTTTTCTGTTTTGTATGTGTTAAAGGAGTAAGGGCTGAATAATAAATGCATACACTTTGTATAGCTGACTATTGGCATAGATTTAATGCTTGGATGTCTGTATAAATATTTGTATAAGAGATTGCCCTTTAAAGAGGAGCATGAAGCCAAATTCCTTCACTAAATCAACCTCAAAGGAAAGTTTTTTTAACCTCTTGAGTTGAGTCGTGAAAGGGGAGGCTCAAAATGTCTTTCCTAAATTCAAAATCGTGTTAAACATGATATAGTTTTTTCAGAGATCTTCCACTATTCCTCGTTTCTTTAATGTATTTTAATGTATTTTATGTTTATTTGGTTTAGAGATTTCCATTTTACCCTTTGGTTGTGAACGCCCTTTAGGAAGTTTGGAATGTTTAAAAAAACATGTTTACTGAACAATGTAAAAAGGAAGAATTAAAATTGTCTCCATATTAAAACCATCAAGGCAGCAGAGAAAAGAAATATTGTTATAACAATCCGAATTCTTGGAGAAAAAACATATTTACTATTCGTCCAAAGGCAAAAAGATCTAAAGGAGGAACTTTTGCAATTCTGACATAACTGATTAGTTTCTGTTTTTCATTCCCATTAGTTGTGCATGGAAGGCAGTAGTATACAGAACATAGTCTCTGAACGACAAAATAAAATGTATTGGTAATCTCTTGTGAAGAAAAAGACAATTCATAAAAGTTTTGCATCAATCTATCTAGAGCACTTTCAACTCCCAGAATCTCCCAGCATGTTGGCTGGGGAATTCTGGGAGTTGAAGTACACACATTTTAAAATGGCGAAATTTGAAAAACATTGGTCTAGGATTTTATAGTTAGCACGGCTAATACTTTGAATGATGCCTTGAAATGAAATAGAAATGCAGCTGGTCAGTCTTTACTGATCTTGAAAACCAAACAGGGCTGTACATACATGTAATTATTACTTAACAATTGGAACTGGACGTTCCGACACTAAATGATATGCTTGTTAAGTGTGATACATATGACCATGTTGCTTGATGATAGTTCCAACACTTCTTGTTGCTATTGTTAAGTTAACCACGCACATTAAGCATGATGTCATGTGGTCATCACCTGTGAGCCCCTTCCAGCTTCCCTATTGATTTTGCAAGTAGAAAGTTGGTGATCACATGTGTGACAGATGCTGCAGCCTCTAATTGCCGGCTTGTTATTTAGCATCCATATTTAGCATCCAAATTACAATCACGTGGATGTAGGAACATTGCAATAGCTGCAACTCTGAATACTGGTTGCAAATACCACTTATTCAGTGTTGTTGTAATTGCAAGTGGTCACTGAACGTATGGTCATTAAGCAAGGACTACCTGTAGTTAGCATTTGGATAGGAACTGCAGTTTTCAGATTATTAGTTTAGAAAGTTTTTTAAAATGCCAAGAGAAGACATTAGCAAACCATTTTTGTATGGCTACTAAGGAAGCTATACAGATAGGTTGGTGAAGTTGTTGAAAAATAACTTTGACTTAAAAGATATGTTATTTTAGCACTAAACACTCAAAAGGCTCTAGAATCTTTCTTGTGTTTTTTTAACAGGATATGTCATTACTACTTGTTGAAATGTAAAGTGCTAGTGAAGAAAGAAAAATGTTAATGAGGTCCAACCCATTTGAGATAGGCACCTTTTTCAAGAGCATACTGCAGATTGATTGCTCTGAAACCATTAAGTCATTTTGCTTAATACAGGTTTTCCCCTCTGGCTTTTGGGATGTCTTTTCTTCTCTCCTTTGCCTTCCTTTTCTTTGAAGACTAGAATACTCATCAGATATTTGTGGTGTTGCATATTTCATGGCAATTGCTGCATATGATTTAAATGCCCAAGAAAATAATACAGTATTTTTAGTATCTTTTTATTTTCCCATATTGCTAGGAAGACCTTTGATGTATTATAGCCTCAATGTATAAAATAATAGTAGTATAATCACAATTAATTTGAAATAATAATTTGAGCTGAGTTCATCTGAGGAAAATTCAAACAGACAGTTTGAAGAAAACGATTGGCAGCCCCTTTGTTTTATAAGTTTGCAATATCTTCTACAGAGAATATTAACATTATTTTTAATATCTGTTGTCTGCTACTGGCCCATTTTGTTTAAAATATATATTGACTACGAAGTATCATAAGTGTTTTGATTAAAAAATTAATTTGAAATCATGTATGCCTAACATATATTTTAATAAAGCTTATAGAATAAAGCTAACATCTTGTTTTCAAGAACTAGCTAAATGTATTGCATGAAATGCCAGTTTTCTTATTTTTATACAGAGGAATTAATACTTGGTCACTGAAATTAACTTTCTTAGAATGGACAGATGGGTTTGCTGATTTGACTCCATTTCTGAAAGGGAAAGAAAAAAATTCAAATAAGACTGTAGATTCTGCTTTAAAAATACTTTGAATTTTGAATTTGCTGTATGAAACATTCTGTTAGCCTTCATCTGCATTAAGTTAAAAGAGCCGAGGTGGCACAGTGGTTAGGGTGCAGTACTGCAGGCCACTTCATCTGACTGTTATCTGCAGTTCAGCGGTTCAAATCTCACCAGCTCAAGGTTGACTCAGCCTTCCATCCTTCCGAGGTAGGTGAAATGAGGACCCAGACTGTGGGGGCAATATGCTGACTCTGTAAACCGCTTAGAGAGGGCTGAAATCCCTATGAAGCGGTATATAAGTCTAACTGCTATTGCTATTGCTATTGCTAAGTTTTGTGTCACATGTACTTTTAAAAATGTGTTTTATACCTGGTGTTCCATACTGATAAAACAGGAAAACAGATTTAATAATTTTTATCCTGAAACGTAATCATTACTTGAACTGTAAAAAACATAAGCCATTTGATGATTAGGGATAACACTTATTTTCTCTTTGGTTTTTTTAACAACGTTTTGTTTTTTATTTATTTTAGGATGCAACAAAATAACACATGCATACCAAACTGTCATAGCATTTGTTCCAGTATCAGGTGTTATTAACACTTGTAGCATTAGGCTAGCTGTATCACATTAGTATGATGTCAAAATAATGTCATCAATGTAATTAAGAAAACTTCTTTGTTCACTTTTTATTTATAATAAAATTACAATACCTTTTTCCTTTCTATAAACCTTATTGTGATTGTTATAGCAAAAATAAAAAGCTACATTGAGGTTAAATATTGGCTTAGATTAAATATTTTTAATGTGTAAAAAAAATCCATGTATCACATTTACCATAAATTCTACCCAGTGTCTCTATTCTATCCAAATACTAGCCAGAGCTATTTAGTTTCTGAATGTAAACATAATTCTGGCTAGTTTTTAAATAATATTTTACTTTGGCTTTTAATCTGTGATTACTTGATTGTACTATATTATTTTACTTTTACATCTATAGTTCTTTAAAAGACTTGGTAGACAGTGATGTATTTTATGAATGCTTAACATAAATAATATTTAATAGATGGGTTTTCTAATTTTTAGTAGATACATTCAGCCTTTGCAGCTTTTTCCATTTCTTGTTGTGAACATTGCAGCTAAGTTATCATTCCAGTGATAGCCTTTCTGATTCCATTTGCAGACTTCATGGCACACCTGCTCATTAGCCTTGCACTTAAGACTTTCAAGGATTCCATTAGTTCCTTAACCTAAGATGTATGTCATACTCCATGATTTACTAGAAATGATTCAGGAGACACAGTTGCTGATGCCAGAGTTTAGTTTGTCATCTATGTTTTCTTCTTTGGACTTTCTGTTTTGTTTTTTTTCATGTCAAGTCCCATTTAACTTCATAGATCTTGCTGCAACCAGTGGTTAAGACTTCATCAATTTGCATTTATTAGTCTTTCAATAGAGAAGATAGGTTACTGCCTTTAAAAAACGATGCAGTTATTCTGAACCTGTAAATGAAGTTCCATTTCTTTGAATAAATGCAATGTTACTTGAGTATATAACTCTGTAACAGTGAGTAGATGAGTTTATGCCAACTTCATAGCAGCCACTGAACAAAGATGGTAAATACAATAACATATGCATCGCATGCCTGTTTCCACATTTGATCTATTTTTTAACAAAGCTGTTGTAGAACAATGGAGCAGATGCAAGCGATTGTAGGAATTGCTTCCTCTTCTTCCTTCAAAGAGGGAAATTTAGATTGTTCAAAGGCTTTTCACTGCCAGAGCTGACAATCAGCATAGGTCAGTGTTTGACATAGCTGCTACAATATAGAAAGATAAGGAAGAATCTGGAACCAGAACCAGGCACTGTGAAAAGCTGGTTAGCAAGGGCTTCTTTCAACCATGTCCTTTGGTCCCTGCTGGACTTGTCCAAACTTCTAGTGATGGGTCACATAGGACTTTCCCACTACCTTTGCCCATGGTCAGACTCTTGGGTTGTTTACAGTCTGACCAAATTATTCACCAGTAAATTGGGAATCCATTTGTGAATCATTATGATGATAACAACAACAACAACAATAATAATAATTCATGCTATCACTTCCTGAGTCCGATAAGCTTGAGGCATTTGGCCAGTGAACAAAAGACTTGCGTCCTTTTAAAAAGATGAAACAGAAATGGTAATCTTGTAATTGAAAAATTATAAGATTGTATAAAAATTATACAGTTAAATGAAATACTATATTTAGCATTATATATCATAACATCATCTTAGACTATCAGTCTTCACAGAACGTTATGGAAAAATTATGCACAGACCCACATGGGAAAGATTGACGTTCAAATAGCTTTGGTGCAACAAAGCATACAAAAATGAAGTTAGCACAAAGACAGTAAACTTATGATGCAAAGATCAGAGACATTAAAAATAACAGAATCCATGAATTGAACTAGCATACCTTAAAATAAACAACCATGATAGCTTGCCTACCACTTTTTTTTGTTTTTAACTTCAGAGGGGAGATATTTCTCCAGTTCACTTCTCCAGCAATGCTTGAAATGATATAACTGATGGTCATGTACTCCCACCTTCAATCAAAGTTTTGGGAGCATTTCTTCTTAATTTTTGGCTCTCTAGATATTTCTAGGTCATAAATTGACATTTATTGGTCCCACAGGTTAGCTTTGCCTTCATCACAGTTTACAAGGAGACTCCGCTGTTTAGATAGAATTTTTGTTGTCCCGTTTGAGCACTGCTTTGCCCCATGTTTTTCCTGGAAATTAAACTTTAGCTTCTTTTATTATTGCAGTCTTTTTGAGTGACATATTATTAGTGGCTACTTCCTAAAATTCCTGTTTGCGTCTAGCAGTCTTGACTGCTGCTGTTTGAAAGAGTTTTGATTACTGGAAACTGCTCTTTTCTTCTGGAGCTGAAATAATATAAATTGAGTAAATAAATAGAACTGCATATTTTGTCTGAGTGAATACTTCTTTCACTGATTTTCAACTAATTTACAATGTTGTCATAACATTTTGAATTTTAATTCATAGGGGGCTTGCTGCCATATGATACATTTATTATATTGTTTCATTTGTTAGATACATACCTTTCATCAAAGAATCTGCTCCCACAGCAGTTTTCTTTTCAAATAATTTTAATAAAGAATTACAAATGAATAAAAACTAATCCAAACTACCAAAAACACAAAAATAAAAATACAAAAGAAAGGAAAAAAAGAAAAGAAAGTTCCTCTTCATTCCAGCAAGTAAAAGCAATTTAAATAGCTTATTGCCATTTCTAAATACAACATAAACTTTCTTCTCCCCATAACTCTCTTAACTAAAAAAAAAAAAAGTCCTCATCCATTATTCTTTATATTCAGCCAGGACCTGGTGAGAGAAAACAGATGTACTTAATTGTATTCCTTCCCTGAATTTTTAATAATCTTATTTCTTAACCCCTTGAAAGATAATAGTTTTGTGAGATGGCTTGAAGTAAGAGAACATGACTGCTCCAAAAGCACCGATGTTCTTCTGTGGTTGAGCGTAGAGTCCCAGTCCAGCACCTTAATCAGTCCAGCACACTGAAAAAACACAACAGTGAAGAGCCTAGTAGACATGTCTCTTAAATATGATGAAATAACATGGGAAGTTTCTGATTCCACTTGGATACAGATCAAATCCAGTATAATCTAGTAATTGTGCAATACCTTTCCTGGCAGTTTCCAAAAAGAGGCGAGCTGATCTATTTTAGTCCAAATTTCACATCAATTTCTGTCAGTGCTTTGGCAAATACTGTATTTTAAAGCTGAGTCACATACTTTCAATTGATTTTGATCTACACTTATTTTATGCCCTGCTTTAGAAATAGGATATGCATTGATTTTTTTTGCCTAATTGACATCATCATAGAATGTTCATGACTATTCCAAAGTAAGCTAACCTTGGACCGCTAGTTGTACTTTAGGGAGGCAGTATATTTATATTCAGTTTTCAAAATATCACTTGAAGATTGAAGAGCATTTACAACATGATGGACAGAAATATTAGAACTGATAAATATTATTGATGTGGGCAACCTACAACTCACAATTCCCAAATGAATATTTCTGAAATACAGTGTTATAATTTCATGCCAGTTAGAAATGAAGGAAATGAGACGTGGCCCAAGCTGCTTAACTAAACTAAACTAAACTAAACTAAACTAAACTAAACTAAACTAAACTAAACTAAACTAAACTAAACTGTATAGTGTATATATATGGATGGAAAGAGGGAGGGGGGAGAGAGAGAGATTAGTTTAATATATATAATGACAACATTGTTGAAAAGCATTGTCTTGCCTTTTTACTATAAATTCCTTCATTACTCTAGAGTTTAAGCAGTAATGTCCTTTAAAAGATGAAGTGGTACCTTAATTCATTCTTCTAATTAAAATATTACTGTTCCAGACAAATAGAACATTGCTGAAGTAGGCAGTTTGCTGTTTGATTCCTTTCTCTCTCTCAGATTTCTAGGTAATGCAATTAAGTTTCCATGCTTTTATAGTTGATTCAAGATGCTTGGAGAGAGAAAAAATACAGTCCATTAAAAAGTTCAGTTTTTAATCTGTAACATATCATTGGAGAAGATGAATGCTGATACAAGTATACTTTAATCACTTTTTTTTACTTAGTTGAAAGAATCAGTATTATAGAACAACGACAAGCCTTAATGAGTTTCAGAAGCAGTTCTAATCAATATATTTTACAGGATACCCACAGCTAAGCTTTTTCCTAGTGATTTTTAAAACGATATTGTTATATTTTGCTACTAATGAGTCTTTTATTCAAATTCAAATAAAGTAAGTAGTAACCTGATTCGTTCTTTGTGTTCTAAGAATATGAAAAGAAAGAAAGAAAAATGATGCCATTTGAAGGGCCTGGTTAAAAAAGTAAATTGGCTCATTGTTTTGCTTTTGTTGAAAATATCTGTAAAATGTTCATGTATTTTGTTCACAGTATAAGATCCCATTTAGTAGTATTATAATCTTATAAACACAGTAATACTTATTTACTTAAACCTTAAGTATTTATTTACTTAAATCTTTGTACAGTTTCCCATAAAATCTCTTGTGGCAATTTATAATCATATTTGAAAACAATAAAATAGTTACTTTCAGAAATTGCATTAAAAGAAAACAGGAAAACATTTATTTCTACCCTTCACACAAAAAGTCCTGGATGAAAAGAATGATTTAATTTCGAAGTGTAGTAGTCGCCACTTGGAAACCCCATCTGTAAGTGACTGCATGATGGTATTCACAACTTATGACAGTCATAGCAAGACCTCTCTGCACAATGTTCATGCCCTTTATAACAGAGAAAGCATTCTACTAGGCATCCCAATTTTATACATCTGCATACCAAGTTATTATTTCTTTGATATTTGACACATTCAGGGGAGTCATGGAACACCTGCATGATTTGCAATAGTGGCAAATACCTGTAGCTTGGGTGTAGGTTCTCTGAACCTTCACCCTCAACCTGGTTATGCACAAAGGAGTTTAACCCAGATATCTATGATCACATGGAGAATAATTGGGGAAAAGTGCAATGTGTTCTTGAACGCTTTGAAATAGCTATTTGATCCCTGTGTTCCTTCTGAATTTAAACAGAGAGCTCCTCCTCCTCTCCTCCTCCTCCTCCTCCTCCCCCTCCCAGTTCTCTTCCCCCTCCTCCCTCCCATCCTCCTCTCTCCTGTAATTGTAGAGATTATGATAGAAGTCCTGGCTCATAATAATTTGAATCGTTTATCTTCAAAGTATGTTATGGACCAACTGGAAAAAAGAGATGGCACTAATTGAAGAAGTAGTGTAGATAAGAAGGTTTCACAAAATGCTAAATAAAAAAATTAGATCTACATGTTGCCCAGATTCCTATGATGAAATGGATGCCTAAGAGATGCTGAAGTCGTCAACTTCATAGCTGAGTTGGGATTTCAGCTGAGATTTTTCTGCTTCAAGTCTGCACCTATTCTACAAAATCAGCCTTCCCAGCCGAGTGCTTTTTAAAATAATGTCAATCAATCAGTCATTCAGAAAACTGAGTATGCAGTATGAATGAGTAATATGCAAAAGAGAAATTATCGAGTTAATTATTGCTAGATGAAACCTAGCTAGGCAGGTTATCTGAAGGAGCATCTTCTCCTGTATGTATCAACCTAGACCTTAAGGTCATCTAATGAGGCTCTCCTCTAGTCCCCACCAAAGGAGACAAGTTAAGACTCTACAAGGGAGAGAGCCTTTTTATCTGTTTAGGGCTTTAAAGGTCAGACCAGCATTTTGAATTGGATCTGGAAATGGGCTGTCAGCCACTGTAAATGACAAAATACTGTTCTTATGCAGAGAATAAGGAAGATGATCTTGATTTTTCCATAATTAAGGTGATGATGAATGAAGTATAACTTAATGCACAATAGACGGATCATATTCAGAAAAGGCTTCGACAGATACTTTCCTATTTCACAGGAGTATAAGAAAGGTAAAGAGGTGCAGCACAATCAGACATTTAATATTCTGTTATTACAGCAACCTCAAACATACAACTGTTCCTTTAGAACATGGGTGTCAAACTCACCATGTCATGTTGCCATCACATGACATAGTGACGGTTTTTCCTTTGCAGAGCTAGTGTGGGTGTGGTCTGCGTGTGACACATCTGGCCTGTGGACTGCCACAGTTTGACAACCCTGCTTTAAAATAATTGGAAATCTCTCTGTGACAAGCAGGGCACCATTCAACTGGATTGATATACTATCTACAAACAGTATTTCCATCTTGTCTAAATTAACTCTCCACTTATTACCCTTCACCCAGACCGTTCCACAGCTGAGGAATTGACTTGGGACACCAATCATCTCACTTGTATTGGATTAGGAGGAGATACAGAGCTAGGTATCATCCTTCTATTGATAGCACCTAAGACAACTTCCAGATAACCTCTCCAGCAGCTTTATAGAGATGTACAGCAGAGGGAATAAAATGGAACCCTGAGGAACGCTATAACTTTGAGGCAGAAGAATAATCTCCCAGCACTAGCTTTTGGAAATGGTCACCCAAGTAGAAAGTATGGAAGCATTATAGTACATTGTAGTATATTGTACCCTCATATCCCAACTCTGATAGTCTAACCTAGAGAGACCTACTTGATGGTATAGAAAGAGATCCACAAAGAGTAACAGGATGGTACTTCTCCATCTTTCTTCTGGCCCTGGTCATCCTCACACAACTTTCAGGATGGTTTCTGTTCCATAAGCACTCCTGAAACCAAATAGAAATGGATATAGAAAATCAATTTCATCCAAGAATGTTCTCCCCAATTCACTGTTGGATCAGCCAGATTTAGAGGCATGTATGAGAAATTTTAAATTTCTAATTGTCAGTGGATCCCACCTACTTTTAATTTGAAATATAAAGCAAACCTTTATGTTAGCCATTCAAATAATAGTATTTCTGTTGTATAAAAATGACTTGTCTGAGATTTTTCTTTTCATTTGTTAAATGTATAGATTCAAGTTATTTTCTTTTATAAATTTTATATTTATAAATTCTCAACTTTTGGCAGCTTAGGAGCATATACTAATCCAGCACCAAAATTCAATTGACAGTTAAGCAAACTGGTTACTCTTTTATTGTGAATAAATAGCAATATTTCCCAAAATAGAGATGCAAGTGTTTTTTTTTTGAATTAGATAAATATTTACTCAGATGGAGATGACAATCTATGGCATTGCACCACTAGTATTTTTTTAGAAATGTATTCCCCTTGGAAGAGCCAAGGTGGCGCAGTGGTTAAATGCAGCACTGCAGGCTACTGCTAGATCAGCAGGTCAGCGGTTCAAATCTCACTGGCTCAGGGTTGACTCAGCCTTCCATCCTTCCGAGGTGGGTAAAATGAGGACCCAGATTGTTGGGGGCAATATGCTGACTCTCTGTAAACCGCTTAGAGAGGCCTGAAAGGCCTATGAAGCGGTATATAAGTCTACTGCTATTGCTATTGCTATTTCCTTCAAGTAGCACTTGTTAACTTATTTTGGGAATAAACGAACAGTTTATTATGTCATAGTAGGCCAACATAAACTTATTTTCATTTTGTGCGCTATCAGAACCTTTTACATTTTTCCTTTTCAAAAAACATTTTATGTTCTTTATATAGAGGATCAGCAGGAGCCATTAAGACTGCAACTCTTTTCTAGCATTTCTATTTTTTATTCTGTACCCCATTTTGAGCATAATGCTTTATTTCCTTCCTTTATAGTAAGGCTAGATTTTCATATAGACATAAGTTTTCTTTAATTACTAGAATGGGACATTTTTCTAGAGAAGAGAGGAGAAGGCAGTGAGGTGAATGTGCTGGTCCCAGTGATTTTATGCTTCTTAATATCAATTTCAAAGTATATATTTTTTTGCTTATCCCATTATCTGGAAATCATTGGTCTAGTGGCAGAACTGAATCCATAGAATCCATTTTATTTTCTTGCAATGAACAAAATGCCAACTAAAGGAATTGCTTTAGTTTCGTCCTTCAGTCTTTCATATCTACACAATGGACTTGATATTTTAGTATTCTCAATTTACGACCTTTCATATACTCACTGTTCAAAGTTATGATGCTGCTGAAAAAAGTGATTTACCACTGGTCCAGAGGTGAGTTGCTGCCGGTTTGGCCCAGATTGGCTGAACTGGTAGTATTGGCAGTGGGAGGCTCCATCCACCCACCCAGACACTTCTGTGCAGGTGCAGAAGCATTGCATGTGCACAGGAGCGCGCCCGAACTGGTAGTTAAAAAAAATTAGCAACCCACCTCTTCACTGATCCTTCATTAACAATTGTTGCAGCATTCCTGCAGTCACTTGAAATAATTTGGGAGCTTGGCAACCAGCATGTATTTATGATGGTTGCAGCATCCCTCACATGATCATCATTTGTGACTTTCCAGATGCTTCCAAAAAGCAAAGTCAATGAGAGTAGGTAGATTTAATTAACAACCCTGGCAAGTTGTAAAATTTGGTACAAGTTACTTAACAACCTTCTTGGCTTAGCAACAAAAGTTCTGCTCCCAATTTTGGTCATAATTTGAGGATTATAAATAAATCTAAAATCTATTATGTGTAGTTCTAAGTTCCTAATCTTTTTACAAACCTTGGGATAAAGGTTATGTGAATAGACATTTTAGGCTGATTGAATGAAGTGACCCTTAACTTACCCAAACTTCTAAGTAAAATCAAAATCCATAAAACCGTACAATTAAAATGAAAAATGAACATATTTAAGGAAATCAAAAATGAAAAATAAATGGAAAACGTTGAAGTAATATCAGAAGTCTAAGATTAACAGATGTCCAAAAGGTTACTTGACCAGGAAAACTTGACTAACAAAAAATACATTAGGAATAGAAGATCTAACTTTATATAAAGTTAGAGTGTTGGATCTGAGTGAGAGGACATATGGCTACTGTACGAATTCAGGTAAATTACTGTCTAACCTACTGATGGAGTTTTTGAGATACTAAGATAGGAGTGCTTTAGAAGTTCCTGAGCAGTTATGAAGAGTATTGTATAGTTAGTACAGAATTACTGTGTTCATAGAAACATAGTAATTTGAAACATTCTTCTTCATCTCAAGTGAAATATGACATAGGCAAAAGATATAGAAAATAAAATAAATACAGATTTAGAAATGCAAAACACAGTGTTTGCGTAGCCATTAGCCAGCAAATCAGGAAAGATTTATTGGTGTAGAAAGTTATTATCTACCATTTGCCTCATCCACCGTGTTTCCCATCATGAGCTGCTTTTGTCTTTAATATTTAAAAATAGTTTTAAAGAACCTTTTTGTGTTAAACTTTGGTTTGGAGGTCTGGGCAAATGTCTACCGAGATTTCAGCATGGTAAGATACTAACAGTTAAATCAAGGTGAAATGTTAAGTCAATGCTTGCATACCACCGAAATGAATCAGTGAGTTCAGTCACATGCACAGCCTCTTGTTATAATGACATTTACTGATTGCCAGAGAACATCTGGCAGAGATGGAAGTATCATTTTATTTAGATGTTCCTCAAAAAAGATAATAAAGTTATATTTTTTCCAGCCATTTATTTTGTTACAACATAGAGGATAATTTACAAAGAAACAGGTAAAAAGTCCAGTCCTTTTTTTTTTGTGTGTGTATATATATATATATATATATATATATATATATATATATATACACACACACACACACACACACACACACACACACACACACATATATATATATATATAGTGTTTGGAAAAAAGTTGCTATTTTTACATATTCTATGAAGATTAAATTAACCCTTAAAGGGAATTACATAATTACAGTAATGGTTTGCCATAAGCTGAAGGCACAGACAGCACTATATTATGTGGACTAATTTATTACTCATCTTTTTGTCTTTCACAGAATGTGGAGAAAATATTTGTGGAATTCAATCATAAAGAACTGTTTGAGTTCTATAACAAGGTCTGTATTGGTGTTTTAATAGATTTTTCCAGCATTTGATAACATTTCATTTCCTTTAGGTAGACTTTATTTAATCAACTCGATAGTTCTGACTTGTTCTTGCTTGTAAACACACAATGACTTCCTCCCCCGAAGCAAAGCTCTTCTGGATTATATCTTGTATATACAGGGTTTACATTTAATGTTTCAAATGGCTTTGAACAAAGTGGTATTTGCTATAACTTGAACCAGCAAGTTCTAACAAGAACCAAAAATACAAGAAATTCTGAAAAGCTTAAATCTATAAAACATACTTATTTACATTATATAGGTCAGTGGTCCCCAACCTTTTTATCGCCGCGGACCAGTCAGCCTTTGATAATTTTACCGTTGATGAGCGCGTCGATGACCAGCGCTAGTAGCGTAGCCTTGCGCAGGCGCAGTTCAGTATGGCTAGCGTAGATAGCGTAGCACAAACTGCGCCTACGCAAGGCTACGCTACTAGCGCTGTCTACGCTAGCCCTACGTAGCTGCGCAGGCGCTCTTAGGTTTTTTTCAGGAATCGGCCAGCGCTGAAGCGCTGAAAAGGAATGAGAAGGGCGGCGCTGGACACAGGGGGGCGGTGGGCCGCTGGTGACGTCAGAGTGCCACCAGCGGTCCAGTAACACCCCTTGTGCCAGTTAGCCCTAATTTGCATACAGAAAGAAACTATGGCCCCCGGCCGCTGCAGCAATCATGGCCCCCAGCCGCTGCGCGGCCCGGTGCCAGGTACTCCACAGCCCGGCACCGGTCCGCGGACCGGGGGTTGGGGATCACTGATATAGGTGATGAATTCATCCACTCATATCCATAGGTTTCCAACTTGCAAACATATATCAATAAAACATTTATTTACATTATGCAAGTGATGAATTCACCCATAGGTTTCCAAATTGAAAACATATATCTATATATTATAAGTGGTCACTGACATTTTTTAAACAGTTAGCTTTAATAATTGTGGAAATTAGGTTTTTTCCTTTATTAATGAATTATCTCATCAATGTGTGGCTATATTTAATTTGCATATTTTTTTATTATTTCTCTTCCATTTTTATGTTCCTAAATACCTTTTTTGTTTTATTTTGATCAAATAGTTAGAAACAATACAAATGCAGCTGGATTCGCTGACATGATACTATCTGAAGACTAATTTCTCCATTACATTCCAACTGTTTTGATACTGAAGATAAAATGGCTGAATATATTTGCTGAAATACTCAATGGCTGGTTCTCAATAAATGATTTAAGTTTCTTTGATCATTCACATTAGGTAAATGAAATAACTGTTAAGAAAGTTTTGGCTCCATGGTATTCAACTTTAAGTGAAGCAATGTACTATATTATTGTGCAGACTTTTGAATTATGAAGTCTGCAGTTTTTGTTTTGCATTTGCATTGTGGATGGCAGTTTATGTAATACTATAGCATAATAAACTGCATGTAATCATTATCCAAAGTATGCTTAAACAGTAAAAAAGATAATTAAATTGCTAAAACATTGGCTCCAATACTGATGTATTTTACCTATAAAAACAACACTACAAATACTCTTAACTTTGGACTATTTTAGTTTATTACTTAATGCTTTTATATTTGCTGCCAGATTTTCCAACTATGACAAATAGCAAGGTCTTCTTGTTTTTGAATGCTTCAGTGATGCTAAAACACTTTAAAGGACAATTGCCCTCACATGCATCAAAAAGAGAATAATGAGAATTTCTTAACAAATTCAGTTGTTTACTGGATGAACATTTTACCACCAAGGTTTGATTTTATAGATTCCCTGCTGGAAAGAAATTAAAATTAAATTAAAATTAAAAAAACAAGGCCCTTTTTAGTCAATCCAAAGCAGCAAGGACAAGGTCCAGTGGTACCTTAATGGTAAGAAGCCGATGAGTTATAATGCATACATTACATTACTAATTGGAAAAACTATGGATAATCTTTTACGTTTCCTAGCTTTCCCTAGGTCTCGTTTTCATTCAAAAACTACCTGCTGGGTGCACAAATAAGTGCATTTAACAATGCCAATTAACCTGGCAGAAGGTTAAAAGTCTCTGCCAAGTGTCCTTGGTGTAATAATTAATTGATTTTGCTGTGGTACATCTGGGATAACATACTTCGAATAGGATTGAGCAAGTCTCAGAAATAATATGGAAATATATTGGGCCTCAGGTGAACACAGCAGCACTTTTCTGGTATTCATTTAGGGGACCCACTTTTTCATGCATCCCTTAACTAAACCAGTAAAAGGAAAATACTTTTAAAAATTTTTTTTACCCACAAACTCAAGTAGTTTATTATGGTTGTGCAGTTTACTTGGAGAGATGCTTAATTGAACAATGCCAGAAACAAAATGCCATTCCAGTATAAAGTGGACCCAACAGAAGGATTAACTTCACCTCTTTGTTACAAAAGGTAGAGGTTTTGCCATCATGTGGAGGAAACTCCCTCCAGATCAGTGACAGAGTGATGGTAACAAATACAGCAGAATGCTTTGTACTAGGAATTGAAGGCTCTCCCTGTGAACAAAGAGCTTTGGCATACACACAAGCAGACAATCAAAGCCAGTGGAGAAGCTTCCCAGCTGCAGTGATCAGGCTTCTAGCACAAGAACAAGGAGTCATGAAAGCTAAGAAGTATTTTTTCACTTCAGTGCAGTGAGCTATTTTCTTCTGGTCCTTTCTTTAGCCATCACAGTACATGGCAGAGCCCATTGGAGAGAGAGTAGCAACATAGAGAAACTACATAGATTTCAGAGTGACACATCTATCTTTGTTTTAAAGTTTGCAATCATTATATTAGTGAAGGATAGGCAAGTTGAGGCAGCAGATGTCTTAATTATATTTTAGGGCAGGTGTCCTTCTTCTCTTGACAAAGGGTTCAGAAGGGTCTGAGGCCAAGGTTTTGAAACAGTTCTGATCTTTCATCCAGGTGGCCTTCCAGACAGGGCCATGCAGACAGATAGTAACTGATGGACTAAGGTGGATGATTTCTGCCACAGAAATCTTCCAGCTTTTTTCAACCCTGCAAGGAGATTATAAGTGGTTCTGTAAGTGAATCTCATGCTTTCTGTTATTGTTATGGTGAATGTAAAATTATGGATCATGGACTTGAACCTTGTCTGAAGAGGGAGCCTAACAATGTGGACCCAAAGGAAAATGATGTCTTCAACTCTAAGAGAATGAAGTAGCAACCTCTTCACCACCACTGTCTTAGGTGTTTATATATACACAGTTGATATGGGAAGATCATAAAAGAGGCAGCACAAAACTGGGCAGAAGTGGCTGTATTGATACTTGAGTGAGCAGTACTTCCCTAATGGCATAGCCATGATTGACATTGCCTGTGGATGATTTAGCCATTTGTACAAAACTGGAAAGGCTTTTGGGACATAAATGCCTTTGGTCCTATTAATAGATAGGAGGGCAATTGAATTAACCCCAAAATTTTATTTTTCTTTGCAAATTTATTCTATAAATAAACAATATAGGTCAGTGTAAAGCAATGTATGGTAATTGAAATATGTTTACATTCTAAAACTTTTAAAGGCTGTATTTATAGGGGGAAAGTAATATCAAATTATTGTCACTTAAAAATATGATTCAGAGAGAAATTAGTTTGCAATGTTCAAGTCAAGCAATTATTGATTGGCACATTAACACTTATGGAACTTTCTGCAAGATACTGCATTAATATTTCTGCAACTTTCCTATTTTTATTGAAAAATATCCACACATGCATTGCAGAAGGACTTTTTTTCTTACATTAAAACCAGTCTAAATAATTATTTGTGCAAACTCTTAAACTCACTTCAAATTCAATTAGGACTAACCTTCAGTTTTGCTCTACCTATTTTGTAGACAGTATGGATATATATAATCAGTAAGCAAAAATTAATTTTGAGGCACAGTTGGAAACAAGCACAAAACGTGTTGATTCATCTAGTTTCATTTAGCTTGGAGGCTATGATAAACTGATAAATTTATCAGATTATTAAAGCTATACAATTCTCTACCTTTCCAAATTATCCATATATATAATTTCCAAGCAGTAAGGATTAAAGTCTTTCAGTTCATGTACATTTAGGCTAATATACTTAAGAGTATTGCAACTCAACATACTAAATTCTGTTAACATGGTTAATATTTTTTTAAAAAGCAATGGATGTATGGATGGGAGTCTTTAAATAACTTAAGTTGTAAATATTTTAGATGGTGAGGATTGGGAAAAATAAATACCGTATTTTCACGACCAAAAGCCGCACCGGATTATAAGCCGCAGTATCAATTAACGTTAATTTTTCAAACTTTTTCCACATATAAAGCGCACCGGGTTATAAGCCGCACGTTTCCCGACGCTTCTGGACATCTGTTGCAGTCGCGAGGAGCGGCGCGAGGGTTCTTGGCGCTCCAGGGGGCCCCGGGGGCGGCTGGGAGAGGCGCACGGCCCGCCCCCCCCCTCCCTGGACGCCGCAGCAGCAGCCCCAAGCGCACCGATCTCCGCGTTTTTCGCATCGGGGCATGCTCTTGCAGCACACCCCGATGCGAAAAACACCGAGATCGGTGAGCCCGGGGCCGCCACTGCGACATCCAGGGAGGAGAAACCAAACCGCGCGCCTCTCCCAACTGCCCCCGGGGCCCCCCGGAGCGCCAAGAACCCCCGCGCCGCTCCTCGCGACTGCAACAGATGTCCAGAAGCGGCTCCTGGGGCCAATGGGGACCGGACCTCCAGCTCGACAGCCCCTGTCGCCCCTGGACGTCCACCGCAGTTGTGAGGAGCCGAGGAGAGTGCGGAGAAGAGCGCGCGGCGGCCCCCGGCGCTCCGGGAAGCGGGAGAGGCGCGCGGCCCGGTCTCTCCTCCCTGGACGCCGCAGCAGCAGCCCCAAGCGCACCGATCCCTGTGCCCCTCGCATCGGGGCATGCTCTTGCAGCACACCCCGATGCGAAAAACACAGGGATCGGCGCGCCCGGGGCCGCCGCCGCGACGCCCAGGGAGGAGAAACCAAACCGCGCGCCTCTCCCGCCTCCCGGAGCGCCAAGAACCGCCGCGCGCTCCCCCCCACACTCTCCTCGGCTCCCCACAACCGCAACAGACGTCCAGAAGCGACAGGGGCCACCGAGCCGGAAATCCAATCCCCACCAGCCCCAAAAGCCGCCTCTGGACATCTATTGCAGTCGCGAGGAGCAAAGCAGCTGGGAGATCTTTTTCCACATATAAAGCGCACCGGGTTATAAGCCGCACTGCCGATTTTGGATCAAAATTTAGGATTTTTAGTGCGGCTTATGGTCGTGAAAATACGGTACTTCCATATTCCATGTTTTAGCATGACTATAACGTTACTGAGGAATAAGGGGCTAAAACAATTTCAGATTTCCAGAGGCTCTTATATGTTGCAGCATTTATACTGCTTGAATGTTAAAATAAAACAAGTCAATAAAGATTTTACTGCACAATTGTCTTTACTGAACTTGTTTGTTTGTTTATTGTCTCTTGACTTTATTATGTTTTAATAAATAACTCAAAGAGAACATGGTTAATATTCCTTCCTCCTATTTTCCCAGCATACAATAACAACCTTGTGAGATGAGTTGGACTGAGAGAGTGACTGGTACATGGTCACCCAGCTGGCTTTTATGCCTAAGGCAGGCCTGCAAGTCAGAGTCTCCTGGTTTATAGCCTGGTTTCTTAACGTCTAGGTCAGTGGTTTTCAAGCTTTTCTACACCATGGACCCCCCCTTTAAATACCTTCTGTGGCCACTGACTGTGGCCATGGACCCCCAAGACATAATACAAAATTTAAATCATAACATTTCTAGCTTTCATGGACCCACTGTGACAACATTGCCACCTTCCCCAGGGGTCTGCAAACCAGAGGTTGAGAACCCTGCACTAGATTAAACTAGTAAAAAAACCCCAAACACTAGACATGATTTTCATGCAAAACACATCGTGTTCACTTCCAGTAGCTAGCAAACAAGATCTACTTAACAAGAGGATGTTGAAGATCTGAAAATATGGTGTTTTCTGCTTTTCATCATTTTATTAATTTTCCAGGTTGTTTTTGCTTTATGTTGCTTATTAACAAATTAAATTTGGTTTGTTGGTTGGTCTGAAATCTTGGAGAGCTGCTGCTAGAGTAAGAAAAACTGGATTTGCTGGCCAAGAATTTGTTCATGTTCTTTATCAAGACATAAGTTCCCATCCACTGCAAGCCAAATGAAACAACATAATTCTGTACAGAAATGCTAATGGTAAAAGCACAGCTATCATTTTTAAGGAGCTAAATGCCACTTTTGTTTAAGCAAGACTAAAATGGAATAAATACAACAGATAATTGTATTCTATAGTTCTGTAGAATTTCTGAAGTGACTAAAGCAAAACGTCTACCTAGCTTAAAAATATGAATTATCTCCAGAATTTGTGATAATTTATGCTGAAAGATAAAAGGGAAGTGGGAGCATTTTTGCATTAAGCAATATAATATAAAATCTTAAGATACTAGATACTTTGTTTCTTTTTATTTTTGTTTTATTTTTGCTAAGCTTAGATAGCTATAACTGAGCCACAAAGAAGAGGGAGTCAAACTATTCTTCAAAGCACCTGAGGGTAGAACAAGAAGCAATGGGTGGAAAGTAATTAATGAGAGAAGCAACTGAGGAGAAATTTCCTGACAGTTAGAACAATTAATCAGTGGAACAGCTTGCCTCCAGAAGTTGTGAATGCCCCAACACTGGAAGTCTTTAAGAAGATGTTGGATAGCCATTTGTCTGAAACGGTATAGGGGTTCCTGCCTAGGCAGGGGGTTGGACTAGAAGACTTCCAATGTCCCTTCCAACTCTGCTATTGTATTGTATTGATCATCAAAATCAAAATGGTATTGAACATATTACAGGATTATTCTTCATGATTCTAAATAGTATGTGTACCCGAGAACTGAAGAGCATTTGGAATTTATCTGAGATATTCACTAAAAGTGTTTTGTCATTATGTCACTATTAACGTGATAAGTCTGAGGAAAAAAAGAATAATTTTTAAGGAGTTTTATTGAAGCAAACCTCTAAAAGCACAAGAAATTGACTTTTAACCAGATGATTAAGCATAAATGTTTTTAGCATGAGTGGATTCTGAAAAGAAGAATTTTCTATCTGCTGGAAGGCCACATTAGACCTAGATCTACACTTTTACAGAGATCACTTAATTATTGCTCTTATTACTATCAGCTTGACTGGGGCAAACCTGGAGGATACTTGATTCACTCAGCAATTATTATATGGCTTTTTAAAAGCCTGCTTTTGATCCTTTGCTGTGATTAGAGCCTTTTTAACCTCACTCTTTTTGCCTTCTTTTTTTAAAATATTGTATGCTTCATCTTGCTATCCACTTGGAATCCATCAGGATTGGAGCAAGCTATAAATACTTGAAAATAAAAACAAAAAGTAAGTGCTAATTGTGTGATCTGCAAAGGGGAAGGCAGGCTTTGATTGTTTTAATAGTCCTAGTCCATTTTCACTGACCTGCATATCCACTTGCTATCTACTGGAAAAGGATATTCTGTTCATGCATATAGAAAGTCTTCTGAAGCAGATCAAATTGGAAGGAAGGAGACCACAAATTAAATCTCTTATCAATCCACACCCCATTTTACATAAATTGGGACCCCTTGCTTATTGTGCTTCAGTTGGGTTCTATTTCTGTAAACAATGCTCTGTCTAGTTTGGCCACAGTATACCATTTGTCAGTGAAATCTCTAGAATTTGTTGACATTCACAATTATCTGGGTGGCGCGCCAGCAGCATCTTCCAAATGAAACAAGGAAATGTACATTGTGTCAGAATCTTGCATTAACTCAATTAAAAGGTTGACATAATTTTTATTACTTTGCACTTTCTGGCTGTAAGTTCGTCTATAATTAGAGAAGCAATCAGCACGATCAGAGCTTGCACAAAGCAGGTATATGTTGTGTAGTTATTTAGACAATTAACTAGTTACTGTAGTTAATTTTGCAAAATGAAACTTTTTCAGTGTTTTTATTGTTATTTGATAACACAGCACTCTTTCTTCAGAGTTGAGTTGTAATTTAAGAAGCAATGCATAAAAAACTCAAAAGGAATTGAGTTTTTCCCCCAGGTGCATTCACCTATGAGAAACCTAATAATTCAAAATAGCCATTTCTATTTAAATAGGTTTCAGGGCCAATTTTAAAATGAATTGGGTTTCCCCCCTTTTTTAGAGATTCCCCTGCCCCCCAATTGTTTGTGTTGTTGCATATTGTAATTTTCAGGTTCAACTAAATAGGCCTTTTTATCCATCAGCAAAACATTTAAATCTTTTTATTAGATTATAGCCACTGGTGGCACTTAGCTTTTTGCTCTGTTTATTTCTCTGTATTGTTATCTCCAATAATGCGTAACTGCAGATGTTTATTATCTGAAGAACATTTTTTGTGCTTAAATTCTTCTCAACCAAGAAACTAACAAAAGCCTCAAGCAAAACTTCATCACTTTCAGCCTAATTTATTTAAGAGGAGAGTGGTATGAATAAAACAGTAGGTCCCCATATATGTCACACTGAGTTCCTTTGGGGAAATGTAAGATATGGGAATGGCAGGTAAAGAACACATGCAGCTATATGATGCTTCAGTAGAGGATTCAGTAATGAAAGAACAGAAGCCCATCATTTTGGAATAAGATTTCCTGTTCTGATGATCATGATAACCAAGAGGAAACAGCTTAGGATAATGAAGCATGAAATGCTGGCATATTGTATCTTGGGCCTCATAGGCTACTTTGCTTGCAGTTCTTTTTCTCTGATCTGCTGCCTGTGGAATTGAAACTAAGCATGGATGAGAATTTTGCTGATTGGGTGATGAGATCTGTGATTTATTAAATTCTGCTTAATGTGGAATAAAACTTCATGGAGAGAAGTTCATTGGGAGTGTTGAGAAATATAATCAGGAGGAAGAAAAAAGTCCCAGTGACCAAATCAATCAATCAAACAAACAAACAAAAGTTTTGCATCCGTACTGTTTTACTAATGCATTAAAATTGTGGCCTCTATTGGTTTTAAAACTCTCTCTCTCTCCCTCTCCCTCCCTCCCTCCCTCCCTCCCTCCCTCCCTCTCTCTCTCTCTCTCAGAGAGTGTGTGTGTGTGTGCAAAAATTGTGGGGAATACAGGTTTATTCAGTTCCTCATACAGTACTTTAGAACAAAATATTAGTGTTTCAAAAATTTTGTAGATGAAACAGAAATATGCATAATGGTCATGCTTTTTTACAAATGATTTTTAGTGTGCACACTGGAACTATAATAATTTTAATATACATACTGAGAATTAAATGCATATTAAATATCATGTTCATATGTCTTGATCTCTTCACAAACAGTACTGAAAACTATCCAGTGAGCCAGGCTCTATATAGCACAGTTTTGTCTGTTTCAATATTAGATGATAGTTATTTCTACACAAGCACATTATTCCTTCATAATTATTAATTTGCGATTCTACATTCACATATATATAACAGTGGCCTATAGGCTGCTTGCAATTCTCTGGTTCCAATTCCATTCCCCCAACCCTAAATGTTGGTGGGAATCCATTATATTGACAGAATGATTTTTGAGATAGATACTATATTTTTCGGAGTATAAGACGCACTATTTTCCCTCAAAAAAGAGGATGAAAATCTGGGTGCATCTTATACACTGAATACAGCATTTTTGGCCTCCTGAACCCCCACCTCCTTTCCAAAAATGGCCATGCATTTTGGGGAGGGCAAAAATAAGCGAAAATGGGCTGAGTTTTGTTCATTTTTGGGCCCTCCGGCCCCCAGAGCACTCTATAAACCTCCTAAAGGCTATGTATGCCTTTTTTTTTGGATGAAAAATGGGGCATTTTTTGCTTGTCCCCCACAGCCTCCAGGAGCACTCTACAAGCCTCCTAAAGAATATGCATGCTCTTTTTTTTGACAAAAATGGGTCATTTTAGGAGGTCTGCAGAGTGCAAAACCTTTTTTAAAAAATTTGCCTCTTCAAAATCTTGATGCATCTTGGAGGACCCTACGTCGCTACGAAATGGTCGCCCAATCTCGATGCTCCGAGATCGCCACCAATACTTTTTTTGCTGGGTGGTCCAATCGGACCTAAACCGTCCTGTAAAGACAGTGGACAGGAAGACTATGTTCTGCTGATCACAGGTACATCACAAAGTCCCTGATTGATGCAGGAGAAGGTCTCTCAGCTGGCATTAAAAATTAAGCCCCCAGGCTGATGAAGTAGGGACGGTTCCAAAATGGAAGGAAATAGAAGAGGAAGTGTTTACAGCTGGTGAGGAATTTTTACCTGTTTTAAAAGAGTCTGCTATAAACAACTTAAAGCTAATTTAAATCTAAGAATAAAAGAAATAAGTGACGGAATTAAAGTTTGGATGGTTTTGGCCTGTGTGTTATCTTAATTTTTAAACATTTTCATGGATTGAATTTATGCAAACCGTTTATTCATCACTACATGTGTCTTTTACTCTTTCTTCTCTATTTCATGTAAGAATTTGCCTTTTTTTAAAAAATTGAAATATTAAAAGATACAAAGAGAATTGCAACAATTGTAACAATGAAGGGAGAGATAACTGCTGCTTGAAGACTGGAAACTTGAGTACTGAAAATAAAATACTTTTACTTTCACTACTGATTATCTTGGTCTGGAACTTTAAAGTCTCACAGTTTCTTTATAGAAAGTGATAAGAAGTAAAGCACCATTTGTTTATACAAATGTTTCTTTGAAGTATATCCTTAACCAGAGATCTCATGGTGAACCAAGGTTTAACCTTGTAAAAATCTTCCAAGTCAGAGCAGCAGTGTTTTAACAGCTGGAAACAATGGCTTATTTCCAATAACATAAACTGTCAGCTTGCAAGAGATAATATTAGCAATACATTTGAGAAAATGTTTGAAAAAATTAGAGCACTTAACAGAGAAATATGATTAAAAGGATAAAGGGTTATCAAATGGGAAAAATAGAGGGTAGAGTCCTAAGCAATAAAGAGAAAAATGACTACAAAGAAATCAAATCTGCTGACATCTATGGTAAATGATTTCTGTCTGGAAATGGAAAAGGTGGAATATGGAAAGGGGAACTAGATGGATGGGAACCCTACCCTAGATAGCAAGACACAGAAGAAGAAGAAAAAATAAAAGAACTTATGGACTTAAAGGGAGAAATTTTATTAGTAACACCATCGATAACAACACTGACAATTAAAGACAAGCTGATTAAGGAAAAAGAAGAAGGACATCGAAATTACATGAGAAAATCAATAAACAATGAGTTGCAAAGAAGAGTCCATACAAACTTGATTAAGGAGGCGATTAGAGGACTGATGCCACAAACGGCAGAAGACATGAAACTGTTTCGCTACTGGAAAGATACAGGCTGATAGATGAAAGTGTTTAATTTAAAACTAGTTGGACAGTGAAATTTAGTGACAATAGATATGGTTAAATAAACAACTGAAAATGATAATAGTGTATACATATGTATTGGTATAACAAGTAGTAATTGAATATGAATATTGAAGGGTACCTATGAAAGGAGGATGAGAAATGCTTTGGTTACATATAAAGATTAATAAAAAAGAACTAAATTATGATAATGGATATAGTCAAATAAAGGAGAGATAATGATAACAATGTATATATAGGTATGGGTAAAACATGGGGAAATTGGATGTAAATTGTAAACAGTGATTTGGAAATGAAGATTAGAAACCTTTGTTACTGAATGTTATTGATGTTTAGCTAGAATAGGCTATAAGGAATAGTGTTATTGGGATACTAGAAATAGCAAATGAGATGCCAGTATGTCTTGAGTTTTGGTATGTTTTATGATGAAGGATGTTTAAACAATTATAGTCAAATGAGAATGGGGGTAGCATGATGGTAATATGCACAAATATACAGTATTTGATTTGAAATTAATAGAATTAATATGAATCATGGATGACTGTGAAAGAAATGCATGAAATTTTTTTGTAACCAACTGATACACTTTCTACAGTATGTAAAGAAAGAGGATTTTTTGTGTTGTGTTTGTTTTGAAAAAAAAAACTTAATTAAAAAAAAATCTTGGTGCGTCTTATACTCCTGTGTCTTATACTCGGAAAAATATGATATGAAGTGAAAATAGATGCTGTGCCTTATTACACCCAGTTAAATAATGTTGAGCTTTAAACATTTGAGATGAGTTAATCTCTCATCCTGAGAGAGATGAAATTTTCTACTGATGTTTCTCCTGTCGTCAGTAGTTCTGTGACCAAAACCACAACCTCCTTATGTACCTCTCTCACTAAGGGATGCTGCCTTTAATGCACCTGTAACAACTGTACCACAAGATTACATTTTTCCACTTTCATGTAGTTTTTAAAAGTCTGTAAAACATGAAAAAGCAAGGAAGGTTTGGGAATGTTGTCATCAAGACTAAGCTGTCATGAGTGAAGTGCTGGTTCAAATACCTTAATCATCTATGAATTTTAATGGTTTCAAGGGGGAAAACATATTATTTCTGAGTGAAACCTTCCGAACAAGATTGCCATTTACAGAGCTTCTTGGGAAAAGAGCAGGCAGAGTGATAATACCACTCTAATAATAAGCTGCTGAATAATATCTTTCAGTAGTGGAACTGACCATGTCCCCACTTTCCTGGATTTCTGAAAACAATTTCCTCTGCCTATAATATAGTGGATGAAATCCAGTGAACATTTTGCATCACCCATCTCTTGAACTGAATGGGCCTTTCAGAAGAACAGTATTAATTTTGCTCGATTGCCTGAGAAAATTGCTCAGTGGATTCAGCTCCATATTAATCTCTTATTTGTCTCCCGAGATCCCTGCTTAAAGGACTTGCCATTTTCCCTAGCCCCACTCTCCCCCCACTTTTAGTGGGCTAGTTTGTTTAGCACTTCTTGAACTGACAAAGTGTTTCATTTTCTTTCTAACACTTCACTTCAATAGTCTGTAAAATGCATCTGGGAAAAGAGCCTTGTCTTATCCATCAGCGTTATTTCAAATAAGTTTTTTAAAAATCAAATATCAATACTGTTTAAAGGAAAGATACAAGGGGGAAATTGTCAGATTGTACATACACATTTGCTGAATTTGTTGCTGAGAGGTGAAGGTTGTGTGGTTAATAACGAAACAAAAAAACCAAACCCAAAATTGCTGAGCTCTGGGTATAGCACATAGGATACAATTGGCAATGTATTCTGTTTCCAAGCACCCATATAAAGAAAGAATGAGAGTCTGTGTTATCTTTTTTTTCACACTTTATATGAACAGCAATTCAACACATAAAGGCCTTGTTTCTTACTTTGATACTATAGCTCCTTTGATACTAAATGCACAATGTAGCAAAATATGAATGTGGTTTTTTTTAAAAAAACAGGCCTATATTTTCATCCTGCAAAAAGCCTTATTAATTTGACTTCCTAAATTGCCTTTCATTTTCCTGTTTCAGGATAGCTGAGAGCCGGAAGGAGCTGTTCAATGCAGGAAATTCTGTCTAAGGAAGGATGGGCTCCTTAAAGCTAGGAATAATGCATCATTAGCATAAGTTAATCAAATTCAATATGTCTAAGTGATAAAGATAAAGGTTCCCCTCGTGCCTATATGCTAGGCATTCCCAACTCTAGGGTGCGGTGCTCATCTCTGTTTCAAAGCCAAAGAGCCAGCGTTGTCCGAAGACATCTCCATGGTTATGTGGCCCGCATGACTAAATGCCAAAGGCACACGAGACGCTGTTATCTTCCCACCAAAGGTGGTTTCTATTTAACATGCTTTCAAACTGCTAGGTTGGCAGAAGCTGGGACAAATAATGGGAGCTTACTCCATTATGCGGCATTAGGAATTTGAACCGCTGAACTACCGATCTTTCTGATTGACAAGCTCAGCATCTTAGCCACTGAGCCACTGCATCCCTGTCTAAGTAATACAACTCAAAAAAAAAAAATATCATACCAGCCCCGCTCCCCGGCTGTAAATTAATTATTCTGCCTATTTAATTTGTATGTCCTGGCCTGCAAATTATTCAAGCTAGAGATGCTGCCATATTTTCCTTCTCCTATGTGACTTCTTGGGCAGAATTGGAGCTATCTTCAGATTTATTGTGCTGTCTGGATCAGGGGCAGCTGCCATTTGGAACTTTTGGAATCCAGAACTTGAAACATATAAATTTCATGGGGTGGAAAGGCTATAGGCTACTATTGGGGGGGGGGGGGTAGGGGTTGGGGTAGGAGCATTTCACAAAAAGTCTTTCACATTGAAAAAAGAAGTGCCATTTGAAGCCATAAATGCTTCTGTGGCCTTTTAAAGGTCAATAGAAAATATGTTTCTTAGAAGGGTTTCTGCAGTTTTCGGGGGTGACGTCATATTCAGCCAAACCTGGATGCAGGTGTGAAACAGGACTTGAATAAACTGCAGGAAAGAACTGGTTGACTATGAACTTGGAATGTTTTTGCGTAGGGTTCTGGGGCTCAAAATATGGCACTGGGCCAAGTTATCTATGGGCCTCCTTCTCCCTAAGGACAGCTACCTATTCTACCACATCAGATAAGGTGGGCATGCTCCTAGTCCTTTCCCTTAAGCGTCACCATCTTGTGCAATCTAGGAAGCGTGCTTTTTCCATTGACAGCTGCTATGGAATTCCCCTCTCCTTCAAATTTGGTTGAGCTCTAGCCTCCTAGCCTTCTAAAATGACCTCGTTTTTCCTCAGATAGACAGATAGTAGAGTGAGGTGGATGAGATAATTTAACAAAGGGCTGCATGTGGAAGTTTAACTTTGGTGCCAGGTTTTTAATGTGTATGGTTTAAATAGATATATGTATTGTTTTCTTTAATTATTGAAGTTGTTTTACTTGTTGATTGGAAGACACCCAGAGTTTGATATTAGATGGGCGGCTATATAAATGTTCTAAAAAAACACAAACAAATAAATAAATAATGCTATAAGCTTCAAAATCCAGTTTTTGGAAATACAAAATGACGACCATTTGGGATTCAAACGATATCACAGACCCAAGATAAACTTCCAGTTGTAGCTCATGATCTTTGTGTAATGAGGTCAGATGGCCTGAGCATATCTAGCTAGCTATATTTTTATTGATATACTTTCCTTTTAATATCAGGCTTGACCTTCTAATATTATAAATAAAAATACCAATATTTTATAAGATTCTTAAAGTGAATATAAAAATTAAACTTAAAAAAGTAAGTCTTTTCTTTTAGAGTCTTTTAATGGATAAAGAACTTAGAGAAAAAGGTGAAACTTTGCTATTGTTGACAATAGCAAGTATGCTTTATGTACAAAAATACAAAGATACTCTATTTCATCTAATGGCTGTGAGGCAGGAGAGAAAGGTAGTATAAAAGAAAGGTATCTAATACTTCAAGAACCATACTATATAAAACAGAGGTCAAGTGGTTGAGCAGGTGGAAATTTACTTCTTACTCATAAAAAGGAGAACTTACTTAAATCCTGCTTACAGAAAAAAGAACTTGTTTAATGTAACCCATACTTGAATAACCTATGTACTAAATAATTCCTGTAACTGACCATAGGACTTGTGCAAAGGGATGTAGATCAAAAGTAACAGATAGTGTAAGATAAGACCTACCCATATAACCCACCCACATATAGAAGTATAGCAAATTCATCACTTATTAAATTTCCTCTTTTTAGTTGCGCTTCTTCTTTCTTGGGTTTTGTACTGATAAAGAAGGTGGCATAGCCTATGTCTGGGCAGTGCCGGGTTTGCGAAATATATAAAAGTAACATCCTGGGCATAACCCGGGGTTCAGAATCTGTCATGTTAATGCTTTGAACCACTGCGCAAATAAACCTGAGTTCTCCAACCCTTCATGGTCTTGTGTCCTGAATTGGTAACAAGATTGGCTTCAACATTTCTGGAGACTGTGGCAGGACAGAAGGAGCCTTGGGGCTCTCTAGAGGGCCACCCCGGTGCCGGGGCCCTGTCGAGTTAATGGAAACCTCCCATGCGCCATCGGAGGTTTCATTCCAAGGGACTTCCCAATGACACAGGACTCCGGCGGTGGCAGTTGACACCTCCAAGAACCACCTGTGAAGGGAAAGGAGACCAGGCAAATTCTCCAGTCAGCTGGAGGACACCTGACTCGGCAAGAGTAAGTACAAATCCTAGTGTTATCTCGAGAGGAAGGAGCCCTCTACCTTCATCTCAAAACCCTTTTCCCTGTTTGTCTTGCCTGGTGCCCTGGGAGGATCATGGGAGGGGGTGGCAGTGTGCCTGTTACTCTGCTGGATTGCATGTTAAAGAATTTTAAGGTACCTTATGTGTCTCAGGACTATGGTATTAAGTGGAGTAGGTATACGTTGAGAACATTTTGTGAGAAAGACTGGCCAGATTTTAAAATAGGCTGGCACGCAAAAAGAATGTTAAATCCTCCATTGCTGTAAGGGTACATCAGATAGTGTTTCACCCCTGCTAGGGCACCCTGACCAAGCCCCCTATATTGATGTGTGGCTCAACCTAGCTCAGATACCTCCACCCTGGATCCAAAAATGCAAAATAGAGCAATGCTGACTCTTTGCATCACGAATTTTAGCACCCTGGAAAGGAAAAGGGGCCCTTCCAGTCCTATCCAGCTACTCGAAGGAACTACCTCATCCACTGCTGTATGTACCCTCCTACAGATTAAGAGCCCCCCCTGTCATGAGCTTCAACAGACAGGGGGAGCCCTTCAACATCCTCAGGGGCCATGTGGCACCTAGATATGCTGTTCCCCATGTTGAAAACCTCCGAAGATAGGAAGAGCTGAAGTCAAGTCATAGATTGTCCAGAGGCCCTGGATCGGTTGGTCCAGGCGAGTCTATCCCCGCAAACTGCTTTATTAGAAGCAGAGGAAGAAAGGGAACAGGAGGACGACTTACTTGGAGCGATGGGGGGTGGTGGTGGTGTACATCAATAGAGAGCAGAGAAGAAGAGGGACCAATAGTGAAGCGAACTAGGGCAAAGACCGAACACACATCTTTGACTGCCCCCCCCCCCCTCAGACAGATTGACCAACTGGTTGTTGATCAAGATGATCCCATCAGTACGGCTACTGCTCCCTTATTCCAGCATGTGCCTTTTACTACATCAGACCTCCTTAATTGGAAATTTCATTACGGCCCCTTTAGTGAGAAGCCAGATGAAGTGGCTGACCTGGTGAAGACCACAAACCCACGTGGATGGATCTTCAACAGTTGATGGGGACTTTGTTTAATCCCGAAGAAAGGGAAAAGATTAGAATCGCAGTGTCAAAGATTGTGAAGTCCCATTGTCTCTGGGATGAAATCTCGAAAACTATGTTGAGGAATGCTTCCCCTCAAAGGACCCCTCTTGGAGTCCTTATGATAATCTCTGAGCAATTGAGGGCTATTAGCAACTCGTAGTGGGGCAGTACAGGTGGCAGGAAAACCAGCCGTTAATATGTCTAAACCTTCCTTAGTGATGCAGGAAGCCACTGAGAGCCCGGAAGCCTTTTAAAGTAGGCTGCTGGAAGCCTACCAAATGTATAGCCCCATCGATCCAACAGCACCTGAAAATGCTCGAATGCTGGGCATGACCTTCTAGAAAAACTGGTAGAATTAGCAGAGATGGCAGAGAAAAGAATACATCCAACTTTGTTTCTACTTGGAATGCACTTCTTGATTTTGCTGCTTGAGATGGACAAAAAATGAAACTTTGGCATTCAATTTTTCTGATAAGTTTGCTATTATAGAAATGGCTAGTACAAATTAAGTATGTAAAACTAAAAAGTTGAGGCTGCAATGTAATTATTTTATTCTATTGTGCTAAAAGGAATCAGAAGTCAATGCTTTTATTTCTTTTTTCCTCTTTACCCTAAACTTCGTTTCCTACTCTTTCTCTTCACAATTTACACACCTATTTTATACTTTGATAAGTTTAATAAAATTATTATCAGACAAAAGCTTTATCCAGATTAAAAAAATACCAACATTTTAGAAGAATGAAATTTACTGAATAGACTTGTATCAGCCCTATGATTATATTTCACTGCATCAATAGGGCCTAGTCTAAACCAATTTTCAGGTTTTTTCTAGGCCTTGGAATTGAAGGCTCTTTGTATATAAAATATTATATATATAATCTCCATTTTTTTAAAAAAAAGCAGAAGGACCTTACCACCACCACCCGTCCCCCCAGGCTCACATGGACTTTGAAAAGTCAGATTGTTGAACAACAGTCTGAACAACAGAGAGGTCCTGTGCTTTCTTGCACATCAGCTCTCAAAAACATATCTGAGATCATTTTCCAAGGCAGCACAGCCATATCTTGTGTTGCTACAATTTCTGTGCGAATATCTTTCAGTCATATTCAAGATACTGGAGGTTTAATGATGTACCATTTTAAACCTCAGTATATGCTGCTTACAATAACCTATTAAATAACTGGTGATAAAGAAAAGGAAGAACAATCAGTGTTATGTCCCTAATTATTTGTGTTTAGTAAGTGTACCAGTCTATTTAAAAACCAAAATCAGTAACAGCAGCAGTTCTGACTAAAGGAAAAAAATGAGGCTGTTATATAAGGAGGTGCTATCTCTTGTTTTCCCTAGAGCAGAGGTGTGCTTTAATTCCTGACATACAGTAACAGCAGCATCTTTATATATCCCCCTCTTATAATAGCTGCTCTTTGGAACTATGAAGATTACCTGAGATAGAATTCTAAATGAATTTTTACAGTATGGAACAGACGGGGAGGAATTTGGGGGTGGATGTAAATCTGCTTCTTAATAAGGACTGCTCAGATGATATCCTTACTTGTTAAGACTTAGCATGTTAGCACTCCTTGTCTTCTCTAAGTCACACAGTGATGCCATTGACTTACTGGCCATTCATAGAGATAGTGTGATTGTATGCAACAGAGAGTAGGCAATAGTTAACCCAGTATGAACATTAGCTTTTACTGTTTTAGAGCTTTACTGAAAACCTATTGGAAACCTATTGGATGATTTTAAAACTCATATGTACTTGAGACCTCCTTAATCTGCTGCTTTCCAGATGATCTTTGGATACATTGGTTAGAATTTCTCATAATTACAGTTCCACAGCACTTCTAGGATACCATTATTGTAAATGTAACAATAATGCCAGCAAAACTTTATTTTAAATTTGTGAATGCACATTGTATTAATAGCATTGTAGTGTTTATATCCTTAAATAGAAAATAAAAAGTATAACCCAATTATGTAATAACTTCATGAATTCAAAGAGAAAGACAAAGAAATTATTCATTCTCAAGAAAACTTTCATAGTTATTTGAAAGTATGCATACATTATATTTTCATTTTTGGTACAGTAGATCTATCAGTTAATATCATAAATTAACCTTTAAGTATAACGTGACTTAATTGCTTGATATTACAGTAAATTAAACTTGCTTCTCCCTCAAATATTTTTTGGATAGATTGTCTTACCTCATGCAATAATCTAAACATTTGAAACTGAAAACAAATACCTGAATATATACTAGTTGACCATACAAAGAAATATATAATCTCTAAATATGTCTGCATTCATCTGACATCAATACCAGTCAATTATAGTAAGATTAACAATTTAGCATTAATTGGGATTTCCAGCATGCATCCATCAGACGATTTTTACATGCTAGAATAGTTGACATTAAGGTACAAAAGACAATTCTATTCTTTCCCTGGCAAATGTTGGTTTCTGCACATGAGGTCTTATAATCTATTAAAGAGTTTTGAAATGGAAGTTTTGTTTTATTTTAATCTATGAAATAATCCTGAAGAACAACTGGGAATAAATTCAAGGACTATTTCCTTTGGAATAAGGAAATTTCATACATATATGGGGAAAATACTCAGTCATGTAGCTTTAAATTCATTTGTTCTTGAAAAATAACACTTTAGCTCTATCACATCAAAGACAACAAAAATAATCAGACACAAGATTTATCTTGCTTAATTGGTACTTTATCTTTTTGCATACAGTATGTGTCTGCATTTTGATATAATTAAACTGTTTAAACAGAAAAGTCAGACTTTATAATGGTTCATTGGGTTAAGATCCTCAATGCTCTGCTCTTCATCCAGAAATAGAAACTGAGGTAAATTTACCACTTATGACCACAGAGCAGCATGATATCTCTTCATTCCAAACTTCAAGCTGCTGATCCACACAGCAGGAGAGAGATTCATTTTAAATTAAATTCCACATGCCGAGAACCAGACTTTAAAAGCAATGAGGCAAAATTGTTGCTTTGACACTGCTGGTTCTAGAAAAGTCTGTGCTAAGGGTCTTTGGTCCCCTCTATTTTCTATGAAAATTATTTTTTCCTCTTAGCAACATTAATTAAAAAAAAAGAGGTATGGAAGGTCTTTGAAAAAGGCTCTGTTGAATACCAACAATAGTTGTCTTTCTATTATTCAACAGAAGACAAAATAAGGGCTATATGGAGCTTAGAGATATAAGGGATATATAAAGCTTAGCAAAACAACTCATTTTAAAAAAAATAAGCAGCTATTATGCAGGGTCCAACTACCTTAGTGTGTGGGGAACTGTGGATTATATTATGGAATGAAGGACATATGATGTGCCTCAACATGCCTTCATTAGCTGTAATTAATTTTGTTGCTATAGAATTGCCTACTCCTCCTGCCGCCTCTATGCTTATAATTAGATGAGGAACACTCATTTTTCAAGAGTTTACAAGGAAAAGCTATTAGCTTCATGCAGGCAATTGGCTGACACTGTCTATGCTTCTCAAGCTTTTTGTAGAAACTGGAGCAGGGAGGGTAGGGAGACCAAGGGCAAATTACTCCTGAAGCTATTATAGAAAAAATGGAATCACATATAAACAGCAACAACAAAAATATGGGACTTGCATTTAGACACGTGTTTCTAAGAGCCAAAGTATTGTATGCTTTAGAGAGGGCTGCTATTTCCATTTGGTTATTTCAGATGTTTAAAATGAAAATCAAAGCAACATGGGAAAATGTGGGATAATCATACCACATCTTTATACTATAAAATCATATAAGTACCATTCATATATTCATCCATATCATATTGTTCTGTCCAAAGAACGTTCAAAGCACTTTAAAAAGAACATAATTAAAATATGATCAAGCTTGAGCTCCATTATATTCATTAATCTGTGTTTTAGTGGTTTTAATCTGTGTCTGAAATTCAACTTGTGCTGCATTTCACCTACTCTGTTTCTCCTGTAAATATCCCTAAAGAATATGATGAACATATGCACTCTGCTTTCTTGATGTGCACATATGCCTAATTATGTGCATGTCCTCCAGTTATTGTTTGAAAGAAATAAGTACCAATTCTTATTAATTTAGGATTACTGTACCATTAATGTGAGCATACTGAAAATAAGTAATTCTGAGATGGATATCTTAATTTTTAGCCCAGTGATAGCACAGAAAGTATTGTGCTCGCAAGCATGTTACATTTGAGAATACTAATATTATTACCAGCAATTAGAAAATGTCATTTCCCTTAAGTTGTTTTGAAGGAGTATAAGGATAGAAATAAAGCTGTAATTCCATCATGAAAGGTACTAAATGTAAATAGTATGCATAAATAATGATTCTTCCTCAATAATGTAATATATGGATCTCAGAAGGCAGATGAAAAACAGCTACCAGTATATAAAAGTTAGTGATGGAAGAAAGTGAGGCTCCTGAATATTCATTTGTGATCATATGGAAGATAATTGATTCCAATGTTGGATTAACCTTTACTAAGTGAACTGCAAAATATATATAGCTTTATAAATAGGAATAGGAATAAGACAGAGAAGAAGAAACATATGGCAGATCTAATTAAAATAGAGAGGGCTATTTTCTTAATGTGCCCTTTCAGTTTATTCTGTAATAGATGCAGCAGGGCAAACCCAACCTCTTAGATGGATTTGATACCATAAAGCCACATTTAGGAATTTTAGGCATTGGTAGTAGCACATTAATATTCCGTATCATCATTGTATACAGTCACCTTCCCATTAGCATTTTAAATTTACTACATTGCACTTTAGGGCAGTGGTGAAATTCAAAGTTTTTTACTACTGGTTCTGTGGGCATCACTTGGTGGGCATGGTAGGGGAAGGATACTACAAAATCTCCATTTTCACCCCACTCTGGGGCCAGTCAGAGGTGGTATTTGCCTGTTATCCAAACTACTCAAATTTTCCACTGTCGGTTCTCCAGAACCTGTCAGAACATGCTGAATTTCACCCCTGCTTCAGGGGATGCAGTGGCTAAGACACTGAGCTTGTCGATCAGAAATAGCAATAGCAATAGCAGTGGACTTATATACCGCTTCATAGGCCTTTCAGGCCTCTCTAAGCGGTTTACAGAGAGTCAGCATATTGCCCCCAACAATCTGGGTCCTCATTTTACCCACCTCGGAAGGATGGAAGGCTGAGTCAACCCTGAGCCGGTGAGATTTGAACCGCTGACCTGCTGATCTAGCAGTAGCCTGCAGTGCTGCATTTAACCACTGCGCCACCTTGGCTCAAAGGGTACCAGTTCGGCGGTTCGAATCCCTAGTGCCGCATAATGGAGTGGGCTCCTGTTGCTTGTCCCAGCTTCTCCCAACCTAGCAGTTTGAAAGCACATAAAAAATGCAAGTAGAAAAATAGCAACCATCTTTGTTGGGAAGGTAACAGCATTCTGTGCACCTTTGGCGTTTAGTCATGCCGGCCACATGACCACGGAAACATCTTCGGACAGCGCTGGCTCTTTGGCTTTGAAACAAAGATGGGTACCATCCCATAGAGTTGGGAACGACTAGCATGTATGTGCGAGGGGAATCTTTACCTTTACCTTACAATACACTTCAAATATATATGCACTGATTTTTTTTTTTAAAAACTGTTCTAATATCCCACTTGAATCCCATAATGCAAGTCATAACTGAAATGGATGGCCAATGGAAATTGAACAAACAAACAAATAAATAAATAATGGAAGACTATTGTATTTGTACTGTATAATAATAGAATGTATAATATTTTATACTGTATTATAATTTTTAAAAATTTAATGAAATACACAAAGCAGTCAGTGTACAAATGTTCTGACAGACTTTCTTCAATCATTCTGCATGAATTTAAAATCTATTTAAAAGTCTGATGTAACATACAGCTTTTACACTGATAACTGTCCAAGTTACTGTCAATACTTGTTTTTTGGTTGAGGAAAAAACATAGATGGATAACTTTGAGCCATTGTTTAAATCTTGTATATTATAAAATCTGCACAATTGACAACAGGTGGACACGATTATAGAAGAAGTCAATAGGCACTTTATCATCAATGAGTAATTCCTTCAACTTTAATCCTGTATATCCACAATCAAATTACATATACTTTATTCTGGGTAAATCTTTGCAAAAATCCCTTATCAACTATTTCTTCTTGGGTTTCTGGTTGCCTAGTTGTGATTTGATTACATCTAACATTGACAAATGCCTGTGATATATCCCTGCAGAAAAGAAACATGAAGCAGTTTGCCTGTCTTTTAAACGAATGATCTATAATCCTTCTGATTCAAAAAGCTCAAAATGTGTATTACTCTACTTTGGCTACATTCTACTTTCTTTCATCTGGCCCACCGGGAGAAATGAAGGGATTTAATCTGGTCTGCACTCTTGATTTAGTTCTGTATGCCTTTTTAAAAGGCAACAAGATTCCCTATTGGGCAATGTTGGGTTTCAAACTTTTGGATTTCCTGGCAACTTCAGAGGCTGGGTAGCCTACTTTCTGAGTACAGATTGGTGATGGCTGGTTCCTACACCAATTGTAGCTCAATTCGGTTTAAGACCAATCAGTAACCAGACCATCTATCTGCCTATAAAGACAGGAGCCCAGACATCCATCTCAGTTGCTTGTGGTCCATATATCAGACCATCTTACTTCTAAAGATGCCAACCAGGGTGATCAACAACACATCAAAAAATTGGTTGTCAATTCAGCCCAACAGAAAGCCTACACCATATTCCTTCAGTAAATTATATTGGCTTTAATTGAGAATGTATGACCCACCCTGACCTCTTCTTTGTTCAGCTCAAACTACATTTTTTTGCCTTAACTTATAAATGCTCATTTTCAATTTGCAAAAAAAACTTTCCTGCAGTTTTTCTTAAACCTCTCTGCTGAAATTGCGAACTTTTGCCGCCATCATGCAAGAAAACACAATTCTTTTTAAAGGGGGTTAGAGTGTTTTTTCTTTTTCTTTTTATTGAGCACATTGTTGAACTGTCTGAAACATTTAACACCAAGAGATGTGCTATTCCAAGAACCATTAATCTCTGCCAGGGATAAATGCTGTATTAACAGGAGGCTATAGAATGTGGTCTAGCACTGGGTTACCCATTAATTTTGACAAATGTATCTGATTTCTATATCTGTTCATATCAAAACACTTTCCATTGAATTCTAGTTTCCAAATTATAGGAAATAATTATGTGGCCTCATCCCACGTTGTGAAATGAATGCTTCTCTGGGCACCACACTTTACAAAGGATTCAGACAACTTGTGAAAAGTTCAGAGCAGGGCAGCAACATGATCAAAGGAAAAGAAAAAGTCTTATGAAGAGAAACTGAAATAGTTGGGAATATTTATCTTTGAGAAGACAGAGACGATGTGATAATATAATGACACTTTTAAAACATGAAAAGGAAGTAACACTTGAAGAAGGTCAAGCAGGACATGAAATAATGAATTTAAGTTAGAGGAAGGCAGATTCCAGCTGAATGCTAAGAAAAATTGTCAAAATAGTAAGAGCAAAGGAGCTGATACTTCTTTATGGGCTGATGCCAAGTTACTTGAAGACTACATGTCACTACTAGAGATAACCCAACTACTTCAGTCATGCCAGGGAAAGCAGTTGGT
This sequence comes from Thamnophis sirtalis, assembly GCF_051295495.1. Lineage (NCBI taxonomy): Eukaryota > Metazoa > Chordata > Lepidosauria > Squamata > Natricidae > Thamnophis > Thamnophis sirtalis. The sequence goes on from NW_028261385.1 coordinate 51,960,210, forward strand.
TATCCCAATTTCTGGGAGGTTTGGGAGGTCAAAACTCAGAAGGTTTTTGATTTTTTGACAATGGGGTCAGTCCTCTAGAATGGCTTCCCATTGGAGGTTTGTCTAGCTCTAATATTGTCTGCTTCTGGAAGAAGTTGACAACAACTTTTCTGGAGGGTTTTTGAGACCTGATACATGTATTTGATTGTCTTATGTTAGAATGTGTCTCCTTGGTAATGGAGTTATATAGAGCTTGCTGGTTACTTCTGCCAGGTTTCCTCCTACTTTAAAAGTCCCCTGGGGTGATATCTTTCCAGTTTCTAGGCCACCCCCTTTGTCTTCCCCATAGACATGGGTTGTTGATCATAATGCTGGTCAGCTAGTTGTACCAGAAATGATTCAAGTTGCCTCAGTTCAATGACTTCCATATTTGCATTAGCTCCATTATGTTTACCCCAGATAGTCTAGATGCCATTTTCATTTTGTGATAAAGGTCTGATAGAAATCAGGCAAGTATTCTTCAAGAATTTTCTGGTGTCAGTCTTAGCTAGGACTTCACCATGATCTTAAGTATCAGAGAGTTGTCTAAATATTTCAGTCATTGACAGAATGGAACCAAGATGTCCATATGTTGATTTCCCCAACTTTGCAGTACAGTAGAACCTCTGGTCATGACCATAATTCATTCCATAACTTTGGTCACAAACTGAGTTGGTCATGACTTGAATCTAATTTTAGAAATTTGGTACTTACAAAAAAAATGGTGTGGAGGGGGAAATCGACCGTGAAAAAAAAAAGTGAATTTTTCGGTCGGAACCCAATTTGGTCATGGTAAGAAGTGTTCGTGACCAAAGGTTCTACTGTATTGATAAGTTTTTAAAAAGTTATTCAGGATGTATCAAGATCCATATCTTCACTGTATTCTTGAAACTTGTATCAATCCACAGAAGATGTTATATTGGTTGCAAGACAAAGTGCTTTGCTTTCAGCTTCTTTATTTCATAGAATTATCTAGTCATAGGTCGCAAGGTACCCAAGTCCACTCCTCTGCCCAGGATTTCTTGGTCCACAGCAGAAATAGAAATATTTTTTCTTGAAAACCTCCAGTGATGGAGCACACATGATTTTGGGAGATAGACAATTACATTCTTAAAAACTCTCATAGTCAGAAAATTCCTCCTTATTTCAAGTTTGAATCTTTCTCTGGTTTTCTCATTGGTTTTTGATCTTACCCTCGGAGTTATGGAGAATAAATCCCCACACACTGTCCTGTGGCATCCTTTTATGTATTGAAAGACTGCTATCATGTCTCTTTTTAGCCTTAAGCACTCTATTGTGCCTACTGTTCCTGTCCTACTATCCCCACTTATTTGTGCCGATTTCATTAATACTCATGTTTATTCTTATACCTATTATCTTGTAAACAATTGACAAATAAATAAATAAATAAATAAAATGTGTCATCTGCACATCTTCTATTCCCTCCTCTTTGTCATTTATGAAGATGTTCAAGATTATTGGGCTCAAGACAGAATCCTGAAATACCTCACTGCATCTGTCCCTCTGTGTGGGCGTAAACCCTCAGCTTCTGTTTTACAATATTATTGGTCCAAACTGACCAAAAAGATCAATCTGCTCAAACTTAACTCTTTCAGCTTTCTTCTCCTATTTACACAGATGAAAAATAAAACATCTGAAAATAAATCTGTTATGTTTTATACTACTTTTTTCTACAAAAATAATTTCTTTCCAGAATAAAAATTAAAGCAAGACTGCCCATCAATTGCATCATCTACTACAACTTAACGTATTTTCCCAGGGGCCATCTCAGGACAATTTACTGCATGAAGCAGACCAGTAAATGGCATTCTTCTTGCCCTGTCCTTCTCTGCCCACATTAGTACTTGGGACAGACACCTAACTAATGTATTTTGGTACCTGAGGCATAAATTCTCATAAGCACCTCTTCTCACCTTCCAGCAGAAAAAAATCAGTTGGTTGGATTGGTTAAATACAGAGCTTAAGTAAACTGCCACCAAAGTTGGCCTACTTTAACTATAATAAATTCATAATCAACAATTTGTTGCCTTTTCATGACACTCAAAGTCAATGGCCCGAGGCAGTTGCCTCAGTCTGTCTAGTGGCAGGCTCGGCCTTGACATTTCCTCATTAATCCCCTTTTCACCTTCCTTCCCCAGCCACAGGGCCTCCTGGCCTTTCATGCTGCTGTTTTCTCTGTAAAAGGCAGCCTCTAAGCCACAATTCTCTGTCTCCTTCAAAAGCCTCACTTTCCTAACAGTTGCACTTTCAGAACTTGCTGTTTCCCAGACGTTGCCTGTGTGCTGAAGGGAATAAATGTTCAACTTCTCCTAATTCATTGCCGGCGTATTTATGGCCTAGTGACGCCAGTGCAGTTTGTGTCATTCTTGATCACAGTTAGCTCCTGACATTGCATTAGCTTTTGTGCAGGGAGTCAGGGTAATTTAATTGAATTGGGAAATAGGAGCAAGACGAACATCACTCCACCTATTCTCTCTCTCCTTTTTCCTCCCTGGTCTCAGCCTCCTGAGGAAACCTTAGAGAATGCAAAGCTTTAGGCAGGAACCTGCTTTACATATGTTACTAATTGGAAATTAGTAAACAATGAAATAAAAACTGGGTGATTGCAGTGTTCCTCTTCAGTAAACAATTTTGTCATCTTTCTGCCCCCTGTCTGCTATTATGTATGTATGCATATAAGAGATATAAGACCAGTGGGACTTGTGCCATGCTGCAGCTGTTGTATTATGCCACAGGGATTTTTTTCAGCACAAGACATTATCCTAAACCAGGAATCACTAGTGGACCAGAAAGCTTTTCAGCTGGCATTTGAATAAATTAGCACTAGATCACTCATTCAATGTGATAAATTAGCATTCAAATTAGCAATGATCCAAATTCATTGGATCAGCCACTCAGTCATCAGAAGAAAGGATAACTAAGAAGTATCTTCCATGAATCTACTTTTGTGATCTTTGTTTCATATGGAGGATTTGCAACATCCAGTTTCCCAAGGCAATCCAGCCAATGACCACTAATCTAGTCATAAAAGAAAAATTTCCTTTGTCTTTATAAATTGTTCCTACCATTAAGTATCATGTATGTTCATTCAACAATTTGCATAAGCTCTCTTTTTTTTCTCCATAATTGCAATTCCGCTTCAGGAACTCTGTATCATTACCCGCTCAGCTAATCCACTTAAAGAATAATGCAATAACAGAGTTGGAAGGGACCTTGGAGGTCTTCTAGTCCAACCCCCTGCCTAGGCAGGAAACCCTATACCATTCCAGACAAATGGCTATCCAACATCTTCTTAAAGACTTTCAATGTTGGTGCATTCACAACTTCTGGAAACAAGCTGTTCCACTGATTAATTGTTCTGTCAGGAAATTTCTCCTCAGTTCTAAGTTGCTTCTCTCCTTGATTAGTTTCCACCCATTGCTTCTTGTTCTACCCTCAGGTACCTTGGAAAATAGTTGGACTCCCTCTTCTTTGTAGCAACCCCTGAGATATTGGAACACTGCTATCATGTCTCCGCTAGTCCTTTTTTCTATTAAACGAGACATACCCAGTTCTTGCAACCGTTCTTCATATGTTTTAGTCTCCAGTCCCCTAATCATCCTTGTTGCTTTTCTCTGCACTCTTTCTAGAGTCTCCACATATTTTCTATATCGTGGTGACCAAAACTGAATGCAGTATTCCAAGTGTGGCCTTACCAAGGCATTATTAAGTGGTATTAACACTTCATGTGATCTTGATTCTATCCCTCTGTTTATGCAGCCTAGAATTGTGTTGGCTTTTTTGGCAGCTGCTGCACACTGCTGGCTCATATTGAAATGTTTGTCTACTAGGACTCCAAGATCCCTCTTACAGTTACTACTGTTGAGCAAGGTACCACCTATACTGTACCTGTGCATTTCATTTTTGTTGCCTAAATGTAGAACCTTACTCTTGATTTGTACAAAACCTGAAATCAGGTTGTAAATTCTTATCTGAATTCTGGCTTCCATCTTTTTCCTGTAATTGATGGACCAAGAGATGGGAATCTAGAACACTGATTGTGCTTAGGAATTTGTGCTGTGAAGCTGTGTTGTACTAGGTCATGAGTGTCAAACTTGCAGTGTCACATTGCTATCACGTTGCTGTCATGTTTCACAATGGTCCCCCCCCCTTCATGGAGCTGGGGTGGGTGTGGCCTGCATGTGAAGCGTCTGATCTGCGGGCTGACCATACTAGGTTATATGTGAATAGAAATGAGCTGAGGACAAACTATTGCACAGCATTTTCTAGAACATTTGAAACCACCACTTAATCATATTCTTTGGATTCAGTTAGTGCTTTTTAATGGTCTGCTTATTTCTTTTCAGGTCAGGGATGATGTATAATAATGGCACATGCTGAATAAGCTGCTATTTGAGCTTGCAAAAGATTCATTAGAACTGGTAGAGATAGTTGCTTTAAAGAATAAAAGTGGTTCTTAAGAAATTTTGTTTGCTGCTCATGATACAACAATAGCAATAGCACTTAGACTTGTATACTATCTTATAGCACTTTACAGCACTTTTTTACAGAGTCAACATTTTGTCCCCAGCAATCTGGATCCTCATTTTACTGACCTCTGAAAGATGGAAAGCTGAGTCAACCGTGAGCCAGTCAGGATCAATCTCCAGGATGTGGGCAGAGTTAGCCTGCAATACTACATCCTAATCACTGCATCATCAGGGCTCCTATATACAAGACTATCAATGGTGCTTGCTGGGATTATGGATATTATGGACTGACACATCTAGGGGGTATCAGGTTATGAAAAGTTAATGAACTCACACATTTCTATTATACAATCATTGCATCTTATTCAAATAAATGTAAAAAATGTTTGATAAAACATTTTAAAAAATGAACTAGAGGCCAAAGAAAGATGGAGACAAGAACAGGTTTTATTTTAAATTTGCTTTTCCCTTACAAAACTATTATCTGTCAGCAATTTAATCATTTTTGATAGCTTATTTAGCCACACTTTTTAATATCTGCAGATATCTGGGTATGCCTTAATTGCTGGCTGCTTCTGTATAAAATGGTTCATGGGAAGGATCAGATATATGCAAGCATTGTGGCCACAGGTGTCTTCATGTTTTCCTTTGAATACAATTTTTTGATTCATTTTATTAGTGTGTAAACGTTTTTTTAAAAAAAAATTAAACTTGCTTAATTTCCATTGTGAATTTAAGTTCAATAAAACGTATTCCTTGGTTATGGGTCTGTATGCAATTCAATAGTTCCTAGGTACTTTTACATTATTAACTAGTTAGGTAACATCATCAGTATCAGTGAGTGAATGTTCATTGTTTATCTTCAGTACCTTGCCCACCCAGAATTGGTAGGGTACACTTTTCTCCTTAACAATTCGTTGATTAGCGTATTGTTTTTCTACTTGATTGTTTGTCTGGTATTAATTCCTGCTTATCTGGTGTAGGCTGCTGAACAAAATGGGCTCTGATTTTTTTGTCCCCCCCTCCTAGTTTTTTATTGTTTTTTTAATGTTGTACACATGTAGCTTATCTCTAGCTGTCTACTGATGATTGAGTTGTCTCAATGCCAAACTTCCAATTCCCTGCCATTTTTTTGAGAGACTCTACCATACTTTGAATCTGTCCATCATATCCTGAGTAATACTGGCAGAGCAAGTTACTGTATATAAATAGGAAACAAACCCCACACTCACTAGCCCTGATGATGTTTACTAGTTTTGTGGTGAACATCTACAAAAACAATTAAGTACAGAAAGCACCAAGGAATTCACAATTGCTGCTTCACTTACTGTACCAGGTCACTATTGTTTTGCATTATCCTACTACTATTTAATAAAATGTTATACCACTACCCATATAAAAGAAGTAACCCCCCCAAACCCTGCAGACTATATACGTTCCTTAATCTACAATTAGTACATTTATTATATATGTAGGTGCACCAAAAGGTTATTAAGCCAGCTAGGTATAATGGTTAAAGTACCAGGCTAGAAACTGAGAGACTGTGAGATAGTGACACTATCTTCTGCCAGCTGGTGATCTTGGGGAAATCACTCTCAGATCCACTTCTCAAAACCACTTCTCAAAAACCTTGTCAAGATCACTGCAGGGACTAGTCCAAGGAGTTGCCAAGAGTCAACAATGACTCAAAGGCACAAAGCAGAGGTGGTATTCAGCTGGTTCTCTCCGGTTTGGGCGAACTGGTAGCAGCAGCTGCGGGACACTCCGCCTCCCGCCCCGACGTAATGCACAAGCACTGTGCATGCACAGACATGGCCTGTGCACTCACATTTGTGAACCAGTAGGGAAGGTAAGTGAATCCCACTGCTGGCACAAAGGCTACATAAAGGTTATCAGGATGAATCAAGAATTCTCATTTCATTTTTCCCACCCCAACCCTTCAAGCTATATGAAGTAGCCCACAGTGTGGTGAATTTATATTTGCTGTTGTTAAGTTCATTGAGCTTGGATGGGTTCTCAGTACATTATCTGCACCACAAATATCTAACACAAGACTGAACACACACATTTTTATTTTGGACTCTCAATTGCTTGTGACAGAAATGTATAATTGGGTGTCTTAGTCAATACTTGATTTAGAAGTTCTTAAATCCTTGATCTTATTCATATATACGAGATCAATAGCCCATTAATGTGAAGAATTAAAATAATGATAAACCAAGAACATGGATTTTCTTCGGAGAAACAAAGATTTATGTTCCTACCACAAGCTGTGTGTGAGTGACCAGTGATAGTGCCTGGCCATATGAACCTCTCAGGTTGCCTTTATTTATCAGAGATAAAAGGCTGATGCCTATTTTTTCTTTCTGTATAGTTTTTTTTAAAGAGTAAATTAGATTCCTAATTAATTTAAGATTTATTTAATGAAGAAATATTCTACTTTAGGAAAAACATACACCTATTATAAAGCTTAAGGTTAAGCTTCATATGGAAAAGTAAGGCAGGATTTCTTCAGTCCTCATCTACCTAGCTAAAATTTTTGAATTTGGTTTATGTGAAGGAACAATGCAAATATACTGTACATTTAGCTGATAATGTGTATCACCTTAAAATAATCTATAGTTTATAAAGGTAATCAAATTAATCTATAGTTTGGGGTTTAGACATTTATATTTAGTTTTGAATAGATTCATTACAAAATCTGCTGATTTAATTCACACTTCATCTTCACTAATTACAGTAATCCTCGACTTACAACAGTTTATTAGGTGATGTTCAAAGTTACAACGGTACTGAAAGAAGGGACATGACTATTTTTCACAGTTATGATCTTTGCAGCATCCCCATGATCCTGTGATCAGATGCTTCATACTCATGAACTGGTTCATACTTATGAATTTTGCTGTGCCCCAAGGTCATGTGATCACCTTTTGCAACCTTGTGACAAACAAAGTCACTGGGGAAGCCAGATTCACTTAAGAATTAGGTTACTAACTTAAAAACTGTGGCAAGAAAGGTCTTAAGACACTTAAGAAATGTCTCACTTAACAACAAAAATTGTATCAATTGTGGCCATAAGTCAAGGACCATCTGTACGAATTTCAACGGTATTAGCAAATAATGATGATTGTATTCTCCATTTTATTTTTTGGGAAAGTTACAGTTGCTGAAGCCTTTTATACTTAGAAGTTAGTATACTTACAAATTAGAAGTTACTACTAAGTGCACAATGCCTCTGCGATTAAAGACACTGAGCTTGTCAACTGGAAAGCTGAGAGTTCAGGTTCGAGACTCAAGCACCGTGCAATGTGAATGAGCTCCCATTTTGGCTCCAGCTCCTACCCATCTAGTAGTTTGAAAGCATGCAAATGCATGTAGATTAATAGGTACCACTTCAGTGGGAAGGTAACAGTATTCCATGCACCTTTGGCATATAGTTATGCTGACCACATGACCATGGAAAATGTCTTCGGATAACACTGGCTCCCTAAGCCAAGAAATAGAGATGAGCGCTGCACCCTAAAGTCGGACATGACTGGACAGGGAAACCTTTACTGTTAGTTTATTAAATGTACTATAGAACTTGAATGCAAAGTACAGTATGTATAAATTTAAGAATGTAAGAATGTTGGCATTCAGTAGCTTCTCCATGTTTATTCTGTAGATGATATGATAGAAGCTCCAAGCTACTATTTTGAAAATAGTGAATTGTGTTCTTATCTTCATTAAAGAAAATCAGATTCTAGTTTACAAGCCAACTATACTGCAATATTATCCCCCTGTTCATTTTAAGCAGAAAATGAAAGCATTATTTATAATTAAGCCTCTTTCAATTAAAACCCCTCTAATCATTGCTTGATGTAGTGTGGAGATATACTTGTGCAAATATACTATTTAGTGGGAATAGTTTCACATGGTAACAAATATCCATATTTTATTAAATTTATATGAACCTTAGTCATTTATAACTTTTAAAAATTAAAATGATAATCACTCTCTTTGCTGTTAATTCCAATAAATACATAAATAAATCCTGATATGTACTTTTGTAATGAATTGAAGGCAACATAACCAGTGAACTCCATACAATATGCTATTCTGGAAGCAATTAAAATTAATTCCAAAGTGATTAAGAAATGAGAATTGGCTGAACTTCTGGATAGAGGAGACCATTGGTTTGAAAGAGGGGTAAAAGAGGCGATTTATGTTAACACTAAGCAGAGGGGAAGGGGAACTGCTGTCTACAAAGCAGCAATGCAGCAGTTGTAGAAGATTCCACCTCTATTTGCACTTTGATTCAGGTGACTCTGAGGGCAGAGATAAAGGTGCAAGTGGCCTCAATAGCTTTCAGGAAGAGTGATAATGATCAGATGATTCTTCCAACACAATTTCCCATTCTGTCAGAACTAATCCTCTTGGAACTGATGAAAAATTTTGGATGAGAAGCGAAGCATCTTCAAGAAAAAAACAGTCCCAATTGCCTTTTGAAAAAGTAACTTTGAGACAATTATGACCTGGATGACTGAGAAACTCCACAGACATTGAGTCCTTAAAGTATGGGTGTCAAACTAACCATGTCACATTGCCATTACGTGACATTTCATGACGTTTTTTTTCCATTCACGGAACTAGGGTGGGTGTGGCCTGCATGTAATGTATCTGGCCTGTGGGCTGCCAGTTTGACACCCTGCCTTAAATGCTACACTATGGCTATGAACTTAGATGTAAGGTAATCCTTGACTTACAAAACAGTTCATTTAGTGACCATTCAAAGTTACAACAGCACTGAAAAAAAGGAATTTAGGACCCTTTTTTCACACTTACAACCTGTAATCATGTGATCAAAATTCAGATGCTTGTTGCTGTGTCCCAGTCATGCAATCATCTTTTGAAACCTTTTGACAAGCAAAATCAATGGGAAAGCCAGATCCATTTAACAACTGGTTTACTAATTTATCACCTGCAGTGATTCACTCAGTGGTGGGTTTCAAATTTTTTTGGAACCTCTTCTGTAGATGTGGCCTGCTTTCCGGGTCCACTGGTGGAATCTCTTCTAACTGATTCGGTAGATTTGATGAACCGGTTCTACCGAACTGGTGCGAACTGGTAGGAACCCACCTCTGGATTCACTTAACAACTTGGGCAAGAAAGGTCATAAAATGGGACAAAACTCACAACAAATATCTTAACAATGGAAATTTGGGGCTCAATTGTGGTCATAAGGCAAGAATTACCTGTAGATTTCCAGCTGCTCAACTCATTAGTCGACTTCAAAAATTTTGCTCCTGCAGTTTACTCATAAGAGGCAGCTGCCCAGAAATCCTAATCCTTTTTCCTAAGAAATTTCATGGGTCTGAATACTGTATCCGGCTGCTGATTTTAGCCATAATGTCATCCCTCTATTTTCAGGGACAATATCATTTTACCATGTCCTCATCAGAAGTCCCTGGGTGGTTTGAAGTTATTGTTGTGCCATCACTGAGGACAAGTATCCTGCAGAAGCACAATAAATTCATCATAGGTTAGGACTTAATATCATAATGGCTTTCAGATGACATGATTACATTTTGATATATTTTGAAGTTATAGGACACATACTCCATATATATGTAGCGAAAAAGAATTATAGCCATCTTTTTAGGACAAGATATACCGCAGTTGCTTTTAAAGTCAGCAGCAACCATATTATAAATAGCAGCTTCTCAGAATGCTTCACTTTCAATTTCTGAGCATTACATAACTTTGACTAAAGCTGCAGATCTCAGACTTTTTGGCATCTAGTCATTGTTTTTGCAGCCTAGGTCTGATATTTTGTCCTTGATAACTTGCTAGCTGATTGAGTTCTTACAGAAGTAAATAATTTGAGAGACCAGTTTTAAGCCACAAATTCTCTTTTTATGAGTATCCATGATTTTTTTCTTATACACATGGGGGGGACATGCTAAAAACTCGTTAACCAATTGCTAACTCTCCAGTTGAATATAGAGTATCTGAGAAATTACCGTAGTGCGAATTTTAGCAGTATGCTCTCGATGATGGTAAGCAATTATCCATAATGGACAGAATCAGTTACAATGTTTACCATAATGCTATCTCAGCCTAATTCAGTGTAATCCCTCTCTACAGATTTATTCCTTTGATTACTTTAGGTTTTGTTCAAGGCCGTTTTGTACATTTTCAGACAACAACAAACCATTCGTCATACTTGGCAGGACACATTTGGAAGCAGATACGTTTTTATGGAAAGAAAGGTAATATTGCCATTTTGTTTTGTTCTATTGCTTCCCCTCATTCTTAATATTTTAAAAATTATTAATGAAACTCAAGAAGAATTGAATATGCCAAGGGAATTGTCTCCGGGTTCACTGACACTCTTGATTGACCAGTTGGGGATCTTATAATTATAAAAGACAAATTGATAATTGTGTACCAATCAGATTATTGGAAATTTATCCAAGAGACCAAGGCTTGAATGATTGCTCAAAGTTGCTGCAAGTTTCATAAAGTATAACATATATCAATACTTCTAGATATAGGTTTAAGCTCTTTAATTTCCTTGGAATATGTTCTTCATAAATCTTACTTGGTCATACTTTTTTAACCAAGTCCACAATGGCTGACTTTACACAGCCGAAACCTAACAAACCACATCTGTGAATTAGTGCAATATGCAAATCTCTAAAACATTTTTTCCAGATTATTTTAATTAAAAAATAAATAAAAGGAAAGTTAGAATGTTGCAATTAAAACGTTCCCCTCCCACCTAACCTAGCTTTCCAGCAATGTCACTGGGGTCCCATAGCAATTTCAGAGACATTCTTATATGGTGAAGGAAGTGCAGTCCAGTGCTTTGTTTGCCTTATGTTGTGTGGATATTTTGTGATTGGCCACATTTACCATGGTAACCATTTGTGAAAGCCATCATCTGCATACAAACTTCTGAATGTGCCCATTGGCCCAAAAAGCTTTGGAACTTGTCCTGGGAAATGTATCAGATGATTGCTGTTTTAACGAAACTCTAAGTCTGTCCTGTATCATGGAACTCATGGACTCAAAGGAATATTTATATATCTTCTTTATAAATAAAGACAATGAAGCGCAAGCTTTCCTGCAAAAAGTTGCTTTCAATCTTGTGTGATGTGATGACAGATGTTTAGATAAATAGTAAAAAGGGTGGCAATTCATTATTTTAGTTATTTATTCTAACTCACTCTGCCATAAGAGCTGGGAGCAGTCATAACGATCAAGTAAAACTCAAACCAAAATCCCCTTTATATGTTTATATTCCTGCTATTAAAGCCCAGCTGAAGCAAAAAGTGTTACTGTCATACAGTGGTGGTTTCCGGATTCAGTTTCAATGAGTATAGTTGGAACCGCCCCAGAGTTACCCACCTGCACGTGTGCAGCGCGCGCGAAAATGCGTGCGGTGCACACATGCATTCTAGTATCAAATGACACTTCTGCAGGCCTCCGCAACGCTCCAGCTGCTCTGCAGAGTGTCACACAGGTGCTGTACGCACCATGCGCATGTGCGGAAGTGCCAAATGCAGAAAGCACAGGTAAGGAGTGCAGGCGGGTGGGCGGGCCCTCCTGAGCACCATACCGGAACGGTACCCAGTGCTCCAGGCAGGATCCAGTATGCCTGTACCGGGGCGTATCACCTGCAACCCACCACTGCTGTCATTAGAAAAGATGGTAGAAATGCAAGTAATAAATAAATTAAAAAATCTTATTACAAAGGAAGGTAATGGAAAATGTTCTGAATTCATTAATCCACTTTTTGATTATGTCATCCACATCTTCTCACCTTATTACAAGCTACTATGACAAGCATGAGTCATCCCAAATGCTATCACATGCTTCTCCTTTTCTGAACCAGGACTTTCTTTTGAGCTTGTATACGATTATCTTGAATTAGAAACATTTTTGTAGGTTAAATTGTCATATGTATTATAAATATTGTGGTTAATATATTTTTTCCTATTTATTTATTGCAGATACATCCAAACTATCCTCCAAGAAATGAAACTGAAATACATTGGGTAAGATATAATTTTGTTCTAAATTTGTTCTGAAAGCATATGATGTAACTGAATTTTAGTTTGAATTTTTGTTCTTCACTTTAACCATTACATCGTTATATCTGTCCTTTATACAATGTCCTATAACCTAAAGCTTTGTTGGTTTCTATTGTGTCTAAGATGCCTCCAATCTTTGCTTTCATGCTTGTGCACTTCTAATAGGTTAGGAGATGTTTTGTAAATTTTATTAAAGCATGAAATGGCACCCTCAGGTAAACTGGACCTAGAACTCAAGCTTAGCGTGAACTAAATAATCCAGTTTTACTTTAGATGCAATTTTGCAAATCAATGTAGTGCCAGTGAATCTGGTTCTCTCACATTGTCTTTCTCTTTCTTTTCCATCATCTTCACTATTATATTCAACATAACCATCACTGCAAAAATAGTGAATTCATAAAGAATGTAGTTTGATCACTTTGAAAATGAAACAAGGTAGGACAACTATATTGACAACTAGGTCAATGAGGTTAACACAATGTATTGTGTCAAATCCCAAGGTGCTTCAGCTTCTTCTTGGATGAGAAGCGAAACATCTTCAAAGAAAAATCAGAAAGTTAAGTTGCCTCTCGAAAAAGCACCTTGGAACAACCATGACCTGGATAACTGAGAATCGTATAAACATATTGTGTCAAATACATGTCATAGGTGTAATGTCTATTAATTCTTGTCTTGACTATTAATTCATGGCTGGTAATAAATTTCTGGACAATTCTTAGCCTTCAGATACCATAGTAAAGATACTCTTATATTTATTCACAAAGAATCTAATGGTTTATATTTTTCTTTAGACATGCATCACACTGTTCATTTTTTCTTGAGTGTTATGTATCTACTACATAGGAAACAGCAGATACATACATCATCATGCTTTTTTGTTAAGGTAGGTTTAGTGGATTGTCAGGATGAATTCAAAAAGAACAGTGGCAACACTTCAGGAATAAGGACTGTTATTTTGTGAGAAGAAAGAAAGAAAATATAGGGGACTTCTATAACAATTGTTACGTAAAATTCATATTTTTTCTTTTGTAATCTGCATTTTTAAAATTGCTGTTTGATTGTTCTGTTTGACTCAATAAAAAATAATAAAACAAAACAAAGTAGCAAAAAATATAAATTAGCAAGAGCAAACACTTCTTTTAGGTTTGAACATAAAAATAATGAAGGGAAGGGGAGAGAAAGGAAAAAGGTTGCCCTGTAGGAGAGCTGGTTTTTGTAACATTATCATAAAACAGGTAAAGGGAAATTCAGTAGTTTTGTTCTCCGAAAAGTCCTGTGTGAAATTGACTCTCTTTATTAATGGGAGAAGGAAAGTGATTAGTGATATTTGAGACAAGTTTTTGTGGCGGTGGTCAATTTTATCATGATTGCAGTCATCCATTCCTTTATCTCATTCTTACCTCAGATAGTCTTCTGTCCAGTTCCATCCTGGGCAATCTGTTTGCCTATCTTTCTAAATTTGATTGCCAATTAAATGGGTTATGATTACTTTCTTACTTACTTTCTTACTTACCTCTTACTTACTTACATATCTACTTATTCATTCATTCAACTGGCATCTCCGTCCATCTCAGAGGCCTGACTAATAAGGCAAAAAAAATGAATTACATGTCCCAACTAATTTTCAGAATGCAGAAGGAAAGAATTTTGATTTTATAGTGAAGCTGGATTTCTAGAAGCAATTTAAAATTTTGCATTGTTTGGGTGACATTAAAGAAGATTTAAGAAATTAAAATTTTCAGTTGATTTGTCTTATAAGCCTTGACAATTTTACCATCTCAGTATGTAAATTATTTATTTAATGAAAATAATTTTGACATTTTGTCCAGTTCTTTAGATATGCCCTGACAATGTGTCCCAAATATTCAGAGTTTGATAGTTACAGAAAGAAATATGTTACCCAGCTTTCTCTTTTCTAAACTATATAGAAACTGGAAAGTTGATTTTGTGCAGTATATTTGACTTAAACATTAGTAATTGCTTGATAGTGTTTTAATTACAAACCTAAAAGATTATTGATACTTGCTGGGGAATATCATTCTTCATCATCTTGTATGAAAGAGAGAAAGAGAACAGAAGTTTTTCTTTATTTTCCATGGGCTAAAAGTTATTCATTATTTTATACAATGCCTTAAAAGTATAAAAGAAACCACAGATTTTCAAATCTCAAATATATAAATATATGGTCCAATCTTCTGAAATGTTTGACATATGGCAATTGTAAAGACAAAATGAAAGATGCAATACAGTGTATGTATATATGTATATATGTATGTATGTACGTACATACAAACAAACATACATAAACATATGTACTTCTCTCTGATTCTTTAAAAGTAGCTAAATTTTAGTTCCAGACATTCCTGGGAAATGTTAACTATGTTGCTCCTGCCCCCCGCCACTCTCTCTGAATAAAAGAAAGAGAAGCTTCCAATTTTCTATGCAGAAAATATAAGTACAATTACAAAATCATCTTTCAGTTTTTTATTATTATAAAACCCTAACTGATAAGGAAAACCAAGATATGTGGAAACAATATTAAGCTGTGATCTTGCTCTTGGAATGAATTGTGATGGGATGACATGGGTTGCAAGGGTTATTGGGAAAGTATAAAAATTGCATGGATTTTTTTATACCTCACTAGTATACCCTAAAATGGGATTCTTTAAAAATGCTATAATTGGGAAACAAAAAAAATATTAACTGTGCTCCTTTCTTTGGTAGTGGCAGGATAAATTAAAACCACATTGATTTTCATTAATATAACTTATGTGGATTGTAGAATTTTATTACAAGGTGTGCCCAATTATGGTTATTTGCATATATTTATCATCACTAAGTACCATTTTTAAAGAATGCCTCCCTCGGTTTGGCTCAGAAAGATTCATTATGTTGAGAATGTTTTTTTCATTTTGCTGCATTAGTGTTGGCATCTTTTATTACAAGGGAATCTGTATTTATATCTGTATAAATCCCAAATAAGCAGGTTTCCTACATTAAAGATATATGAATAATAATTATTTTTTTAAATAGAAACAGTGGATCCAGAATTAAAAAAAAACATTTTTCCTGGAAACCTACATTATTTTCATATTTTGGTTGGTTGGTTCCAGAAGAAAATGCATTTTCCTTTTTATGCAAAAAGTCTCTAAGGAGTTTCCAGTCATTGTTATAGGTCAATGGTTCTCAACCTTTTCTTCACCATGGACCCCCTTTAAATACCTTTTGTGGCCACCAAGACTTAACTCAAGATTTAAATCATAACATTTCTTCAAGCTTTTGCTGACTCCTTGTGATGATGTCATGGCTCCTCAGGGGTCCATGAACCAAAAATTAAGAACCACTGATATAGATCAATAATGTCCCTTTCTATACCAGAATGGTTAACCTATGACTAATAAATTGAATTCCTGTACCTTCTAGGTAAGGAGACTTCCAGTTGAGATTTTATGGATTAGATGCAAACATCTCTATACCATGATGAAGATTGAAAATAAGAGACCAAGAAATTGCCTACCTACTTGCTCTGGATAGCTACTCCTCACAAGTCTTCTTATACTATAGGCACTGATGCTAGTTCTTTTTTTTTGTCTGTTCCCAAAAGTTATATTAGTTTAGATTGGGAAATCTGAAATTCCAAGGTTGAGTTCAAGAACAGCCCCCCTATTGGTGGTGTGACACCCCCCTCCATTTAGGTACAAATAATTGGATGATATAATGGATAATAAAATATGACAACTTTATACATTGGGTGAGTATGTGCACCAAACTTTCAGCCCTCGCTTACCAATAGGAGATATATTATGTTCCTGCTCCTAGTATTGCCAACTCAGTATTAATCCTTGTAGACAGAAATAATTTAACACCCCAAGTATGACTCTCACTCCTGAAATAGTCCCTGATTTAACCTGTGGAATTGTAATTATTGTCCTGTTGTTTTCTCTATAAAATATTGTCTTATTGTTTTCCTAAGATATTTTGGAAGCCTTTAAAGCCAATAAAAGATAAGGGTGAAAAACATGCTTGTTTTCAACTCAAATTCATCCTGTTCATGCACAACATGAAGATTAAAATCCATTGTTTAAAGTAAGTAAAGTAATGTAAGATGTATTTGGTGTATCAGGAATGCACAAAACTGTGTTTCACTCATGTATTCTACTCATATTCATTTCTTTGTCAGAAATTAAGCTGACTGAGACCTAAGAATCCATAAAAGATATTCATGTGTACTAGTTTTGTTCTACAAACCCAGATTTCAGCAAACATATTTACTGTCATCACGTTTTATCTGATATCTAAAGTAGTTTGTTCACTGGAGAGATGGTACAGGAAATGAGAACAAACATGAATTCCTCTATGTATTATCAAATGAGCCCTCTAGTTTTTGTAGCAAGGGTATTGCTAACTTTAGATTATCCTTGTTCCTTCTGCTTCCAAAATAAGCTTAGCCTTCTTCTTGAATTTGAACTCTCTTATTGTTTTCAGTTAGTCTGTCTTTTTTGCAGAGAAAGTTTACCACCCCAGGGATTTTGCTCCTTTTGCTTCACTAACGGATGGCCAAAGAGAATAGGTCAACAAGCACCACCAACAATGAAGAGAAATAACAAAGGCCAGATGTTTCCAGAATTGTCATAGAGATATCTAAGCCTAAACAGCTACCCAAGACTCCCTACTGCTATGGATTTTTTGTTTAGAATCTTTCATTATGGGAGCACAGTAAATTGCCTTATACCAGGGCAAATCATTTGTCCATATAGCCCAATATTGATTATTTTGTTCAATGGAAAGTTTCCAGAATTAGCCAACGCTTGGATAGAAGACATTTGAAAAGGTGAACTAAAAAAATAAAAATTAAGTTTGACAATGATATGATGGGTTGACAGCACATACAGGGTTTTTGAGTAAGAGGAATCATTTTTTTGGCTCTCAACTGAGATGGTATTTGGAGGCGTTGCCAACTTCTTTTGTATTTCTATTTGCATTTGCACGTTTGGGCCTTCTACTATTTTTTTCTTCTCTGATAACAGCTGCCTCTTGGCAAAAGTATCCAGAGGAATAAGAAATCTGGAGAGAGAGAAGGAGAAAGTAAAGAAAGGAGCTGTATTATCCAATAATAAAGAAGTCAATGAAGCATATAAACAAATGTTGTAAATCCTTATAAAGAACTCCTTGCCCAGGTGGGTAATCCTAAATTACTAGAATTTCTCCTTTCTGAAAGGAATAAATTGGAACCCTCAGGTTCTTTTGGACTTTGGCCAGCCTGTGAATTGTGACTCATAAGTGCACCATTTTAATTTTATTTCTTTATTTGATTTCATGCCAAATATACTTACTCTGAAACCTAGGCTGCAAGGAAGAAGAACTGGAAAATTCAGAGATGAAGACCCACCTTTTTGGCTTAAATGTTCATCTTTGTTGGAGACTCTAAGCACTCCATATGCTTAAAAGTACCGTGTTTTCCCCAAAACAAGACAGGGTCTTATTTTCTTTTGACCCACAAAATATTGCTTGGGCCTTATTATCAGGGGAGGGCTTATTGTTTTGGGGTTGCCGGGTAGCTGCTCTCTTGTGAGTGGGCTCCCGAAGAGCCAGGCACAGCCTCAGGGTTGAACAACTGTGTTGCGCTGTTGCAGCAGCACTACATAGCAGCCATGAGGTGACCATATTCACTAGCAGCCGTCAGGCAACCACCCTTTCCAGCTGGGCACAATGCCATTTACTGACCTAGGGGTATTGCCAAGCTGCAAGAGCACCTGTTCGCATCTCTCCAGCTCCCGCAGCTTGGCACCTTTGGAATGCCCCTAGATCAGTGAATGGGGCTTTGCATGGCTAGAGAGGGGGGGGTTGTGCGAGCGGCTTTTCTGCTCCCCACTCGCATGCCTCCCAGACTCACGATGCCTTTGCCTAACTCTCCATGCAGAACCAGGACATCTCTGCTGTTGCTGCTGCCACTGGCGCCGCACGGCTTTTTCTGCGGCTTCCAAAGCACAGATGTAGGATGCCGAGTCTTCTGGCAGTTGCTGCCCTGGGAATATGCTCTATGGTTGTACACTCTGGGAGTATGCTCTGCCAGCAGCAAGCCCACAACCATAGACCATACTCCCAGAGCGGCAACTGCCGAAGACTCTGCATCCTACCTCCAACTTCCTTTTCTGGACGTCCTAATCTACAAAAAACCCAATGGCTCCCTAGGACACACTACCTAGGACACACACAGACCACTACTTAAATGCACAATCCCATCACTACCCTGCACAGATCAACTCTGTAGCCAAGACCCTCATCTCCAGAACCAAACGCCTAGCTGACAAAGACCATCTGAAAACTGAATTACACACCCTCACAAATGTATTAATTTCCAACGGATTCCCAAAAAACACAATTACCAACCTAATTCAAAGGGAGACACCCCCCCCAATAATGGAGACACAGAACAGGACAACGGCATCACCCTCCTCCCTTACATCAAAGGCACCACAGATAAAATCAGCAAAATTCTCCACTAACACAATATCAAGACAGCCTTCGGCACTGACCAAAAAATAGCCAACATCTTAAGAAACCATAGCAATAGCAATAGCAATAACAGTAGACTTATATACCGCTTCATAGGCCTTTCAGGCCTCTCTAAGCAGTTTACAGAGTCAGCATATTGCCCCCAACAACAATCCGGGTCCTCATTTTACCCACCTCGGAAGGATGGAAGGCTGAGTCAACCCTGAGCCGGTGAGATTTGAACCGCTGAACTGCTGATCTAGCAGTCAGCCTGCAGTGCTGCATTTAACCACTGCGCCACCATAAAGACAAGATCCAGCTAGAAAACCAAGGAGTCTACGAAATGCCATGTAAAATATGCCCAGCCACATACATTGGACAAACTAATAGGAGAATAAATGTACATATCGCAGAACACAAAAACGCAGTCAGAAAAGAAGAAAAAAATTCTTCCCTTTTCCAGCTCCTTAAAGCAACAGGACATGAAATTGATTTTGAAGGAACCAAATTACTCTCCAAAACTGAACACTTCAACAAGAGAATAATTATGGAAGCTATCAAAGTTCACAACATGAATAAACGTGATGATACCTTCTGCCTACCAGACAGCTGGAAACCAGCCTTAGTCAATAAATGAGTCCCAGCCACAAAAACAGACACAGGACCCAGAACCCAGAACAACACAGGACACCATCACCAATCACCCTCACCAAACATCAATTCCATCAACAAATCAAGATGTGACAACACAGCCAACCAATCCGTTTAAAGCAACAAAACCAACATTCCACAGCCCCACCTATATTTATAGAAAAACGGCAGCTCCAATCACGCTTTGCTCACACAAGCACAAAGCCAAAGGCACCAGTCTGAAAATGATGAGTGTGACCTCATCAAAACATCGCCAAGATACTGTCAATCTTACACAGGAAAAGACTGACTACGCCAAGACCTGCATATCTATACCCGTGAGAATCTACGAAAACAAATATATACTCTAAAAAAAGCTTTCACGCTTAGCAAAGATACACACACACACACACACACACACACACACACACACACACACACAATCTTTGCTAAGCGTGAAAGATTTTTTTAGAGTAGATTTTATTTAATCATCTAAAGTAGTTGTTCTACCAAGGATTTGGCATCAATCTTTGTGCTGCCTCAGAAGTTGTCCACTTCAGAAAAGTATAATTATAATGTTCTATGGAAAGAGGGATAAGTTGCACACATTCTGGAACAGTGTATTTGTCCAGTAGCATAATGTATTGCCCTAATGTTTATGATAAATAGCAACCTCAATCTTCATGAAGTATGTGAAATTATATATATCTGAATCTGTTCCCTGCTTTGATTCATCTACTGGATATTTTTTTTTAAAAGGAATTGTTTCTTGTGTGATGCTGCATTTACTTATATTTAAGTAAAATGGCACTAGGAACTAATGTTACAGATTCTCCGGCACTTCAAAAGCCATCCCAACTTTCTACCCGGAGTAGAATGGGAAAAGTATAGAGAAAAGCAATAAAAGCAAATTTTTGCTATATTAAGTAATAATAAGACAACAAGTATCAACAAGTAAAACAGCTGCATTTTGTTACACACGTCCTAAAACATTTTGTATTTGTTTTTGCATTCTCCCCTATTAAAGAACCAGTTATTCAAAATGTAGCAAGAATTATGAAAGAGTGAAATGCTTGTGCGAGTTAATTTGCTTTGAGGGATTGTGCACAAACTCATCTGATAACATCATCTGATACAATAGCGCCCTCCCCCCTCCCCCGGAGTTTTATTTGGATTCATTTAGAAACTCCATGCCACTGTCATAGTTCATTCTGTGGGTATAACTAAGGAATTTTCTCCTCAGGAATAAAAAAAAGAGTTTTTTCCTCTTTCACTCCACTAGTTGTTGCTGACTATAGGGAGAGGTGCTCATTTCCATTTTAAGGCAATTGAGACAGCACTGTCTGAAGACATTTCTGCAGTCATGTGGCTATCATGACATCACAGAGCACTATTACTTTCCCACCAAAGTGGTACCTATTTATCTATTTGCATTTGCATGTTTTCGAACTGTTAGGTCGGCAGGAGTTGCTCCATAGATCTATCCATATTTCTTTGGTTTCAAAATTTTGAACCAGGAGACACTTAAAATGATGCTGCAAGGCATAAAATTAGGCTTAACACATTTTTGAAAATGAGCAAAGCCTTTATTGCACGAAGGGGAAAATGTAAACCTCAGGTAATCCATATACATAATGAAGATTGACCTTTTTTTGCCACATTAACCCTTCCCACATTATGCCAAATCTTAACAGCAACTCCTGGTCTCTAAAGTATTGCTGACTCCTGATGAACAAGAAGTTCCACAGATATATTCTAAGCTATTACTGTCTCTTGTCTTCTTTTTCAATTATTCCTACTGAATCAAGTTTTGTACTTAATATGAACACCAAGACAAGTTTATGTGAGCATTCCTATACACACATCAGCACCAAAAGTTTGAACTGAACTTGGAAGAGCACAGAGAGCCATCACATCAGATACAGAATTGATGTATTATGACCTGAGCATTTTGTCCCTACTAGCAGCAAGATTGCGACATTTTACAGTCATGGAAGTTAAAGGTAGCCCCACATGAAAGGCACAATTTTCTTGTCTGGATTTGACACAGTAATTACAGTAGTGATTGAAGCAAGGTTCCTCATGTGCTGATAGGATACCAATCTGTACATTAAGAAGTATACTGGAAGTCTCTCATTAAGAATGAATTCCATTCCTAAGTCTGTCTTAACTCAATATGTATGTAAGTTAGAACTCATACTTACAAACAGACTGTTGATTACTCAAATGGTGGCTGGTGTTCTTTTTCAATGAACAACTGAAGCGGCACAGTTTTTATAAACTGCTGAAAATAGGCTGTATATTAAAACTGTGCAGCTTCAGCGGTTCATGAAAAAATTGCACGGCTTCAGAGTTCATTGGCTCAAATATGAAGAACACTATCCACCACTTTTAGTAATAGGCAGCTCATTTATAAGCATGAGCTGTCCATAAGTTGGACTTTCTTAACTGGGGACTGCCTGTATTAATATTTAAACAAAACTATAAATATAACAGCAAGTTGCTGGGCATTTAAATCTGTGAATCTTAAATTTTTAAAGGTTTTGTTGTACTATTAATGCTGCCTTCCAGCTTCCTTCTGGTGAAGTCTAACAGAATACAATATGATATAGAAATGTCTACCCACGTTACAAATAAATGCAGCACATTTTGGAAAAACTTAGAAATAGATGGAGTTAACTACTGCTATATTGTTCCTCTGACCGAGACTTTCCAAGGGCATGAAACAAACTCTTTATGCGGGCAAGCCCCCTTTTATTAATTTACAGTGAATTCTGCTCATTCACTGCCGGCAAAGTCTTTCAAAGGAGGATTTATGGTCACACACCTTATTTGGCTTGGAGAGCTGACAGGCCGATATCTGCAGAACTTGGTAAGGAGTTTTGGAGAGTCACTAACCAGTTAGCGAACTAATTGTCTCCTACAAACTCCCCTCCCCTTTCATTCCTCTTTTATTTCCTCTGGGAGGGACCATTCATCATCTGGCCTTACTCCCAAGTTTACCCCTGCTCTTTAGTTGTTCCCTTCAGCTGGCAACTGTGTGCATATGCACACTGGGAACAGGCTCCAGCTGTTCGTCTGCCTCACTGCTGTTTGACTCTGACAACAGCTGATAACTGGCATACGGCCCTGACCCGTTCTCTGCCTCTGACAAAGAGCCCTCATCAGAGCCTTCCCCAGACTCCAGGACACGCCCATGTTCCTCCCCAACTTCCTCACTGTCCGAATCTGCTACAGGTTCTGCTGGTGAGCCACAACAATTGGGACGGAGAAGTAACAGTACCTTTTTCATTTCATTTTATTTGTTTTGTTTTGTTTAAGATTGTTCCTTATTCTTTCTATTTTTTAAATATATACTATTCTTAAATCCAGGTTTAGCATTTGACAGAGGTTTTGCTTAAACTGCACCAGTGATAAAACCACTTTTTCTGGCTATTTCTTTTGCAGTGTGAACATCCAAGTATCCTCCTAAGGACTGGCTGTTTAAAAAGTTTATAAATTAGAATGGAAAATCATGGATGATTTAATGCAGAATTCCTGTCACATATGCACCTAAGCTGGTACTTCCAAATGCCTGTATTTATAATTGCCATGCATGCCTCATGATGAGGATTAAATACTTTTTGAAGGGTCTCTGGCTTTGTAGAGATTCAGGTCATAAACTTGCATACCCATCTTGCCATTTTTGGCCAAAGTACTATATCAATGTATTAATACCATATTTTTCAGAGTATAAGACGCACCAAGATTTTGAAGAGGCAAATTAAAAAAAAAGTTTTTGCACTCTGCAGACCTCCCAAAAACAGCCCGTTTTTCATGAAAACAGGCCCATTTTTTCCTAAAAAAAGAAGAGATGCTGGGGATGATGTTGAAAAACCTTCTTGTAAAATATAAATAATTCTATATAGAATAGAATATAAAGATGTAATATCATTGGTTGATTTCAGGATGACATTATGAAATGCCATAATATAAATTTACTTCAAATTTAACATGCCTCATATAAAAAGGATGTAATAATAGCTTTGCTTAATGTTTAACAATTATAACAATTTGTATAAATGTATATTAGATTGATGATACTAATAATGGAAAAAAACATGGAATTGAAAATTACTAGATAAAAGTTATCAATGCTAAAATAATAGAATGACTTACAATAGGATAAAATATTTATTATTGGATATATTAAAGATGATATAATGAATGATTATAATATAAATAGATACATATTTAGAATACCTTGTTTAAAATGGAGAAACAATTGTGATAATCAAACAAATGAAGTATAATAATAATGTATACAAAGATATTTGATTGACAATATGTGATTTTTGACAAAGCTCAAGTGATGACTATGGAAAGGATGCAGAAAGACCTGGTAACCAATCAACACACTGTATGCAGTTGAAGAGGTTTTTATGTTATATGTTTTGTGTGTTTGTGTTTGTTTGAAAATAAAAAAAAATTAAATGATCTTCTGACTCCAAGCTTAACAACTGGAAATTCTAATGAATTGTTAAGATTAGGTTCCTGACACCAGAATCTAAATAGCCTAGTCTAAAAGTAAGGTTAATATGTTAAACTTAAAGCTGGAGGCCCACAAAACCAGAAACACAAGACCTGAAATAGAAAACCCCCATTTCAAAAGTAAACAAACAAAAATAGAAACAAAAACCTTGGTTGCATTGTTAGAATTCTTTGGGAATTGAGTTTTGGCGATGCAGATGTTCATTACCCTACTAATAAACATTGTCAACAATGCTACTTGCTAAGTCACATATCCATTATTGTTTCAAAGTCAGATAATTTCCCAGCCCAGTTTTAATTGATTGCTGTCTGTGACCTCAATAGGATTGAGTTTATTCAAATGATCTGTCCCAGATACCAAGGATTTCCTGTCAGAGACTTTAGGATTTTCCTGACAATATGTTGGGTGAATTTGCTTAGGACCTGGTTTGCCACTAGCAAGGAGTGACAGCCCTCGAAGAAACCATTTCTGACCAGCCTCTAACTACACCTCAATTCTAGGCAGCTCTCTGCTTTCCCAAGGGTCTCCAGGAGATGAGGTAGCAGTCATAATGCCTATAGTATAGGCAGAGGGGAACAAAAATGACCTGACACAACAAAAACGTCCTTATGGAACATATCCTTCTGGAGAAAAGATTGACTCTCACCTTACTGGTGTTTTGATGCTGTGCCTGGACCCTTGGATGTGAGAAAGAGCCCATCTTCTGACTATGTTAGTGATTTTTGTGCTTTTTTTTGGTTCCTATGTATTTTAATTTTTGTATTTATGATAGAGATTATTTTTAAAAGTTCAAAAATTGCTGTCCACTTGGGGAGATGGGTGGCTATACAAATTGATTGCTTAATTAAATAAATGAATGAAAAGTGAAAATTATCCTAACCCTATCCCTAACCCTTTACTCTGGTGACACAACTGAGTTCCTATCCAAGTATCTAGAGGCAGTAAAATTCTGTATGGGAAAGAATAGACCCAAATTGAACCCTAGCAGATATAGTTACTGTTTGCTAAGAGGTACCTGAGAAGTTGTAAGTCCTGATGGGAAAGCACTACCCTGAAGGAACAGGTCTGAAATTTAGGAGTCGTCTTCGACTTTTATCTCTTGGTGGATTGGCCGGAAGGGGCTTTGCCCAGCTTTGGATAGTGCAACAATTGTGTCTTTCAAAGTCCGACTGATAATATGCCAGCAATGAGATCTTTTTTCATTGAGGAAAGAAATACATTTCAACCAACCATTTCAACCATGAAAGAAGCTAGGTCCCTGCTTCTTAGCCTTATCATTTATAATCCATACTTTTGTAAAGTTCTACAGCAGCAGCAAATGCAGCCTGCCTAACGACACAATCATATAACTGTCATAAAATATGTATTTGCGTCAGGCCTCCTGATACAGGAACATAATCACAGTGTTTGCATATTATGTCATCACACAAATGTTTTGATTTGGCATCACTGCAATTTGTTACAGATGCTGCTTCTTCGCTTTTTTGATGAAGTGATAGACATTCAAGGTCAAGAAAATTTAATCCATTGTTTGATTGGACTGTTAGATTATTATTCCTCTATAATTAGCTTATTTACTTTGGTAACGTAGACAATTGCCTCCCCTTCTGTAATGTTCCCAAAGGAAAATAATAAGGTTTTTTTTTACTCTGGATTTATGATTGACTACAGATGTGTTATGAAAGTTTTCTCCCATGTGGGGCAAGTTTCAAATATGAACTGATCTCCATATGACTTGTATAATTATGTAAAAGAAAGATCACTTGGTAAACAATTATTTGTATTCTGTCTGTTTCTAAAACACCCTTTGCTGTTTCCATTCACATGTGTTGGACTGCAGTTCTCAAAATTCCCAAGCGAGTTGGCCTGGAGGACATCAGAAGTCTGATCCTGAATATTATCAAAGCCTTGTTAAAAATAGTGTTTAAATATATATGTTGAAATGGATTTTTATATAGAGCCTTTTCCATTTGGATTTTTTTTAGTGCTATTTTATTCTGGTTTTACTTAAAAAGAAAAAGTACAAAGCATTGCCTGTTGGGCAATTTTGCATCATTACAATTCCTTATCTTTCTAGATCTTTTATTTTGCCAGTTCCCAGATAGATGAAATCCTTTTGAACTGGCTAATGGAGGGCAAACAGAGGACACTTGGGAATAAAATACTTTCCACTTGCTTTTCAGAGTATCCTCAAAATTCCTCTGCATGTTGGATGGTAATTGATCAGCATATTACAAAATAAGCAAGAATCAAGCATCACCAATAAATTGTGCAAGCTTAAATTGTGCTAAATTGCAATTTAATACAGAATGATTTATGCCAAACTGCAGGCTTGGCAGATATAAATGAACAAAAGTTCATTTTTTGGTCTCCATACTATGGTCAGGCCACAACCTTGACCAGTGAGAAAAACACACTTACCTTAAATGTGCAGACGTCATTGTCCTTGGCACAAGGAGACATAGGGCTGACAGTGCATTTAGGCTGAGTGCTGTACATGATAGCAATATAGGAGAAGAACATTAATTAGCTCAAGTGCTGGCAGAAAAAAGCTAACGGAATGATGTAACATTTTCATTTTCATTTCAGTTTATGTAACAGTGTGAAATAATGCAAAACAAAAGGTTCTTTATGCACGTGACCTCCTTCTTAAGTATTTTTTTCCTCAGGTCCTTCCAGAGGTGAGATTTTACAGTAATACAAACCACTTTTATAATCACAATAGGATCGTGAGAAACATTCAGCTAAGAGACAGCTTGGTCATCTCAGTTTGAGTGCCTGAGAAAACATTCTACTCTACTCTAAATATTATCCCCGGTAATATTATCTCCTGTGGTTTGATGGTGTAAGCCTTCCAATAAAAGGCAATCATGTTTACAGAGGGAGAAAGAATAAAACAAAAAAAGTCAGTTATGATGATGTGATTCAAACTGCATCTCTTTTTATAAGCATCATTGGTGTGTTACATAAACAAAGGCTTCCATAGCATCATGACCACTTTCTTAGATTTTACTGACCTTCCCTGCTCATTCTCTACAGACTAACATTTTAAAACATGTAGTCCAATGAGGTATGATGGGAGTTGTAGTCTGGCAACACATGTATATGTAGTTGACATTGCCAACAATTAGAGGAAGAGATGCTTACATGTGGGTTTTCTTACTAAAGAAATGGGCTGAATGAATGTTGTCTTTTTCTGCCATATGAATGTGCAGATATAACTTTTATAGTGACATTTGGCTGTATCTAATGTTAGACTGCAGTATTTCAGGCTAATTCTGCCAACTGCCAGCAGTTCCATCCTGACTGGCTCAAGGTTGACTCAGCCTTCCATCCTGCTGATGTTGGTTAAATGAGGACCCAGATTGTTGGGGGAAATATGCTGACTCTGTAAACCACTTAGAGAGGATGTAAAGCACTGTGAAGCATGATATAAGTCTAAGTGCAGTTTGGAGATTGAATCATGGAAACTGGACTACTTGTTGGTTTGAAACAACCAGAAACTGCTTATTCAAGTAGTTTCTTCAGTCAGAGCAAGTTTCTTAGGGGAACAACATATATGTTCACCAGAGAGGTTTTATTTTGTATTTAATCTTGATAGGATTTGATCGTTGGATGAGTAAGAGGGGAGTCATTGGGATGTATATGTTTTAACATCTAAATCTTTACCTAATGTATGTAGCCTCCCTGGTGAACCTATGAAGTGGTCTTAATCTTCTGGGGGACCGATGAAAAAGCAGCATAAAAATTTACTTAGGTAAGGATTTTCCACTTTAGCCAATATTTCTATGTAATAACTGACATTCTTTGAGGGAGACTTTCTTCCCACCCACCACTTCAAAGCCTTCTTACTTAATGCTGCCCTTGTTTGTGACCTTGGTTTATCACACCATGTGAGCCTCTTCAGCTCAGTAAATGGGCCCATACAAAAAATGTTCAGTTCATGGGGAAGAAAAAGCTTTCACAATAGTGTTGGGATTTTTGATGTGAAAGAGAAGAATTTGCCAATATTTGACAACTGTGAGTGAAAGAAAAACACCTCCAGTGGTAACACTTGTGATGTGTCATCGCCTAGAACACTGCTCTGATCTTTGATATTCTTCAAGACCAAGGTCAAGAGATCTTTTTCTTAAAAAAATTAAATCCTGGATTTTTTTTCTGGATTGTTTTATGATGCTATCTTAGACCTGGGTTCCAGAATTTACCAGAAATCAATGATTATAATAGACCAATTAATTTATTATTATGATTCTAGCTAAGGCATCATCTTTATGCATACCCGTGATGGTGAACCTATGACATGCGTGCCACAGATGGGCATGCTATCTATCATCTCAAGCCAGCTCCTCCATGTGTATGGTCTCCCAAACCCCATTTTGGGCCTGGAAAGCCTCCTGCACCAACCTGAAAGTCAAAAATGGGCAAGGGGAAGCAGGGTGCATGTGTGGGCGAGCATAGGGGCATGCGCACATGCATGGGGTAACACACACATGCACAGGGGTGGGGCACACATGGGAGGGTTACAAACACATGTGCTGCGGTGGGGCGCATGGGTGGAGCCATGCACACATTGCCTTATGGGTGTGGACATGCATGTGCTTTCAGCATGCAATGACAAAAAGATTAGCTATCACTGATGTATACTATATGTATTAATCATCTCATTAATCCCAAAAATGACTCTTTCGTCACCAGGAACTGTTTTGCGAATGGCTAATTGTTTGATGATGATTTGCACAATAAATCCAAAGGTATCTTTTGGTAATACATTTATTAGATTTTTTTTAAACAAGAGAAAAATGAACAGAATGAAATAGTTAAGATAAAGAAATGAATTCAAAGGATCAACAAAGGCCCTGTACATCTGAATTCATAAAGTTCAGGACATTATTTTATACCTGTGTTGAATGGTATAGAAAACATGGAAGCTTGTGACAAAATGTCATAAACTGTACAGCTATAATTGATTGCCTGCTAATATAGCTACTTAAATGGACAATTTTATTAGACTTTTATGGTTTAATATAAGATAGTTTTAGTTTCTGGCGGACTTGAAAAACTGAAGAATTAAAATACCATGCATGAAATACAACAGTGATTGTTGATTACAATGATTAGGTCTAATTATTAATTGAACAACATATATGGTGCTTTCTCAGCTACCAAATCCATCCTACCTTAGCCTGGAAACTGACCAGTAACCAATCTTCTGAGACGAGCATGATGTACTTCCAGCTGCAAGGCTCAACGAAGATTTCCATATTCATGATTTATAAGCTCATCCAGCCACTGCTGTAGTGATATATCCCTGATGCTGACAGGCTTCATACTACTGCAGCAATGGCCAGGAAATGTTATAAATTGCTAGTATGGAAATTCTTGGTGTTTTAACTGCCAGATCAGAATAAATTGAAGTACCCATATTGCCTTTCTATGGCAGCTCCTTACAAAACGTAGGCAATAATAAAATAAGTTGGCTGATATATGCAAGCTATGAAGATCATTCTTTTTTTCTAAAGAAAAAAAGTAAATCAGCTGAAAAAAGAAACTGAATGTGATAGCCAAATCTAAAAATCAAGCAGCAGTGCTGATCCCAGAATAACTGATCTTTTGTGGCAAACTAAGAGCAGGCAGTTTTCTGCTTTTTAGGATAAAGTTTTACTTCTTCACTTTCATCCAGCCTACTACTAATTTAAAGCACCCATCATTTATATGTATCAATACTGCTTTTAAACTTTAAAATATGTTATTTATTTATTTATTTACTTATTTTTATTTGATTTATACCCTGCCTTTATTATTTTTCTAAATAGTCAAGATGGCAAATACATACAATCAGTGGTGGGATTCAACCGTTGTAACCACCGGCTCACTGAGTGCACACTTTGCATGCATATGCGCCAAGTGTACACTCCACATGCGCAGTGCATTTGTAAACAGCTTTAAAACTTACCTTCTACTGCAGCCCCGATGAATAAAACATCTGAGGCACGGCAATCTGCTCTGCCGTGCCTATCAGCTGGGCTTCAAACAAAGGAAATATAGGACAGATTAGCACAGGGGTGAATGGGCGGGGCCAACTGATTGCTGGAACTACTGGCTCGCACAAACCTGTCCAAACCAACTGAATCCTACCCCAGCATACAATACTCCTTCCTCTCCCTACTTTCCTCACAACAATAACCCCATGAGGTGAGGTGAGTTGAGAGAGGATGATTGGTCCAAAGTCGCCTACCCACCTTTCCTGTCTTCAGTGAAATTAGAACTCACTGTCTCTTGGCTTCCAGCCTAGTGTCTTAGCTACCAATCAAACTGGCTGTACACAGAAAGCAGCTTTCATTTTTTATCTTGAGCAAAACCAAGAGTATATAACATCTACATTAAAAATACATTTCACTGATATTTATGTAAATATATTCATGTAATATATTTTAAAAATATTTTTGTGCTAAGATATTTTGAATACTTACTCATTTTTAATCAAAACCTCAACCAAAATAATCTGTGATTTTTAAGACCTAGAATCTGTGCAAGATACTGAGAAGATAAGTCATGAAACACGATCCTGCCATTATTTCTGTCTCTGCCTCTTTTCCCCTTAAATACACCAAACTCTGTGAGTAACAACAAGTAGTTACAAAATATAAATAAATTGGAGCAAGGGGATGAAATGGATTGAGGGTGCAGTTCTGCTTAATATATTGATAAAGACTTATTAAATGGGCAGATGTAGGATGATGCGGACACCCAAAATGAAAATTTATATTTATCAGTGAATTTAAAAAAACCCTAACATACTGTATCAATACAATGAATAATTGAGCAAGGAAGGAAGGCTGTGTAAAGTGATTAAGAAATGATTGTCTTTACAAAAGAAAGCAAAAATTAAATTTTTATAATAAAAGGAAGAGAGGAAGGAACGGAAGAAAGAATGGGATAAACAGATCAGAGAATTAAAATGTAACATAAGCTAACTCAAAAAAGGTATCTGAGAATGGGAATAATGAATTGAAAAAAGAAAAGACAGATTGCTTGTCTTTCAGCAGAAAGAATGCCATCAAACTCAGAAAGCCAGTAACAATGAGTTGGGATTGTAATGACACTGAATATATAGACATCTCTGAAACCTTCCATATTGCAATCCTTTTGGGAGTGCATGCCGTCCCCAGTGGAGAGTAAAGCCAGACTGCTGATTGTCTCTGCCACTCTTTGTAATCTGTTTACTGGCAGATGGGACTGCAGTGGAAAATCAGTTTTCCAATGACAAAACAAAGGGCAAGAGATTAACAGCTATCAGGGCATCCCTCCTGATGAAAAGGTGCACAGAAGGGGAAAAAAACCCTCACATTAGATGTTTAGTCTCCTTCTAATGTACTTCAGTGGATTTCAGGTGGGGTGTATGAGAACAGTGAGCTGTTTCCAACAGTTTATCCTGAGTGCACTTCAATGAGCAACAAGACAGACCTGCTGAAGTCTGAATATTATTCTTTCTTCTCTCTGCTTCTCCTCCCCCAAAGATATTTGCAGACAATCCATCAAAAGTGCTGTTTCTAATTTAAACTCCCTTCTTTTCCTCCTTCTCCTTCAGCATGTAGCACCACCCTTTTCAACACCTGAGTTCACAAAATAAATACAAAAGATTGATCTTGAGAGAGGAGCTTTGAGTAAGAGACGGGGTAATTTAGGAATCTCCACCCAACCCTGGATCCTGCTATTCAGGGTTGGAGACAAACTTTGCTCTTAACTGCAGCACAACCCTAAATGAAACTATCTTAAATTGTTACATATTCTTGTTCATTAACTAGTGTGAGCCTTTAAACAATTCACATGTTGGAATGACATAAAAGAAAATCAGATCAAAAATCTAGTAATCATAATAGTGCTGGAAGGGGACATTTAGGTAATCAAGTCCAGACCTCTGCCCTGTGCAGGAATCCAGATGTAACCATACCATATAAATGTTTCTCTAGTCTTTGCTCTAACATATTTAGTGCAAATGGGATCTCTCTTCTCTGGGGAACTGGTCCCACTATTTAACTATTATGTTAATAACTTTCTACTAAGAATCATTTTGGAGTCTACCATTCTCTAATTCAAATTCTTTATTCTGAAATGAAAGAGAACAGATCTGGAGCTTCTTCTATTTTGATATTCTTTCAGAGCTATTTCACGGAAGAGTACTCCACTCCTCTGTTCACAATAGAATACCTTATGCCACCAGGCATATTTTGGGCTTGGGCAACTTAGAACTATGCTGCCTATGCCTAAGCGTAGTACACAAAATTGTCTGCTACAATGTCCTACCTGTCAATGACTACTTCAGCTTCAACTGCAATAATGCACGGGCAACAACAGATACAAACTCAAGATTAACCGCTCCAAACTCGATTGCAGAAAACATGACTTCAGCAACAGAGTGGTCAATGCCTGGAATGCACTACCCAACTCTGTTGTTACATCCTCAAACCCCCATAACTTTTACCTTAAACTGTCTACCATGGACCTCATCCCATTCCTAAGATGTCTGTAAGGGGCCGTGCATAAGCACACTAGCGTGCCTACCGTCCATGTCCTATTGTCCCCATTTATTCATACCCATTTCCTGTGTTCATGTCCATGTTTAAACTTATACCTGTTATCTCCTACTTATTTGACACTAAATAAACAAATATTTCAAGAGTGGTATTACATCTCCCTTCAATTTTGTATTTCTCCATAGTTTCTAGTCTCTCACTTCTTTGCTGTTCTTCTTGAACTTCTTCCAGATATATGGAACCTATTTTATTCTGCTGCTGGATCCCCTCTTAAATACCTTGATGGAAACCCAGTTACTACTGAATATTTTGTAAAAGGATTAGTCACAAGTCACAAATGAACCAGGCTGAATAGTGTTTATTTTACATATCTAGAGCTTACTGATCAGGTTAATTAACAGCAAGTTTCCAATATTGCACATTGCATGCTGCTTTAGGCCATAAAAATACTTTCACTAATTACTTCAACAAAATTTTTGGGAGGCAACACCCAGTTCATCGGTTATTTTTACTGAAACTTTCTAAAAATGTTGGAGAAATCATTTAGCAATCTTTCACAAGAACCTAGATACCAGTTTAAGACCATATTTCCTAATGCATATAAAATTGATGATTGATGATAATTATGTGCCATCAAGTCAATTTTAACTATTAGTGACCACTTGATAGATTTTCTTCAAATGATCAATCTGGTCTCTCAGCTCCTCCAACGATGCACTTCCAGTGATGCACTGTTATAACTGAGTCTTTTCATCCTGATGTTATGGTCTTCTTTTTCACTTGTGCTCAGATTATAAATTCATTATCATAATTTGAGTCAGGCCATGTGTGTCTTGAGTCAAAAACCTGCACTGAATTGTTCTATTTGTTCTCTTAGCAATACATGATTTTTCCCAAGAATCTTCTCCAATACCAACCAAGCTTAGAGAACATCATGAAATGCACATACTGAGAAAGCTTCCATTTGGTAACTCTTAATAATGGATTGATTTCAGTTACAGGTAGTCCTTGATTTACTAGCACAATTGGGACCGGGATTTCTGTGATAAAACTGCAAGGTCGAACAGACATGAGTCTACAACTATTTT
This sequence comes from Thamnophis sirtalis, assembly GCF_051295495.1. NCBI lineage: Eukaryota > Metazoa > Chordata > Lepidosauria > Squamata > Natricidae > Thamnophis > Thamnophis sirtalis. Next base: position 51,994,074 of record NW_028261385.1, read on the forward strand.
TACTATGGTTTAAGGAGAATCACTGTGATTGTCAAGTGAATCATGTTAAGCACATCACATAATTGTTAAATAAATACAGCTTCCATAATGGCCTTTTTTGGGGTTATAAACTGGCAGAAAAGTTTGCAAATTATGATTGCAAGACTACAGTGTGCTGCAACCAATCATAAATGATTCAATTGCCAATACCCAAATTGCGATCATGTGACTGTTGGGGGTGATACAATGGCTATAAGTGAAAGTACAGGTTGAAAAGCACTTTTTTATGAGGCTGTTGTACTCTCCATCAGCTACAACCTCTGTCTGGTGCATGTTGTATCAAACCTACAGTCTCCCCTTAAACTTGAAAGCCAACTGTGTAGCTTTGGGCCAGTCACTTTCTCTCAGTCCAACTCATTCACATGATTATTGTTGTGGGAAAAATAGGAGGAAGAAGGAGTATTATGCATGTCCATTGCTTTGAGTTATTTACAAAAGTAATAAATCTGGGATAAAAATACATTAGAATATATGAAGTTCAGAAATGGGAATTTCTATTTCTAATATTTTGATTCATCTTGTAAACTTTATCTGATTGCTAGAGACAAACATATCATTCTATTAATTAAGTAGTCTTTAGATTTTTGACTTGAAAGATTAAGACAAGAACTATGCAGGATGTTGATTGTAGCGTGACCCGTCAAAACCGCGGTCCACAAAAGCGCGATCGACGAAAGCGCGCATTTGACGTCATCACAGCGCGACGAAAAAAATTAAAAATTGAAATAAAAATTAAATTAAAGCAAGCCGATTCACATAAAGGTAAGGGTTAGGTTTAGGGTTAGGGTTAGGGTTAGGTTAAGGGTTAGGGTTAGGTTTAGAGCGTTAGGGTTACGTTTAGCGTTAGGTTAAGGGTTAGCGTTAGGTTTAGCGTTACGTTAACGGTTAGGTTTAGGGTTAGATTTAGGGTTAGGTTAAGGGTTAGGTTTAGGGTTAGGTTTAGGGTTAGGTTTGGGGGGGTTAGGGTAAGTTTTTCGCTTTATTTTTACATTTTTCAATCACAGCGCGATGTTTTCGTCGCGCTGTGATGACGTCAAATGCGCGCTTTTGTCGTCCGTGATTTTGTCGTCCGCGGTTTTGTGGTGGAACCGATTATAGAGGAGAATCCTGCAATTCACTTAGCGGGTTGAGGCTGCTTATTTATATGTACCTCAAGAAAAAGAAAAACAACAACAATAACAACGAGTAAATGATATTTCCTTTTGGTAGCTAGAATTTGGAAATGAAGGTAAGATCAAGGGCAAAATACTTCGGGTTGATTCTACTTAAGTAAATTGCAGAAAGGATTAAATTAGATAGTTATTGAAGTCTTTTTTAATCCTATTTTGAAGTATGAAACAGTTTTCTTTGACATTTGAAAATTATTGCTAAAAATATAATTTGCTGAAATGGATGCTTGTATCTTTGTATGTGTCTAAAAATAAAATTGACAATGATATCTGTAATGCTGTATTACAAAATTTGTTTTGTCCTTATGTGCTCTAAACAGGCGATTAGACAGAAATATGCTATATCACAAGACAGCTAGAGAGCCTTGAACTCTTTCTAAAACATCTTGTTTTCTTCTTTTTTTCTGTTGCCAAGGGAACCAGTTTAACGTGAAATGAATTCTTTGTCTCCTGCTCTTTGCAAAATTGTTTGAACCGTCCCATCTTATAAAACCTTCCTTCCCAGCTGATTTCCAGCAACATAAAATCTCTGCTTCTTTTTCTCCCTGTCTAGATTAAAGGAAGAATGTAATCTCCAATTTGACGCCTGAATGAATAAAATGCCATTTTAGAACCTTGAACATTTCAGATACATTTTTTTCTGAAAAATTGTAAGATTCTATTCTAATCTTTGAAGCATATATTAAATAAAGTTTCTTATATTCATTTTTTTTAAAATGCCCAAATGGATGTGAATAGAGTGGGGAAAATTATTTGCATTTCTTATAAGGACTTTACAAGATTTTTAATACCAGAAAAATGAATTCTTATTTAGTTCTTCCTGTTTATCAAAATCAAACTGAGCAAGTGAATAGAGGTAGTGAACTTCATTTAATATTTTACAAATACGTTTAGTTATTCATGTAACTTCTCACCTGTGACAATAAATCTATCAAGAAAAAATTAAAAGGAATTGAAACTATGAATGACATTTTTCTTGATTTTCCAATGTTACCTGCTGGTAGAAAATGCTTAATGAATCTATCAAGTCTATACTGTATACAGATAGCCCTCAACTTACAACAGTTCAATTAGTGACCATTGGAAATTACAATGGCACTGAAAAAAGTGACTTATGACCATTTTTCATACTTATGACTGTTGCAGTATCCCCATGGTCAGATGATTTACATTCAGATGCTTGATAACTGATTCACATTTACAATGTTTGCAGTGTCCCGGGGTCATGTGATCACCTTTTGTGACCTTCTGACAAGCAAATCAATGGGGACACCAGATTCTTTTTAACAGCAATGTTACTAATTTAACAACTCCAGTGAGTCGCCTAACAAATGTGTCAAAAAAAGTTGTACAATGAGGCAAACTCACTTAACAAATGTTTCACTTGGCAAGATAAATTCTTGGGCTCAGTTGTGGTCGTACCTTGAGGGCTAACCTATATATATGAGTCATACACACATACACACACACACACACACACACACACACACACACACACGTGTGTGTGTGTTTTATTTGTGGTGAGAAATAAATAAAGGGAGACTAGTATAGATCTATTTCAAGCTATTTAGCTCTCATCAGCTAGCCATACCCTTACTGGGATTTGAACCTAGGCTATATTACATACTAGGCAAACATCTTAGCCATTAGGCCACAGGCTCTTATCCGTTATCAGCGAAGCCAGGGTGAAAGGTATCTATTAGATTTTTACAACCCCCGGTATGCCCAAATTATGGGAGGAAGCTAACTGCTTCCATCATCTGTCAATCGGCTCGTCATGATGGACTCTTGTGACGAGCCGATTGACAGATGATGGAAGCAGTTAGCTTCCTCCCATAATTTGGGCATACCGGGGGTTGTAAAAATCATATATATATAGGTGTGTGTGTGTGTGTGTGTGTGTGTGTGTGTGATATATGACTCATTACTTGTGGTTATTGGGTATAGCCACAAGCATTTGAGCGGTGTGGTGGTCTAGAGGTGAAGATACTTACTCCCACTTGGAAGTTAAGTGTTCAATCCTAAGCAGTAACAGATGATTCTCTATTAGGATGTAAAAAAAAAATCTGCTGCAAACTCCTCATAGGCTTCAGGAAGAGCTTTTGGCCAGTCGCCCCCAACTTCACCATGATAAAAGGGATTACAGAGATGTAAAAAAAAGAGAAAGATATCATATCAATGGCATATCCCTTGTTATAGATACCTTCCTATAAGATGAACTTCTTAGTCTGATGGATAAAATATGCTAGAGATGACTAACTCAAAGTTTGCATATCAGCGATGAACTTGCCTAATTAAGAAAGATGCAGATGGTTGTGCTACCTAGCAATTTTCACCTCACTTACTCCACTCCAATTATAACCCTTCCCTGCAGACTTACACTGTATAAATTATGAAGTCAGAAGGTACATGACGATGCACCTGTTTCTATTCATAAAGAAGTCTAACACATTCTTCTTCTTTGCAAAACGTGTGATTGTTGCTTCAATATCGCTCTGGAAAGAGCATAAATTCATTTTTAAAATCTAAGAAAAGAAAGAGATTAACAAAACTCAGCAGCTAAAGCAGTAGCATAAGGTTTGGCACTCACCCTCCTACAGTACTCTTTTGATCTACTGGAATGTTGTAATCCTAAATATACAAGTTTGCATAACTCAAAATTGTGGGAACCCATATTTATAGCAACTGTACTGTTTTAGTCAGGTGAAATCTACATCAGGACTGTCAACCTTGGAAATTTCAAGTCTTGTGGACTTCATCTCCCAGAATACCCCAGGAAGCTATGGGGTATTTTGGGAGTTGAAGTCCATAAGTCTTTTTTTTTCTTTTAATGAAAAGAAGGACCAGGAGTGACGTGATAGCAGTGTACCAATAGCTTAGGTGCTGCCACACAACCTACTTCCAAAGCATCTGAAGGCAGGGCAAGAAGCAATAGATGGAAAATAATCAAGGAGAGAAGCAATCTAGAACTATTTCTATTGAGCTCTCCTCTATGCTGTGATGAACATATTTGTATTGGATTCTATGTGTGTATGATGTCTTTGCTTTAAATTAATCAAAGTAATTATTTTGTGAAAATTTAATATGAACAAGTATATTTGCAGCACATGGACTTTCATGAATTACAACCCACTATACTGATGTAACGAAACCAACGGTATTTTCTGTTGGTTAATGCATACAGAGAACATTGTGGGTAATGATGTCCAAAGAATATATACTATATATGAGAAGCTAATTATATTAAGTCATAAATTTGTAATATTCTTCTTAGGTTTATCTTGCAGTAATTTCATCCTACTGCTAAAAAAGAATAAAATCTTATTTGCTGATAATATTTTAATTCTAGAATTTCTCTTTGAAATTCTTCAAATAGTATATAGTTGAAATATAATGTAGTTTGACGCTTCTATTGAAATGGGCATGTGAGTTGAAAGAAAGTATTAAGTTACTCCTTGTTTTACTGCAATAGCTTCAATATGGATTTCTTTTAAGAAAAATCTACTTTTTATACTACAGTATTTTCTATTGTTTAACACCCTTTTTGTGTGCTGTCTTCAAGAACAGCGAGGTCATCAGAAATAACTACTTGATCTATGTTGGAAATTCAACTGCAAAGTGGATACTTTTTATCATCTTTGGTGCATTTGTGAGGAAGCCAAGATATACTGGGACCAGATTTTTACTTTAATTCAGAGGTTTATTAAAAATAAACATAAATTTGAAACAGAAGTTTCAGATTCCTTTAGATTTGATGGACAAAGAACTTGAAAGAAGATTTGGAACTTTGTAATTATATATGTTGACAGCAGCAAAAATCTTACATACACCAAAGATGGAAAGATACACTAATTCCCACAATAGAGGAGTGGGTGGTAAAGATGATGGAACTGATGGAGATGGTAAAATTGTTTTACATGTAGTTTTCAGAGTATAAGACGCACCTTTTTCCCACAAAAAAGAGAGTGAAAATTTGGGTGCATCTTATACACTGAATACAGCATTTTTTGCCTCCCGAAATCCTGCCCCCTTCACCAAAATGGCTGTGCATAGCCTTTAGGAGGCTTCCAGAGTGCTCCTTGGGGCTGGGGAGGGCAGAAATGAGTGACAAATGGGCTGGTTTTTTGCTTAATTTTGTCCCCCCAGCTCCCAGGAGGTCTCTCTAAGCCTTCTAAAGGCTATGCATGCCCTTTTTTGACAAAAAGGACTCGTTTTCATGAAAAATGGGTCTTTTTTGCTCATTTTGGGACCCCTACCCCCAGGAGCAATTTACAAACCTCCTAAAAGTTATTCATGCCCTCCGCTTTTTAAAAAAATGAGCCATTTTTGGGAGGTCTGCAGAGTGCCTCTTCAAAATCTTGGTGCGTCTTATACTCTGGTGCATCTTATACTCTGAAAAATACGATAATTAAAGGGAATATATCTAGTTTGTTTTCTATATGGAAACTGTTTCTACACTTTTTGGTTGAAATTGAAAAAAATTAAACCTTGGTTTGACTTCATATTTAAATTTATATAAAAAAATAACATTGATCCTAGCATATGTTGATGTTGGTGGTGTTCTTCTCTAAATAATAACCCATCCAGCACTGCAAAAGGTGTCTTTCTACTTCTGCTCAAACTCTTTCTTGTAAATCTCTGCATTCCCTTTCAATCTATCCCAGATTTTCTCCCAATTTTATGGACCAAATTTTTGGCAGAGTGGACAGGAGAAATAATCTGTTTCACATATGGTGTCCCTTCCTCTGGCAGATGCACAGGAGTGAATAAAACCCACTGAACTATGATTACTTAATAGCAGTTTTAGTGTATTAATGCTTTTATGCAGATATACACAGATTTGCAGTGAGCATCCATATTTTACAATGGCATTCTAAACATGACTGTCTTGATGATGGTCATTAATACAGTAAATATTTTGCTGTTGCATTGATTAAAAAGCCGATAATCCTACTGCTTTTATCCTATCTGTTTTGCCCCACCTGATAAATTGATCCAATTTAGAACTGTTGAATAATTCATTCTTTGCATGATGTCCCTCTAGTTTTCAATAGAGAAAATGGCTCATATTTTATTATGTTTTCTTTGTTCTCATTGATTTCCAGATTTTACTGGATCCTCTGATAACAAAGGTTAAACAAAGTTGCAAAGGAAGTGGTAATGTTTCTGGTGTCCAATCAGAGTGGAGGACTGATTATGATGAGAAAGCTGGAATTTTCTCTTAGCAGCTTAAACTTGACTTTCAAATGTGCATGTCACATATTTTTATTTCTACTCCTAGGGGTATCTTCTACCCATGTGTGCCTTGAACAAATAGGTCTTTAATCGGGAACGCTTGGAATGACCTCCCACCTCAAGTGTAATTAGAAGCTGCTAAGTCTTCTTTCACAGTGCTTGTCAAAGAAGAGTCAGTGACTAACATACAAGAAAAATATCCAAATACTTGATAAGAAAGACTCAAGGCAAAACTCAGCTGGTGGCCTTTCAATGGAACCATAGTGTTTGATCTATGGTGCCAGTTATTGAATCTGTATTCAGTGGAGCTTGAAATGATGATCCAGGGAACTTTGTTGGTTTATCTATTTCTGCACCAAATATTTTTTGAGAAACTTGGAGAGAAATAGCCTTGGGGGTGCGCACAATGACACACAAAAAACCAGAAATTAATTTGTGACATCATTTATTGCCATAATTTTGAGATAAAATCATTTCCTCACATTGTTTAGCTTTTTGAATTGCCTCCATCTGTACTTCTAAATCTTTGCTCCGACCAACAGGAGAGGAAATAGGAAAGCCTTCTCTAATGTTTCAACTTACATATTTTAGGTGATATATTTATTTCAAGTATTCAATTGATATCCACAATACAGTGTAAGGCAGTTGCATTTTTGGTTATATGTGAACTCTATGCTTGATGTGTAACATGGCATTGGTGTGAAACAGTTCTTAGTATCATTATTCTGCTAATACATTGAAGGATTTTGTTACTATCAATATTAATTTTTCATAATATCCTTCCTTCCTTCCTTCCTTCCCTCCCTCCCTCCCTTCTTGATCCTTTCCAACTAACTTTATCATTTGTTTCCAAGCAAAAGCTATCACCTCCACACTGAAAGAGCCCAGAAATGTGTTGGGATAGCAAATATTTGCTAACTTTTTCATCTAATCTAGTGGGGACAAAGTGTTTGGTAAACACATAAGATTAGACATTTGTGCTAGTTCTAAAATAGTATAAGTTCCAAGTTTTTAAATTGACAACAGATGTTGAATGAAGAGTATTGGGCCAGGATAAAGCAGCCAACATGAAATGGATAAAGTGGTGATAATTAGAATACTGAATATTGAACAGAGCAAAAAAAAAATATCACTCAAATATGCAGTTTATTGGTTTCCCATGAGCAAATCAAATATTAAAAAACCTACCTTAAAGTAACTGTTAGGATAATAAAGAGGATTTTATGATGTACTACATTTGGAGTTTCTTGGGAAAATGCAAAAGATAAGCCAATATACAGAAGTATACAAAGATTGTGTTCTTGAGTTTGCTCTTAAAAAGGCAGTCTATAACAAAACTATGTCAGATCCTCTTACCTTAAGCATAACCACATAAGGATCACAATGATAGTTTCCCCTTGTGTAGGTAAATGGTTGCTAATGGCTTCCACCACCATTACATGGTCTTGTCAAAGAGATCGTTGAAGAACTTTCCAGCTGAGCATTTATTATCCTATTGTTTTCCTGTAAATGATATACTCACAGATTGCTGGACAATGTCTTCTAAAACAAGCAGATTAAAAATATTATGACATGTGAAAGGTGTCATGGAAATAAATCACAGATACTATTTCCCCTGCTTGTGCCTGCTCATGCTCTTGCTACCTAGTATTGTACAAATCTGGAAGTTTTAAGAATAATTTCTACATACAGATGTCTATGTGGTATTTTAGACTGTTATGAAATACGCTTCTTTTTCCAACTTAACCAAATCCCCAATGGAAATAGATAAGCATGCTCTATTTTTTTCTATGGTTGGATAATTTGAAACACTGGAAATGTAAATTGGTGTTTATGTGGGATTTCAGCAAAAGAAGTATTCTGAAAAAAGAAACCTAGGTAGATATATCATTTTGGACTTTGCTGGTTTGAAGTTCGGTGCTTCAAAAACTTGTACCATAGATCACAGTATGGGAATTTTATATGTGAAACTATTGTTTATTTCATTGACAGTTATCAATTAGTCTGTAGGTAATTTTACATGTCACCAATCTAGCCAACGAAATGTTTGTAGCTTTAAATCAAGGTGACTATAAGTAGCTGCACCTTATGCTACTTCACTCATGCGTTATTCATGCATTAAGAACTTGAATATATGAGGCATCAAGAGGAAAACCTTCATACACAGCTGTGGGGAAAAAAAAAACTGAGCTGGGTACTTTGTGATTTTGCCCTTGAAAATGAAAATCTATATCCTCTAATTTTCAGTTCCCCCTATTCTTATTAAATAAGGATTTACCAAGGAATAATGTTGATGTTTCTAGAACATTTCCTCAATGATGTGCATAGATGATGTGCATAGATGAGGTGGTGCAGTGGGTAGAGTGCAGTACTGCAGGCCACTTCAGCTGACTGCTATCTGCAGTTCAGCAGTTCAAATCTCACCGGCTCAGGGTTGACTCAGCCTTCCATCCTTCCGAGGTGGGTAAAATGAGAGTCCAGATTGTGGGGGCGATATGCTGACTCTGTAAACTGCTTAGAGATAGCTGAAAGCCCTATGAAGTGGTATATAAGTCTAACTGCTACTGCTATCACCAGGAAATGTTTCTGGAGACAACATTAATAGGGCTAATCAATTAATTTTGCATTTATACATTGTGCTATTTTGTATTTGTACATTGCACTATTGTGAAACACATTCATTTAGTTGAATGTTTAAATCTATTCCATGAACAGCATTTATGTTTAGGAATATTGTCAGTGAGCAAATATGTGGAGGTTTTGTAGGTCTCGTTAAGTATTACATTGATTCTGTGGACTGTGCAAACATTTAAACTTTCAGGTATTTTTCTTCAAGTCATAAGACTAAGCATCTACAGAAAAAAACTAGGGCAACAAGAAAGAGGAACATCTAACACTCTTAAATGGATAAGGATGCAAGGTGGGCCTGATGAGAAGTTAGAGAATGCTATTATTGAGAAGAAACAAGGAAATAATTGCTGGTTTCCCAATGTTTGGAAGTACAAAATACAGCTGTTAAAATAAACTTTTCTGAGAGATTCAGCTTCCTTATTGGGGGGTGGAGAGATGGAAGAGACTGAGCAGATTTTATCTTAACAGAACTAGGAGATAATTTAGCATGTTGTACAAGACAAAACAAATAAGGCAACAGATAATAAACCAGGTAGAATTGCCCATTTAGGAAGTGTAGTAGTTCCTCTTCCTTTATAGAGCCCTTGTGCTGAACGGTGAATGTGATAATTAGACACCTGATGTTTGTTCCTATGGAGCTTTCTTTTGCAGTGTCCCTTCTCTGACAATTTTTTTCTGGCGACTATGGAAATCTATTTGAGAACCATCGTCTATGGTGGTTACAAATTCTTCCAGAAATATTTTCATTCTTTTGTGATATAGTGGCACAATTCATATTTTGCCCCAGTTAGGGTTTGCTTATGCACAATTTATTGAATAAATCTATTCAATAAATAAATTATTTGCTGAGTTGATGCATAAAGCTAATCAGCAAACCATGGCTGGGAATTCAGAATTGACATATTAAGCCAAAACCAACATATCAAGTTATGTCTTAGTTCTATGTGAATCCATGCAGTGAACACTCTGTTTTGATGTTAACTTGGGAAGCCCTGTATTTGCATATTTATTGCACTACAGTAAACATTACCCCAGCATGCTTGCTAGGGAATTCTGGGAACTGAAGTCCACAAATCTTAAAGTTGCTAAGGTTAAGAAACACTGATTTAATGACATCATTCGTTATCCCTGCTAAGCCTCCCTAAGGCAGGGCTGCTCCCCCACCAGGGCAAATTATAAGTACTTAAAATAGGAGGCTTGCAATTTTATCTTCTTTTGACTAAGACTTCAACTGTAAGATTTCTCTGCTTTCAAAAGTATTTTTATCATATTATTATTTCAACCTAATTTTATTTTTTTTAATTCGGCAGGGTGTGTTAATTTATGTCTTTTTTTAAACAAACAAATAAGAGCCAGGAGACCAAATATAAAGTAGAACAGTCTGGTTTTATTATTTTGTCATCAAGAGTCATTTTCTCCCTCCCCTTGTCATTTTATTTCTTTGTAAAACACTTCAACTCTTCCCCCCCTTTCTTCTTTTTCTTCTTCATTTTGTTTACAACATACATTAAACTGTGAATCTGATGATGTTAGGAATTTGTGGAGATGTACGGAAACTGGTGACAACACAGTATTTTTTTTACAACTTTACAACAAAAGAGAGTGTCTGACTTGGCTGCATCTACCAGGGTATACCAAAAGTGGAAAGAAAAGGCACACGCAGGTCCAAGAACCCTTACACACAAAGGGGTAAAAATGGGGCAAGGAGAAGGATGAAAGACATGGAAGAGTCTAAATAGAAAACAAAACAAAGCGTTAAAAAAATGGTCATCTCAGGGTGAACCCCATTACTGGTGTGATGTATATTAAAAAGGCAGATCCCTGAACAAGACTGCAATAATTCTTCATTTCTCCATTATGACAGGTGCTTGACTAAGATGTAGCATGGGGTACCATGCCCTTCAGAGTTTAGGGACTGAGCTTCAAGGAGGAAAAACAAAAGTCTGCTTAACTTTTCATATGAATAGCTTAAAAAAAAAGACTGAGGGTGGTGATTAAGGGGGAAACAAAACAAAATCCCAGAAAGAAGCTTGCTTTGACTTTATCTACCCAGCCCGGCAAGAGTGAACAAGGAGACAGGGGCAAAAGGAGAGCAGAGGCAGATCCCTTTGGTTCCAATCGTCCTGGTTTTCCTAATGACCATCTATATGTTGCTCCCAGCCTGAAGATTTTCCTCTCCTGGGAAACCATTCCCTTCAGAGGCAACGAAACCAGCTCCACTGGAGTAGAGACACATCTTCTCTTCAAAAACCTTGTTCCTCCTTCCCAAACGTTCTGTCCAGACAATATCAAACATGCACGTCCATTTCTCTCTTTCTTTTTGCCACAGTAGGCTGACATAGGTGTAATGACAGTTTAAAGGAAAACCTAAGGACAAGCAGCCAAGACTTTGTCAAACCATACGTTCCTGCACAGGCTCTTCCTGTTTTCCCCACCCATCCATACAAAGAAGAGTTGGATTTGTCTCTTACTTTTGTAAATTGTAAGAATTATCTGGGTTTGCTTTCCTATTGAGAACCAGCAGGAACCAGCCTGCTTTACATTTATTTCCATTTTATTCAATAGGCTACACAACCTTAGGCCTGGATTGTTTTGCAACAGTACATAGTGCTTGACTTTGATGATACATTACACTGCTGGCAATGAGAAAGGATACATTTCCACATTGAAAAAATATCCAGGTAGATGGATATGCTGTCACAAAACAGTATCTAAACTGCCAAAATACACAAAAGTAATACAAAGGCCAAAATGAGCATGATTAGGAGTCATACCCAAACAACAGATATTGCTGCCTCTTGCCTTCTTGGATTCAGACAGGCTGTTCATTCTGCAAACTGAAACATAAAACTTTGCATCTTCCAGTTCTTTAGGGCAGGGCTCTCCATACTTGGAAACTTTAAGACTTATGGACTTCAACTCTCAGCATGGCTAACTGAGGAATTCTGGGAGCTGAAGTCTAAGTCTTAAAGTTGCCAAGTTTGGAGATCCCTATTCTAGGGGAATAAGGAAAGGGAGAGACGAATAAATATCTGATTTATTCTAAGGAAAGGGGAACGATTGTACATACTACAGCTCACAAATATACACAACTGAAGGTGTAAGGCACAAATTTACATGTGGGAAAAAAAACCAGATGTATTGCCATCAAAACAAACTCTGTGTGGTAAAACTGAAAAATATGCTGGAAGAAACCAGTGTGTGGATGAATTTGCACTGTGCGTTTTTCTTTGTCAGCTTGTCATCTCACATGCAAGGATGAAATGAGATGGCAGAAATCGAGTGGGTGACTTCACAGAAAGGATCAACTACTGACAAAAACTGTGTTCATGGCAATGGGGCATGGAAGGGGAGTGTTCAAAGAATTTATTTTGTAAGACATTAGTACTTTAGGAAGGAAGGAACTTTAGGGAAAAATGATGTAGTGGGAGGTTTCTTCCTTGGTTTGCAACCTGACCTTAAAAGCTGGAAGCCAGCCTGCAGAATGGACCGACACTGAAGTAAGCATTTCCCTCTAGTTTGTCTTCCAGAAAGAGATCAGAGAGTTCAAACACAAAAGTTCGGAATTCCATCTCCAACTTATTTAACTCAGTGAATTTATTGGAAAAATAAAAAGAGTTTTAATTACTCTAGTTAATGGGGGTTTCACGTTAAATAGGCATAATTTTCAACGTATTTTGTTTTTCCTTCTGGAAAGAGTTGCTCATATGATGGTAGGCATAAGTAATTTCTTTAGGATTTAAAAAAAGACAAAAAAGATGAACAATAAATAATCATAGTTACTTGCGTTAACAGTCACATGTTATTCATTAAGAGAGAAGAGTAGCAATAACCTATGACAGAGTTGTTCTTGCCCAACATGGCAAATCTGGTATAATCAAAAGGCTGTAACACTGATGGGCTTTCACAGTACCTGCATATAGTAAGAGTCTGTCATGGTTCAGTAAGAGTTAGCTTAAACAATGGGTTCCTCTTGTGAGTTGTTCCTTTCTCAGGGCATTTTTGCTTTCAAAGCACTCATTTCCCAGTTCTAGGATGCTCTGTGCAGTTAAAAGTGAAGGATCACAGTCATCTTTCGTGTGTGTGCTTTTGGCTCAATGTTTGCAGTTAGTCTTTTGAGTGAAGAGCTGTTGTATTGTGGGGTGGGTCCTACAGTTGCAAACCATAGACTGTATGGCCCAATTCCTTAAAAAAACATTCTACTTTTCCCCAGAGCAGAACGTCCTTCAGCTTTGCAGTTTCTTGGTCAGTTGAAACTAGCATTGCTATTGCTGAATCCTGGTTTTTAAGGTTATTCCATGATCCACAGCTGTCCCCCCCCACCCCACGGTGATTATGAACATGCATCATTAGACTTCATGGATGCTGAAAGAGGGGAAAATGAGGGCTTGGGGGGTACATCTGGTTTTAATGATGGTGTGCGTTTCAACCCTGATCTTGTCAGCGAGTTGTATGTGGTGAGACTGGGCTGCCTAGAAACAGTCACAGTCTGACCCTGAGCAGCATGGACCTGTATGGAGTCCACTCTTTGTGGGGCAGGAGGAGGATTGTCTCCCCTGCCAAAACTCTGATTTCTTGAAAGGTGGGAGGAATTAGAAGAATTAGTGTTATTTCTTTTGAGTGTTGATGTTTGGTGATTTCTCGTAAGCGAGTTCGTAGGGTAGTTTCTCTTGTAGTCCACATTATAAGCAGAAGAATGCATCTCCAATCGCTTCCCTAGACTGCTCTGAGCAAGAGAGGACCCAGGGGGACCAAGAGAAGCTTCCCTCTGGGGGACTTTTGGTGGCATGCTATCCAGGTTTTCCACAAGATTCACCCCATGATTTGGGCTTTTGCCACTGAGATGCTCTTTTATGGTTTTGTACTCAAGAGTAGCATTTTGGTCCTCCATGGCCATCTGTGCCACATCACTCATTTTAGGCTGATCAACATATTCATGCTGATAGCTTTGCTGAGAAATAGGTAGGACTACAACACTTGGGATGTGACTGGGAGAAGCCCTGAGAGGAAGGTCTGTGGGAATCACAGGTGACACCATGGGGGGAATATCTTTTGTGCAGGCATTGATGAGATTCTGGTTTCTCTCCCAGTCTCTGCTGCCACGGCTTGGCTTCCTCTTCTGCTGAAGTGTTGGGGTGGACTCTGGAGTAGGCAGAGCAGCCAAGTCCAGATGATGTTGGTCAGCTTTGATGAGCATCTTGGCTGTGCTTCCTGGAGTAGCAAGCTTACCGTTGTGCATGAGAGGGGTGAGAATGGCTTCAGGCTTTGGCTCTTTGGACTGACTGTCTCCAAAGAGACCACTGAGCTTAGTAACACTGTTCATTGAACCTCGACGAGATTGGACCAGCTCCTTCTCCTTCCTCTGCACAATGGTCACATCTCGACGCCGATGGTCACAGATGCAGTACACTATGATCCCCGAGAAGACGGCTCCCATGACAAAGGCAAGAATGACTGCTATAGCCAGAAGGGTGACAGGCACCAACTGATCATGCCCCTTGAGATAACTCTCGCGGATCACTCCTGCAACAAATATCACAAAATGGTAAGCAGAAAAGTACATGATCACATAGAATGTTTCACTTTAACAACATACACTAGATGCCTCTCTGGTGTTCTGGCAGAATAATTGATTTGGATTATATCACATTTGGTAGAAAATTTCTCAAATGGTGATTTGATGCCTGTAGTGACTCTGGATTTTGCCAGTAGGGTATTGTCCCTCTACTTTCTAACAATTGTCTAGAAATCAACCATGAGCTGTTCTCAATACGAAGGAAAGTCATGTATCTAAAATGTTTTAGTAGATCGGCAATGAATAGAGAGTTAAGACTAGATGATATGAGGTCAATTTCATCTCTGTGATACTAGAACTATATCATGGTGAACATTTGCTTAAAATGTCATATTTTGCAGATCATTTGACTATATGTTGTAAAAATCTACACTGCTATAATTAAAAGTAAAAAAAATTACAGCAGGGCAACAATGAAACTGATGATCTTCAGTGACAAGGCTTTACAGAAAGCCTACATTTTGCATAATTAATTAGAATAATATTTTAATGAAGCTGGTGTCTCATTACTCACTATGCAGTTGAACTGCTCTTCCTTTATACAAGTGTCATGGTAGAAGCATGGTATATACATACGTTAAAAATTTTATGATTTTAGAAGCTGAAATGTTTTTTTTAAACACGAATTATAAAATTGGCTCTCTGTGGAAATTATTATGCTGCAATTAGAAATGTGCTATTTCATATAAGGAGTAATCAGCTAAGAATAAACCTCTCTACCTTTCTCACATTTAGGTATCACCGTTGAGTGCCCATGTTTTTTTCTGTATTTTTCTGTCCTGTATTTTTAGTCAACCAAGTTAAAAAGAAAACCAACGAACACACAAAATGTAAAACACAACAGTAAAATGAATAGATTTAAAATCTAATTCAGAATCAGTATCAGTGCAATAATTAAGTCAAAAGTTTAATGAAAGAAATATGTTTTTGCCATTTTCATAAATAGGAGACCAATGGGACCAAAGATGTCTTGAGAAGAGCTGTTCCAACCCCATAGTCATACCTACCAGACAGCTTCGTCAGAGATAAACCACCTCTTATGGGGAAGAAACAGACACTCCTGGCAGGTTTTATGAATGGGTCTAATTCTCATTTAAATTCCTCACCAATCTCATATACTGCAATAAGTCCCATCATATTAAACATGCATGTGGTGAAAATGATCTTTGTCTTGTTTCTTTCATGGTGGGGAAAATATTTCTATCTGCTTTCAATGCACAAATTAACATATTTTAATATAGCAACGACAACAACAATCTAGTGTTATTGTATTGAGGGATCCAAGGAGGCAGTTTTGCAATATTGTTTTAGACTTTTAATACAATGGGATTCTCTTTAGTGTTACTTTTACACCTATAAAACATGGTGAACTCATTATCAATGGCCTGTGTTTATTCATTTTACCAAGTAGGGCCAGGGCCAGAGACTCTAAGACTATTAATACAAGTGAATCTGAAAGAAAATGGAGTGCAGGATTCCATGTGCTCCATTCTGTTCCCAATGTTTTAAATGTCCGTAACTGTACTGGGTGTGTTCTCAAGTCAATGTTAGACAAACATACGTCTGCAATGTCTTAATTTGGATTCCTGGACTGGACAAAAAGTTTGAATTGGTGGCCTAATTGGACTACAGTTTTAAGTTGGAAATCCCCCCCCCTCAAATACCTTAGATAAATCTCATAAGTAAAACAGCTGTATCCCATTTTCACTTTCTAAATATGACCCAATAAGGAAGCCTGGATAAGGTGACCAGACGTCCCGCTTTTGGCGAGACACACCCGCTTTCCAATGCATTTTCCCGCGTCCCGCCTGCCTTTTTAAAAGGCACGCTTTTTTTGGCGCTCGCAGCTCCCGCCCATCAGCTGCTAGCTTGCTGGGCTGGCTCATCATTCTGTTCTCTATCCTACCAGATGAGCCAGCCCAGCAAGCTAGCAGCTGATGGGCGGGAGCTCCGAGCGCAAAAAAAGCTACCTACAAATTTAAGCCAGCCCAGCCTGCTGCTCACTGATTGGATTGGCCTGGACTCCAGCCAATCAGTGAGCTGGCTGGGATGGGAAATTTTCAGCACGCTTGCGTGAGTCTCCATTTCCTTTCGACAAAAGACGAAAGAGATTGCAGCTGCGCTGACTGGTGAGTAATCTAATTCTAATCGAATTTTCCGCTCGCCGCGGCAGGAGGAGAGGGTGGGGGCAGCTGCAGCCGCCCGCGGCAGAGAAGTTCCACAGAAGCCCCTGAACCGTGGCAGGCGGCTGCCCCCTCCTCCTCCCTGTCCTCCTGCGGCCGCGAGGAGTAGTCCGTTCGTGCAGAAATTGCCCGCCCCGGCTGAGTGAATTGGGATCGCCTGCGGCCGTGAGGAGTCCTCGCGGCCGCGGGCGATCCCAATTGAATTCACTCAGCCGGGGCGGGCAATTTCTGCATGAACGGAGTATTCCTCGTGGCCGCAGGCGATCCCAATTCACTCAGCCGGGGCGGGCAATTCGTGCAGAAATTGCCTGCCCTGGCTGAGTGAATTGGGATCGCCTGCGGCCGCGAGGAATACTCCGTTCGTGCAGGAGTCCTCGTGGCCGCAGGCGATCCCAATTGAATTCACTCTGTGCGGGCGGCTCGGCTGCCCCCTCCTCCTCCCTCTCCTGTGGCCGCGAGGAGTAATCCGTTCGTGTAGGAGTCCTCGCGGCCGCAGGCGATCCCAATTGAATTCACTCTCTGCGGGCGGCTCGGCTGCCCCCTCCTCCTCCCTCTCCTCCTGCGGCCGCGAGGAGTAGTCCGTTCGTGCAGAAATTGCCCGCCCCGGCTGAGTGAATTGGGATCGCCTGCGGCCGCGAGGAGTCCATTTGTGCAGGGGTCCTCGCGGCCGCAGGCGATCCCAATTGAATTCACTCTGTGTGGGCGGCAGCCGCTGCGCCCACGAGGAGCTCCCTCTTTGTGAATGGGATCGCCGCCTCCGAGAGCATGGGCGCAGCGGCTGCCGCCCGCACAGAACATCCTCTCGCTTCCGGGGGTCCCGCCGCCCGGAAAGTTATGGAAAGTTATCTGCGGGCGGCGTCCGTTCGTGATTGGGATCGATCGCCGGGGCAGCCTCTCGCTTCCGGAACTTCCTCTCACTTCCGGGGGTCCCGCCGCCCGGCAGAAGCCCCTGAACCGCCGCGGAATCCGTTCGTGAATCAAAATGGATCCGCGCGGCAGGAGGAGAGGTTGGGGCGCTGCCAGCCGCCCGCAGACAATTTCCTCTCGCTTTCGGGGGTCCCGCCGCCCGGAAAGTTATGGAAAGTTATCTGCGGGCGGCGTCCGTTCGTGATTGGGATCGATCGCCGGGGCAGCCTCTCGCTTCCGGAACTTCCTCTCACTTCCGGGGGTCCCGCCGCCCGGCAGAAGCCCCTGAACCGCCGCGGAATCCGTTCGTGAATCAAAATGGATCCGCGCGGCAGGAGGAGAGGTTGGGGCGCTGCCAGCCGCCCGCAGACAATTTCCTCTTGCTTTCGGGGGTCCCGCCGCCCGGAAAGTTATGGAAAGTTATCTGCGGGCGGCGTCCGTTCGTGATTGGGATTGATCACCGCCTCCGAGAGGGTATACAGAACACTATTTACCTAAATGTGCATATATACAGTTTAGTATTTTAGCATTTATTTTTGAAAAAAATCAAACTCCTAAATCATGGTGTATAGCTTATTGCTCCTATCTTGGACATATTTTTTCTGATCAAACATTTGTGTTTACTGGGGTGGTGCATAAAGCTAAAAAGAGTTATTGTTTGTAATTTTTCTACATTATTTTGCTGTTAAAGAAGAGTTTTCTTCTTGGGGATAGATATTGATGGAGATTTCTTGTGCCATTAGGAATTGTTGCAAAGAAAAGATAAAGAATCTTTTGGTGTGATATTGGTGAATTTTTTTAAAAAAATAGTCTGTGTTGTCTTTCTGTCCCAAATAGTTAAATATAATTTCATTATGAACATCTGCAGGGTTTATGGGATTCCCATAATATGGGAGAGTCATGCCTTTGTAGGTCATATTTGCCCATTTGTGGTTTTCTGTCTCATCTGTGAAATTCACAACCTTTTATTTGTTATGTTCTGAATTTTTCTCTTTTTAGAAAGTGATAAGAAATCTACCTGCAATTTAATCTTGACCAGGCATCCTGACTTTTAAGAAATCACTGACATGCCAGTTTTAAAATTGTTTTTTTTCTTGATAGTTAAGGTCAAAAATTTAAACTTGCTGTCACAACTTTGAGCAGGGTGTGAGATTGCTGATGTCCATTTTACTGTCTTTCAATAACTGTATAATGTTCCAATCAAGCCTCAAATTAAGATGTTACCAACTAGTATGTGAACTACTGGAAAGATTGTGTGCCTATAGAGTTAAGAGTAAGAGTTTCATTTCATGCATCAGAAGGCTGTATAGTGTAGAGAGAAAAATATGTTCAAAACATTACAGTTGTATGTGTTAGCCGCCTGAATCTATATTACTGTCTTTGTTTTAAAAATTTTCTCTCAGGATCCCAAAATGGTATTTGTTTGTATGGGTTATATTTATCAATATGTATTGCATTAAATATTGAAATCTAAGTATTCACTGCTACTGTGGATTCTCACAATTGTTTGATGGGATTTCAACATAGGCTGGCAAATTTGAATTTTGAGTACCCTTGATTGGGTCTGACCCTCTGGACTCCAAGGAGAGATTTTAAGAAACACTGATTTCTTTTGCCAGGTAATATGTAATAGGTTGCCACTGCAAGTGTATTTGAAAAAGATAGCTTACTCTATGGTGTTGTTTTTTTATTTTTATACTGGAATTCTTCATGAAAAAATCCAAAAGGATTTACAAAAGAATAATAAAATATCTCTTCAAGAAAACAATAAAACTAACAGTGTCAGTGAAGATAATATAGAAAAGCAAGGCATAATTCATTTTTAAAAAGCAGTCTAAGAGGGAGGTTGTCCTGAAGCACATGTTACTCTAGAATTGCCTTGGGTGAACAGGCTTGATTTCAGCTGTTCAAACAAACCAATGTGTAGAAAACAGCTACACATTTCCTAATTTATTATTAAATAATTTGTATTCTATCAGGGGCTTTCAGCAGTTTACAGCAACAAAAATGCCAAATAAAATTATATTATTATAAAATCATTGTAACAATTCCACAAAAAAAATAAAAAGAAAATCCAGTGACAAAACCATATTAAATCCCAATGGCTCTAGATTCTAGAAGACAGAATAATTTGTACAGCCTTCCTGAATGGACAGCAGGTTAGGGCTCCCTGCTCTGGAGGAGGTTTCCAAAGGATGGGCACCAGCTGAGACCTTCCTCCTGAGAAAGCCCTACCTTTGTCATGAATGGGATTACTAGCAGGGCCTCCCCAGAAGATATTTAAAGCTCTGGTAAGATAGCTTTGAGGGGGGTGGTCTTTAAATATTTGGACTTTAAGCTGATTTTGGAAAATCTGTAAATTTTAAAGCACAAAACTGCTATTGGCTTGTTTCCAGATGAGTCATTTACTGTAAGGAGTATAGGCTCAATGTATTTTAAAATAATATTTTATTTATTGTGCATATGATTTTTTAAAATAGTGGTATTCTGTGTTGATTCTTTTTTTAAATTGTCTTAGACTATTTAAAAAAAGATTCTATCCAAAATAAATTGAAACAAGCCATTTTAAAAATTTCTATGCACAATACTTTGAAATGGACTCAGGAGTCATGATTGACACCGAGTGAATTTGCACTTTTAATAATCAGGAAGATACAATGGTATTGAAAAAAGTGACTGATGACCATTTTTCACACTTAGCGACCATTTTCACACTTAGCGACCGTTGTGGCATCCTCATGGTTACGCGATCAAAATGTTGATGTTTGGCAACAGATTCGTATTTCTGATGGTCGCTAAGTGAGGAGTCTCGAGGAGGGGGAAAACATTTAGTGACCAAAGTTACAATGGCATTGAAAAAAGTGACTGATGACCATTTTTCACACTTAGCGACCGTTGCGACCATTTTTCACACTTAGCGACCGTTGCAGCATCCTCATGGTCACGTGATCAAAATTTTGTTTGGCAACAGATTCGTATTTATGCTGGTTTCAGTGTCCTGGGGTGACCTTTTGACAAAAAAATTTTTTTTAAATCAAGCCCCCCCCCCCCCCCCCGGTCAAGGGTGTCCCTCTTTTCCAATCTGAAAATCTGGTCACCTTAAGCCTGGATCCAATGAAAAAATAATGCTACAAGATCCAATTCAACCAGGCAATTCTGATGGGCTGCATAACTGATGAAAAGTCACCAAGTAATCTCAAAGTAATGATCCCAAGGAAACAAGTGGCATCATGTACAAATCAACTATATGATCTAATTGAATTTTATAGTATGATTTTGTTCAACTTTGAAAAATACCACTAGCTTCGCTGTGTTCAAAAAATATTAAATATGTCATTGTTCTTGACATTTCTCACTAGTGAAGTTAAGTTATTAAAGTAGTTGAAGCAAAAATAGCTTTACAATGTCTACAGGCTTTACAAAAAGGATCTTTAAAAAAGCAGACATCAATCAGAGGCAAGCCTGTTCAAACTCATTACAGACTTGTTTCTGAAATCACAAATAGACATGGCAAGATGCCAATAAAACCCTTGATGTCTAGGTTTTCTAAAAACAGATTTTAGAGAAGGGTAGATGGTAGTAGAAAAGCCAAGCCAAATGGCATGCCAGTTTAAGGTCAGGCACTGTTGAATGAAAATACAAACAAGCTTGCATTTGTCAAATTATAGGACAACTGACTAATATAAATGGGGTCATTCTTATAGTGCCATTTTTGTAGTGCTAACTGTCCTCCAAATGTATCCAACTTAAACTCATATAATTCACAGCCAAAGCAACCAAAAACACATCTGGGTAAAGGAATCGGATTAGAAAAAGTTGCCATTTGCATCATGATGGTGAAACTTTACTTATCTCCACAAACCTGAGCTAATGTTTTGCCAAAGAGTTTTCTTGTCTTTTTTCTTTTGGCCCCTTCAAGTCAACAGTTGAGTCTTGGTGACTATTTGGACTTGGTAACTATGACCTGCAGTTTTCTTGGCAAGATTTTGGAAGTGGTTTTCTCTTGCCAGCATCGTAGGGCTAAGATCGAGTGACTGGCTCAAGGTTATGCAGCTGGCTTTGTTCCTAAGTCTCCTGGATTCTAGCTTGATGCCTTAAGCACTACAACACATTATGTCTCTTGCTAAGGCTTAGAGAGTGAAAAATATAAAATGGGCACACCTGTAGCATAAATAACTGTTACTATCAGGAATGCTTGATTTTCTTTGCTTTAGTCTATGCAAAATATTTTTATGACCTTATATTTACATACATGTCAACAAAATGGTACCAGACGCACCTCTTATTTTTGGTGATCACATCATTTACTAAGGGTAGCCTTTTGTCTTTAGAGTTGCAGCAATCCAACAATGACCACACTGACTGAATAAAGAAGCAATAGTGTGGTTTCCACAAGCAGGGATCTGTCATCTTCTCCTTGTGGTTGAATTTAATATGGAGAAGATCACAAGACAGTTACCTTTCTTCTAGTCTTGGCAAATGCTGGCATCCTTAGAAATGGGAGCAAGGTTCGGTAAGTGAAATACAATGGGATTTTTGGAAGGGGTGATGATAAAGCCACCAATTAAATGTGTAACATTTCAGTGATTACAAGTTCTGTGGCGAAGACACTGACCATAAATGGTACATGAAAAGACCATGGCAGCTATGTTTAGTTTCCCAATTTGGAATGATGCCTGCTGTGGTTGGTTGGGAAGTGTCTCTAATCCACTTCCCTTACAACTCCAAACCTGGCAGGGAATCTTTTAGGATGTTGGTCAATTCTGCAACAGACTGACTGTATACCAGTTACATCGCTCCTTTTGTTTATAATGGAGAAAATAAAATTCATTCGTAAAGTGACAGCTTTATTGTGTTAGAAACATATCCCTGTAGGCACTGTAATTTTATTTCTGAAATACACTCAATGAAGGTTTTAGTGTTCCACTGATAACACTCCGATCACACTATTTGCCTGCAATTATTTTGTGTCAGGGAAATGGCATATTAATAGGGAATTTTTCACACTTCCATTCCCTATCCAGGGTTTTCTATACTGTAAATTTAAAACAGATTTAAGTCTTACTATGGACAAACAGGAAATTAAATTGAGTATTTTAGTTAAACTGAAAAATATGTAATATGATATGGCTGAGATGAAATAAAACATGGTCAGCTGTTTATTTTGAGAGAGCTGAAGGCATCTGTTTATTTTGGGAGAGCTCAAAGCAGCTGGTATTTATTAGATTTAGATTTGAATATGCGAATATGGCTCATTGCAGATTACTAGATAATTGTAGTTCATCCCAGTTTCATTAGTTCTTTTCAGCGTATAGCATTCCTCCAAGGGTATAAAAGTAAGACAGTGCCCTTGTAATTTTTCTGTGCAAGTCTCAGTGCTTTCAGATATGGCTAAAAATGTCAACTAGAAAACAAAATATGTTTGCAAATCTCTTTGTAATCTAGTGATTCCCATGCCAATCAGTTGTCTTTGCTTTAGCAAATATAAAAAAATATGGTTTTTGAATGCAGGATTCTGCATACAATTCTAGGAAAATTATTTACTCTCTTTCACATTGCCTGAGGGATTTTTTTTGCATATCTTTACGATTACTTTATGTGGGCCCTACTAATTATAAAGAAATCTGAATGAATAAATAATACTAAGGGTAAAGGTCCTGTTATCATTTCCTGTACTTTGTAACAATGCAAACAAATCCAATACAGGATATGCCTACATGGAAAAAAATATTTTTAGATTTAGTTAACTTGTAAGAGCAACCACTATAAGCAAGCTTTTCCCACAACTGTGATTAGTCTCATGTAACTGCTTAGTAATTCTCATTTTTTTCCCTCCATGGTGAAGTGCTCAGTAACTTTTGAGGCTTTCTAATATGATCCACAACCCTAGTTAGTCTTTAGGTCTGAATGTTGACTTGACCATTTCAAAAACCTGTATTTGTCCTTATTCTCTGATAGATGTATTTGTATGGGTTGAGATCTTTGTCTTGCTATATGATCCATTTTTGCTTTGGCTTCAAGTCAAGTGATATTTCCCTGTACAATTCTCTGATACAAAGCAGAATTCATGCTTCTTTCAATGATTTCAGGTCATTCAAGTCCTGAGGCAGCAAAGCAACCTCAGGGTATGTCATGCCACTTCCATGTTTGACAGCTGGTATGGGAACAATGTCTGTTTTTCATTAAGCATTATGACAGTCATGTGGCTGGAAAAAATCTTTGGTTTGTCCTAGAATGTTCCTTCAAAAATCTGGAGTGTCATCCTGGCAAACTTAAGATGAACATCAGTGTTCTTTGGGAGAATAGATCTGTTTAGCTTCTATTCAATGCATTTCATTTTTACTCTCTCTCATGTACACAGACTTTAGCCAAAGTAAGGGAGTGCTACAGATCCCTGGAAGTTCTTCTGGAATCTTGTATTATTTCCTGGATGATTTTGTACCAAATTCTGGTCTTTTTATTATAATTCTTTTTACAGCACAGCTCCTCTTCAGAAGATTCACATTGCCCAAATCTCCTTATTTTCTTTGGAGCAGTGCATGAAACACCTCAAGACATCTGTAGGGTGAGAATTTATTTGTTATGACAGAAGCTAAAGTTTGTGAGAATTATGTAAAACAGGTCTCACTCAAATCAGCTGTACTGAATAATGTGTTGCCACAACTTGTTTTGGCCTTGTCTTCCATTTAAATGAATTGTTTGAACTGAGATGAAGAATAACTTTTTCATGTGGGATGAGAATGTGTTGTATGACCAGTGTTATTTGTCCACTCAGGCTTCCTGGATAGATCGGTAAGATCCATAGATTTCTGATAATGTTCAGTGTCAAGAAATGCAAACATTCAAAAAAAATCCCAAAGGATGAATATTATTTCATAGTATTACAAAAAATATGAAAAAATGTTGTAGAAGCTATTAATTTTATTTTAAGAAGTACCAGGCTGAATAGGCAGGTGATAATTTCTTTTTTTTCCATGTCCCAGGTATGAAAAAAGATAGAAAAGAAGGTTGAGGTAGAATGTATTGGGATGGTACTAGCCGATTCATTGCAATTCTACAAACTGCTTGTTAACTTTTCACTATGCAGCTCAGCAGTACTGGACTGAGGCCAGCAATTCCCCACCAGCCAAATACAGAGTGCAGGAACTGCCTGCCTCTTTGACCCAACCAGTCCCATCTTTCTTCTCACTCTCTTTGCCACATTGGCATGAAACCAGAGCAGTGGTAAGATTGCCACCTGAAGTTTCAAGTCCTGAAGCAGTGTTGATTCTGAAAGAACTTTTACTGCTATTGCCTCCTGCCTAGGGAACATCTTGCCTCCAGAGGGGAGGTTGGCTCTCATACTTCTGGCTTTCTAGAAGTGCATTAAGATCTGGCTTTGCCAACTAATACAGGGATTCAATAGTGGCAAGCATTCTTAGGGGTGCTAGGTGGGTTGTGGGTGCTTTCTCTGACTGTTTAACTTTGCGTATATCTATACCCTATATCTATATATACTCCTCCCTCCCTCCTCTCTTCTTCTCTCTAATGATTTTTATAGTCTTTGTATTTATAAAATACCAAGATTCACACATATAGTGAGATGGTGGCATATAAATTTGATCAACAAATAAATTGAAAATATGCACAAGAATAAGAGCCAAACAGGCACTCCTGAGAAAGCTTTCCAAAGCAAAACAACGTAGTGGATTAAGCAATGTTATGAACGAAAACACATGCTTAGAACTGCCACTTTTAGGAACAAATAATACATTTGAAAAATACGTTGTTTACAAAGTGTGCTCCAGGAACACACCCAACTTTTAAAAGAATGCTTAACATCGAGCCTTTTATTTAAAGGAAGTATCACCCACATAGTTACCGTACTACTCTTGGAAGTCCAGAAGAAGCAACTAATCGTGAAGGTTGCACAGAAAAATATCTTCCATTCTTTTTCCTTGCAATGGGTTGGATAATAGCTGATAAAACCCTTTCCTGCCAAACAGGAATGCTCCTGTAGTGCTTAATAACTTCCAGGATGCATAACAAGGATGGGATGATAGTGAGGTATTTTATAACTTAGTCTCTCTAAGGGCTAATGTGATAAATTAGGATCCTGTCTTATTTTTGGGGAAACACTGTAGTTATCTAATGTGGATTAAATATATCTGATAGTTATTTAATCAATCTGGACACTTGATATTTTTAGAAAAATAGCAATATATTCCCAAGAAAAAAATTGAAGGATAGCCCTTGCTGGTGGAATTAACAGTCTCCGTTTCAAATTATCTGATTTATCCTAAATAATGAGTGATTTATGCTGTCTAAGAGTGACAGACCATATGCATAAAACATGGTATGGAAGATATGTTGGGTATTTGCATATAGATTGTAAACAGGGTTGAGAGATTAATCTACTTTTCAGGCATCATTAGGATAAAAGACAAGCGTTCTTATTGGATATGCAAGTAAATATGTGGAAAATCCATATTAAATATTAAAGGACTATCATTTGATTATTTTCTTTATTGTTCTCCAAAACATTTCCATGATTTGCATCAATTGAATTTACAATAATTTAAGCTGAGAACAATTCACATTGAAATGATAATTAAAAATGTAAGACACTATTTTGTAATGAAATAGCCTGTGTGCTATTAACACTAACAAGTAGTGGTTCTCTGGAGCTCAACTCTTTTTTGCAACTTGTATCTGTCCGCCCCGTGCCAACTCAATGAAGCGGTGGACGTGATGAACCGGGGACTGGAAGCCGTTAAAGACTGGATGAGAGCGAACAAGCTGATACTCAACCCAGACAAGACCGAGTGGCTGTTGTGTTTCCCTCCCAAAAATTTGACCACCATACCATCACTCAGGCTGGGGGGACAAAATTTAAACCCCTCAGAAAGGGCCCGCAACTTGGGAGTCCTCCTGGATTCACAGCTAACTTTTGACCACCATCTCTCAGCTGTGACCAGGGGGGCATTTGCCCAGGTTCGCCTGGTGCGCCAGTTGCGGCCCTACCTGAATCGGGAGGCCCTCACAACAGTCACTCGAGCCCTTGTGATCTCTAGGCTGGAATACTGTAATGTGCTCTACATGGGGCTGCCCTTGAAGAGCATCCGAAGACTTCAGCTAGTCCAGAATGCGGCCGCGCGAGTGATCGTGGGCGCACCACGGTTCGCCCACATAACACCGATCCTCCGTGAGCTGCACTGGCTACCTGTTGGTCTCCGGGTGCACTTCAAGGTCTTACTCACCACCTATAAAGCGCTCCATGGTAGTGGATCTGGCTATTTGAGAGACCGCCTTCTGCCAATTACCTCCCTGCGTCCCATCAGATCGCATAGAGTTGGCCTCCTCCGTATTCCATCCGCCAGTCAGTGCCGACTGGCGACTACTCGGAGGAGAGCCTTCTCTGTTGCGGCTCCGACACTATGGAACAATCTCCCCGTGGAGATTCGTACCCTCACCACCATCCAGGCCTTCCGTACAGCCCTCAAGAACTGGCTAACCCGTCAGGCCTGGGGATAATCTTATTTTGCCCCTCCCGAATGCTGAGTGAATGTTGAGTTTTATTGTTTAATTTACTTTGTGCACATTTCTTTTTTTGTATTGTCCTACACTCCCCTTCCTTTTTTGATTGTAAGCCGCCCTGAGTCCCCTCAGGGAAAAGGGCGGCCTATAAATAAACTACAAACAAACAAACAAACAAGCAACTGTTGGGATATGAATCTGTCTATCTGTCTGTCTATCTATCATCTGTCCGTCCATCCATCCATCCATCCATCCATCCATCTCTATCTATCTCCATCCACCTATCCCTGAGTCATGGCTTTTGAAGTATGGAAGCAGTAGCAATATGTAGGGCTTAAGCATTTATCCTGAGATACTAAGTCTGGTACACAACAGACAACCACAGAATCAACCTGCGGTTCAAATACAAGCAGATGCAAAGGGGATGGCTCTTAGCTAAAATTACAACTCTGTTTCTCTGGAAATCAGAGAAAAGCATATGCTTTGCACACAAAAGTCCCTAGGCTCATTGTCCAGATCCATTCTCTTTAGCTAAGGTATTGAACTCTGGCCAACTGCTATTAGAACTGTAGACCAATCTTCCTAACCTAATACCCTCAGGAGACATTGACATTGCCAGCCTGCCTTCTAATTTGGGATGTTAGATCAAGGCATGTTAATTCAAGGCATGTAGACATAAACATATTGAAGGTAGTTAATATTGAACCATACAGGTTAAAGATAAACGTATACCTCTCTTTTAAAGAACCTTTAAAAATGAGATAAGGTGGTCTGGAAGCTTGGAAGGTACTAAGGTAACTACTCCACAATCTCCACAGATATGAGGCTACTCAAAGGCAACACGTTGTCTAACTATTATGAACTCAGATTAGTACATCTGAGAAGAATTAAAGATTAAAGGCATGGAAGAGGATGGAGCTGTTTCATGCTTCTCTGAAAGAAAGCCAGAAAACTATGGAGTTGTATCTACCAGATAACGCCAGAAATTAAATTTCTGTTGCTTTGTTAGCAGATTGCTCAAATGCCTTTCTTGCATCTAGTGTCAGTCAATAACTGGGCTGTTGACTTGCTGAGAGAGTTGTTTGTATTTGGCAAATACTTTGAACGGAAGCCATCTTTTGAACAAAGGCCTATTGGTTGGTATAAATGAGTTGGAGTAGGAAAAACAACATTTGCCAAGGCTTTTGTTATCACTGCATTTTTGGTTTAGCTAATGACATTGATACTCTAAGCTATTTTATCTTGGGTATTTATTCCTTTTCTCTCTCTCTCTCTTTTGAAAGCACTCTCCTGTATTCAAAGAAAAAAAATAAACAAATGATATAATCCTGGAAACTATTCCAGAGGTTGAGCTTTAAATAGCTTAGAGAAAAACCTAAGCCAGAAATTTACTAGTGCATTAGTGTCTGGATCACTTTTTCTGATGAACACCATTATCTTTTTTTACAGAACAAGACTGCATATGTGCTGAATATGTAAATGGAAGATGAGATTAAAGGTTCAACTCCTATTCCCCAATTTCCCAGATCTTACATTGTAAGACATTCTATCATCAATATGCATAATTAGATGAGAGATGGATCCCAAAGATTCTGATCTATAGGCATTTCAACCTTTGAAATGAACTCAAAAACATCCATAAGATTGGGCAACATATGCAAACTATTCTTGATCCAGATGTTGAAATGAAAGTGTATTGATTGAAAGGAGAGTATGCTACCTACCAGGTCTATGCATGTGGATTCTGCATATTTAGAAGCTTTACAATCTCGGACTATATATAATGTACTCATTGATAGATGGAATTTTAGGTAGTATCTACTTACTGTCAAGATCTAGTTAAAATATGTCCCTGCCCTATATGTACTGTAAGAGTTCAATGGCATGCATGCACCTTCTTGTCATGGAAAGAGGTTAGGCAAGCTTTCCTGAGACAAGCCCAAGGCTTTTCCCCAGTTATTGAAGGGAAGGAATGATTTCATTCTCCCACCCCCTATCTTGAACATAGATGAAAGCTGGAGATTCCATTGACCTTTTGTGTTTCCTATATACAAGCAACAAAGCAACACTAAGCATAATTTATCCTGTTGTGAGAACAACAGAGATATAATCAAGAATGTCTATCCCTATTGGCACATTAGAAATGTTACAGGTTATAGGTAGACACAAATGATTATCTCAATTGTTAGCTGGATACAGTTACAGAAACACAATGGGAACACCAGGACAGGAGTATTAAACAGTTAATGAGAACATACTTTCTGCTGCCCCTCACTTGCTCTGAACATTATAAAGATTTCACCTGAGTGCAGGGGCATGCCTTAGAAAAGGCAAATGTTTAATTGATAACTATTTTGGTTGTACTTTGGTCAAGAAGAAACTTAAAGAAAATAGAATGAGTGTTATCGTTTTAAAATCCATTTTGGTAGAGGCAATTTACTCTATTTTTGGAGGTAAAATCATCAGCTTTTTAAAATGAATCTATTTTTGGAATGAAAAAATATCCCAAAGGTTTGTTTTGTAAAACACTGACATTCGATGCATAGTTTAAAAAAAAATCCTTATCAATACTTGAACTTCATTTTTCTATTGTTTTATGATATCTTGAAAATCTTCAGAATGGATCACAAACATCAGGTGAATATTAACAAGCTATAATTATAAGTACTTAAATTGCTCAGTTGTTTGCAACAAAAATATTATCATATATCTGTACAAAAATCAGAAATGTCTGATTTGGAATATCAGAACTATCTGATTTGGAGTATAGCAATTCAGGCGGTATGCTGGTATTATAGCATCCCAGATCTTGAGATTCCCTTCCTAATATTTGTGGCAATATGATTTTTATTCCTCCCCCCCTCCCCAAGTTTTATAACTCAATTCAAGTTAGAATGGAAGACACGTTTGAGGGGCATCCATCCCACTATTATTCTAAAACCCTTCTTTGAAAAATGTGAAGAAATAAGGCATAGCATTTCAACTCTACCTCTTTGGTAATATTATTGTATCATTGTATGGTCTCAATCACTGATTGGAAGTTCCATAAAACAAACTACAACTCATGACTCTTCAAAACGTCCCCTTCATAGAGCGTATGATCATTTGTATCATCTCATGTCTGTTTGGTTAGTGTGATTAATGGTAGATACAACGTATACTACACTCATAACTATAATTTACTAATTGGAATGAAGTAAAAATATATATTATACTGTTGGCGTAAGACATGATGAGAAGCAAAATTAATAACCTTTCTTTATAAAGCTACTATATCATATTACCGAAAAGGAGTATAATCTTGAATTTAAAACAATCTCTCAAAAGGAAAGAACAGATAGAAAATTATTATAAATTAACAAAAATCCTTTGTAATGTCTAATTTCTCCAACTTGGTCGATTTGAGGTTTCTCCTCCAAAGGAAACAATTCTAGAAATTTTGTCCTCCCCAGCAAATTTGGTATACATGAATGCAAATATGCACATATTTTCCTTAACACTCTAGAAAAGTACATGGCCAGGAGCATAAAGATACATATGAAACTGATTACAATTAATTATCTGTAACTAAAGGTGTTTCATTTATAAAACTAATTGAACTCATATGCATATACCAACCATTTCTTCATCCACAAATTACTATGAAAGACAGAAATATTCCACTTCACACATTCCCTTCCTTCCAGCAAAAACAACAAAAAAATAAAAGAGTACAATGATGGAGGAATAATAAAGGATAACAGAATAGAGAAAAAAGGGCATCTGATATAATTGCTGCAGGTCTACCAACCTCCTTACCAGAACTACTTAATACTGCAGGTGGGTTGATAACGGAGTCCCCAAACTTATGGCATTGAGAGACTTCAAACTGCATTCTTTAGATGCAGATTTAGAAGCCGCTTGGGGGTGCATGGCTAAGATGGCAACCATGGACCAGATCTATATAACAGGGCCTGACACATAGTGGGAGATGCACATCAGATGTGTTCTTTATCTCAAAGTAGTGGTGATGTGATCTGAATTTAGGCGATTTTAGCTTCAATGCCTTGTTATAGTCAGATTACTGTTGACTTGGAGTTCTCCCTGGCTGCAAGGAGAGAAGGCTTACACACAGTAAATTAATGTCAAGACTCAAATGGATCTCGTCAGTTCCAGAAGGTTGTCCTTGAGGTTCTGTTACACACTTTATTGACATCTTAATTTCTGCTTGGAAATGGGAGTATGATAGTCTTTGACTAAATTATCTGTATCGGGACTATTTTATACCATGGATTTGGGAGTACCATTTGACTTTCAGAGGGCCCTGGAGATGAAGTGATATGTCCTTGAACACAGAGGAAAACAAAGTGTGAATGTGACTAAGTATTAGTAAGAGACTTTTGTAAGAATTACCTTATAGTTATTAGCGCTCTCTTATTTACAATTATTGGAAAGAGTTAAAGTAGACAAAAGAGTTTATGACTTTGATCATTATCAGGCTGAATTTGAAATAGAATTGAAACAGAATTGTGTCCAAATGATAAACTGATATAAATTCTATTGACATCTGAAACAAAAGAATACTGATAAGATGCATAAATATAATGCATATTTATAGAACAATGGATGAAAAGACTGAAGTACTAAGTTATAATCATAAAGAGAATTTTAATAAAATGATATGTTGGTATATGCCACAAGCGATTGTCTAGAATTATAAAGGCACTTCAAATTTATATTGGAAATGTGAATAAGAAGGGACATTTTATCATGCTCTGTGGATTTGCATAAAAAAGCTAGAAAATTCTGGATTCAAATACTTAGTCTGTTTAGAGTATAGTATCTACATTTACTCCTGTCTGGAAAACTTTTATTGACTTTTTGTGTAAAACACAAAAATGAACATGATTTAATGGTTTGAAGGATAGATTATAGAAAGAAGAGGGATTACGCTGTAACCATATAATAAGAGGTAAATTTTATAACTCTGTAATGCTGTGGAGTTAACCGGAACCTGGCCCTCCTTCATTGCCCCCAAAGGGTTTCAATCTGCTAATCCTGATAAAATGGGCAGTGTCCTCAGGATTGGCCACTTGTATTTTAGATCCATAGAGGGACATGTCTCTCCTTGCTGTTAAGGCCTCTCAGGAGACAACATGTGGATGGCTGCATGTGGTGGCACTTCTTTAAGGGAGGTGATAATTCTGCCACGTCTGAATGAGGCCATGGTCCCTCCCTCCAAGAAGCCATTGTTGGCTCTCACAGATTCCATCCATTCTCCAATCTTTCAATTTTTAAATTTTTTTAACAGCATCTTCTGTTATTTTCACGTATGTAATACATGCCTTACTAACCCTTACTCCAGAGGTGGATTTCACATAATTTTACCACTGGTTCTCTGCACCCTGAAAATGTGAATGGCCTTCCACTCATGCAGTTTACTCACGTGCATGGCTTAGAAAACGTGGCTAAATAGGACGGCAAAGCATTGGGCGAGCCCACCTGAAGGTCGCCGCTATCAGTTTGCCTGACCCTGTCCGAACCACCTGAATACCATCACTGCCTTGCTCCCATTTATTCATAGTCTGGGAAAACCATCTCTTTTTAAAATAAATATGGATATTCAACAAATAGGATTTGGGGTTTATTTTCTCTTTATGAATATTTTTTTTAAAAAAGAAATATCTTTTATATCTTGAATATAATAAATTTTGGGAATTTTAAGACCTTTGAACCAATTACCAATTATTGCATCCCCTTTAGAATATGCATTAAATATGATTTTAATTAATCACACTAATCATAACATTAGAAACCCATATTAATCATTGGGAAACACAAATTGCAAAAATGTGAATATAAAAATAAAAACATATTTAAATATCTTCATAAATATTAATTGGATATGGAAATAAGCAATTTAAATCCTTTTTCCAAATAAATCTGGGAGCTATGGTTCAAAAGAAAAAATTGGATAGTCCAGATAGCCTAAGAAATAGATGTATTATTATCTGTGGGAATATAGGCAGCATGTAAATCAGTTAACATTAAGTATATTTAGAACTCTTTCATTTATGGACTTTCAGCTCCCTTTGCTAAGTGGAACTAAATTATTTGCTTTTAATTCTATTAATTGGAAGTCACATGCAATGCTTTGGAGAGTAGAAAGTTGCTCTGGCAGGACAGGTCTGCCTTTTATTTCTATATTTTTTATGAGATATATATTGCCTAGTTGAAGCTTTTACTAACTGTGTAGAGGGGGCTGCGAGGAGTGAGCAGAGGCAAGTATAAAAACTGTTATTATTTGTGCAGCAGAAATAATTGTTGTTTTGGAGGAAGGGTATAAAAGCTAGTTAAACTACTTTTTCTTCCTCAACTCAACTTTACCATTACTTTTATAAAGAATTTTAATAACTTATGGTTTAGTTCAAAATAATTTTTCCAGTGGAGCTGGAGGCATAAATATTTGGAAACAACACCATGTCTTTCAATTCCTTAATAACTTTAAGCATCTAAAGGGTGTAGCTGATGCATTCTCGTCAGGGGTGGGTTCCAGAAGCCACTACTGCTGGTTTGCTCGTGGATGCAAAAAACTAAGATGGAGGTGCCTATTGCTTGGGGGTGTGGCAAGCCTGGGTTACTGGTGGTTCCAGCAATCCAGGCCGTCAAACCACTACTGGTTTGGCTGAACCAGTCCGAACCAGTAGAAACTCACCACTGATTCTCTTGTGCAAAACCTTGACTCTGGATATCTAAAGGGTAGATATGGTTTTTTTGAGGGCTTCTTTAGATCATCTGAATGTTGATGAGGGTAGACTTGCTTTAGTACAAGGATTTGTTTTGTTTTGTTGAAATGAGATTGCCTTAGAGTTTTTTTAAATGGATTTTACATGTTTTTTATGCGCTGTAGGTCTGTATGACATACACACACAGATACACATACACACACACAATCAATAGGGAATAATAAAAGAAGCAATTCTGTATAGGGACTCACAATCCTAAGTTAGGGAAGTTTATAGCTCATTTTATCTCAAATAATAGATAAATCTATACAGCAGGGCTCAGGACAGAGTTTATATCTCTGCCTATATTCCTACGAAGCTGAACTACTTTAGCTTTGGAACAATATTATTCTATACTATTCAGCTGTCAAAATGATCTGCAATTGCCAACAGCGAGTATTTGAGTTTCGCTAGACTACTGTGCTATGCCTTCTGAAAATGAGTGGAAGATTAAAAAAGGCTAGGTGAAACTAATCTATATTCTGTATTTTTGCTTACTATGGTTCTGCATCCAGATGTCAATTTAAGTCTAATAACTAAGTAAAAATAAATACATTGTGAATATAATATAATTTAGCCTTTAAGATGTATAGCAGGCATCCATTCTTTATCATGATGACACTAAATGATAAAAAATGCATTATGATATCATGATGGTCTTTCATGGAAATATAATTATAAGAGTCACATACATACATATTTACATATAATGTATGCATGCATATGTATCTTATGTTTATCTACTCCTATATAAGTTAACATGTACATTCGTTTGTCCAATATGGACTGCTGTTGATGGAATGATCTGTAATTGTGTATCCTGTGGTAGTGTTATCTTGTAGTCTTTGTATAGCTTTTCATTTTCACAATCAATTGGTATGGGTGTATTTCTGTTCTCACAGTAAAACCATACTATATATACAATTGTAGAATACTGCTGTTAGAAAAGATTTATGTCAGTTTTCCATATTGCCAAATATAGCTGTTTTTCTATTGTCTCATATAAATGTTTTGTTTCAAATCTATTTTTCCACTTTGGCTTAAACCTCCTATTTAAAAATAAACCTTTTATGACACACTTGAAAGATGTTTACAAGAATTGGACAGTTATTAATCAAAGGATCTACCGAGGAAAAAGGATACTATAGGGTGTTAGTTAATCTAAACAAACTTCTGCTTCACTATAAACAGTAAAGACATTTTTGTCTTGATCTGAAAGAGGATGTAGTATAATGTAAGGCAGTTCATGCAATTCAATAAAAAGCAAATACGTATAAGTTATTACTTGGAGTCTAATTACAGATCCCTGCCAGATGTTGAAGAAACGGTGGAAACAGAGTCAGACAGACTAATTCTGCTCTGTTAGGCTACTTGGAAACCCCAGCACCTCAAGCGTGAGAAACTCACTGCTGTAAAATCCACACAACAAAGAAGAAAATTTGCCATCTTCTTTAATGTCACATACTCAAGAGTTTGCTTTTGATGTTGGTTATCCAATTGGTTTACTAAAAACAAGAATGACGCCAGCCACACGCATTTTAAAAATTAGTCCTGGTTCCTTGGCCTTCAAAGATGGAATTGATTATAAAATTGCCATTTGGCCTGACAGATTTTATTTGGTCATTTTATCAATGTTACATATCCTAAATGAGCTGCAAAGTATTCAGCTGACCTTGGAAATGTTATTTCCAACACCTTTTTAACTGAAATCTATCAGTAACTTTAAAATCATAAAAATAATGATATTAATACATTACTTGGTTAGCAGTCATTAACAAGCATATTATGCAGACATTCTCAATATTCTTAAATACAGTAAAGAAAGTGAAATTTACTAGCGCAAAAACCCAAGCACAAGAAACCCAAGAAAAGGAATGAGAAATACCTTTTTCCTCTTTTCAGATATACAGCTGCTTGGAAGATTTGGCTATCATCTTTTTCTGCTCCTTCGTTAAAAACACTTTAACTTTATTAGTTCAGCTTCCTTGGCACTATAACAATTTCCATGCAGCTTTAAGTAGAGTACCACGAAATATGGTACTCTGTGTGCAAATATAATTTTGAACACCTCATAATTTTTTAAAAAGTTGTCCTGTTCTCCTGATACACACAAAACACACACATTGAAGAGATTGCATTTTCTCTTGTAAGTTACAGGAGTTTGATTTTAAGCTGCTTTTTATATCTACTTTGTCATTATTATGACAGTCAGATTTAGTGATTAAGGCACTAGGCTATAAAGCAGGGGACTAGAACTTTAGCCTTGAAAGCCTGGGTGACCTTGACCTGTCATTCTCTCTCAGCCCAACTCACCTCACAGGTTTGTTGTTGAGGGAAAAATAAGAGGAGGAAAGTGTGTTGGATATGTTTGCCACTTTGAGTTATTTGTAAAAATAATAAAGGCAGGATATAAACAAATATATACATAAATTTATAATATTGAAAAAATGGGGAAAAGGTTAGCTTTTTGAATGTGACACAAACTTCATAATATTTATTACTGTTATGTTTATACTCCATTTCTCAGTCGTTAAATATCCAAGGGACTTCAAAATGAACTGTAAATAATTTAGACTTAGCTATGAATTTACCTCAAATTGGGTAAATTCGTAAAAAATTATTTTTAATTTGTAAAATAATGGGTTTATTTTAATGGATTGCTTATTTTAGGTCAAATGAAATTGGAGCCCCAAAATAATTACATTCATGAGTCTAAATCTCTTATTTGAAGAGTAAATTGTAAAAGAGAGCTAACAGAATCAAATGTGAGAAATACCGTGATTAGACTATTTAACCTCATGCTTGGAAATAAATTGTCAGGATTACTTTCATCAAAGATAACTTTTCTTTAATCAATTTCAGAATTGATTTTTCAAAAGCCTGTGGAAAAGCCCGAATTGTTCCATTGTTTGCATGATGGGATCAGTACAACTTTAGAAAAATAATAATAACAAAGTTGGACCTGTATCTATGCTTGAGTTTCTGGCTTAAAAAGAACAGCTTGAGAAATCTACACAGCGAACAACAAGCAGAGAACACAATATATATCAGGAATTTCTAATGAAGAAAAAGGGGTAACAGACAAGGGACAGTAGGCAACAAAACAGTAATGAGTTGTTATTGCTAGAGAATATTATTCTACTTTCTTCCTTTACATTCTTCCAGTTAGTAGGATATTTAAGAACAGCAGTTAAATACTACTTCATACTAAATAGAGTTGAGCCTTGGAAATTCCACAGGAAGGATTTTCTGTTATGGAAGCAGGCAGGGGGAAAGACTATGTACAATGGTAGCAGGAGGGAAAGTTAATAGATTGCTATGTGAGAAATACAAGCTTTAATAAAAATGAGGACAGACAGAAATAAAAGAACACTGCAAATAATGCAAAAAGCAAAAGAAAACCGAATCAAAACAATGAACAAAAAGCATATTCCGGAGAATTATGTGATAGCAGAAGTTGTAAATTTTTGCCAATTCAAATGAGCAGCATTGTTGCGTAATGGGAGAGGTTTTTCAATGGTCAAAATTCAAACCAGAAAGAAGAAAGGCAACACAGAGTTTATATGCTACATATCATACTCTTTGTTTTTCATCTTGCCAAGAATTGTGAGGCCTTCTCCCAACAGCACTTCTGGAGTATATTTAGCGACTAAAGCTGCAGTGTGCACAAATGTCACATTCCCATGAGTAAAACCCATTTAATTAGCCCCTCCTTCCCAAGATATTCCCATGAGATATTTGCGTAGAATTGAAAAGCTGAACAAATGGATGTGACATCATCAAGGCATCAGTGGCATTGGAAACAAAGCAGCAAGTGACTGAAGAATTAGTACAATTAAAGGCAAGTCATTTTTGAAGGGTGTGAAACAAAGTAAAGAAAAGCACCTTTCACCAGAATAACAAAACAAAACAAAACAAATCACCAAAAGCATTTTGCAAAATAAAAATTCAAGGCATGAAGAAAAGTATTTGCAAGAAAATAAATCCACAACCAAACTGAACACACAGAAGATTAAGCATAACACTCTCTTTAGAAAGTGTTTAATGTCTCTTTCCTTTGCCCTTGAACAAGGAATAAGCTGCAAGTAGGTTTGGGTGTGCAACATATTATATTGTTGGTTTGTTTTGCTGCAAGTGGAGCTGAGGTGGGCAAAGGAAGGAAGAACAGCACAAAGATATGTGATAATGGTAAACAACCATGCAGACACCTCTGCCACCATTGTTTGCTTGCTTTAACGTGTACAGACTGCTTCCAGCTTTGTTAATATTCCTAATTAGACCCCAAAGATTCCATAGTATTTAAATAAGCTAGTTAAGTTCTGACAAATTCCCTCTGGTAATTTCATTCAGAGAATTTCAAGTCAAAATAATTATGATCCAATAAGCTTTCCACTTATGATAAATTCACCAAAGATTTGAAATTTGGAGTGAAAAGTAGACATCCTGTCCATTAAGACAACTGCTGTAATATATTTTTTTAAAAACCACATAGAACAAGATGCCTTTATCAATTTTGTAATTCTCATCTTTAAATGTAGAGACTGATCAAAGTTGCCTGTTGAGAAGTGTCACTGAACTGGTGAGGCTGGACTGAATTATTTTCACGATCTGAGCATTTATGATCACAATCATTCCATTTGAAATTTAGCAGAATGTTTTTTTTAGTAAGAGTAAGGTTGGAGTTAGCAGTAATTGACGCATCCCAAAGCCCCTTTTCTCTATATATTTAATATGTGATCTTTCATGGCTTGGTCCTAGCCCAGTCTAACTTTTACTGAAAAATATTAATCACATATAAAGATATAGTGCTGCCTTAGGATTACCTGCCTGAAAAGGAGTATGCTAATATAGCTGATAATTCTCTTAATGGAGAATTTAAAGGGCTTAAAAACAATTCGATTTCTGAAGCTGAAATTTAAAAAGCCAACAGAGAAATGAACCCCCTTCACTAAATTATTTCTTTTTTTTAAACCACAGATAAAGAAAAGCCCAAACAAAGTGGCATTTTACTGTGGTCAGTCATCAGCAACTCTGTTTAATTCTTTCAAGCACAATCTGCTCAGAAAATTTCTTTAAAATGAATGGAGTCACTTCAAGGTGAATATCATTTCAGTTGAATTTGAATTGTAGAATCTCTTGTAGAGTGTACCTTTAATATCAAATGATTATTTTTTTTAATGTCACTTCATGGTTGAACGTGCTGCTTAAATTAATTAAAAATAAAAAGTAGTTTTATGTACTGTACTCCACTGGAAGTGCAAGTGGGGATTAATGTAAAGCCAAGCTTTATATTTATATTTTAGAATCATCATTGTTAACATTACTATTACCATCTGAGCTGAATTAAACCTTGCAATCTTGTATCAAAACCTACTCAAATGTATAGTCTTGCATTTGTTCTGTGTGGTTTTTCATTGAATGGCTAGAATAAAATTTATGTATTTATTTATTTTTAAAAATGCTTCGTTTTGGTGTGTTTGTATATGTGTGTGATACACAATAGCAGAATGAGGACTTTAACTTCATGGTACCATACAGTAGCTGGAAGCAGTTACACTAAAGTCAGTCCCCCGCCCTTGCCCCCACAGGAAGAATGATTTCCAAGGCCTTACCCTTTTTCTCTTGGTGATTATGAGACGAGACAGCCACATATGGATTGGTATTCTCAGATGAGCCAATGTGATCCTTCCAATTTAGTATGTGCCCTCCGGCATCATAACCCTGTTGGGCTGGAGAGTCTGAAGTGGGAAGTAGCGAACTGGAGTGTCCTGTTTGCACCATAAATACAGTTAAGGACAGTGAGAACAAGCAGTTAGTAGCAAGTAACATTTCTAAAGATGTTTGTATGTCCATATCAAGGAAGGAATCTGAGCTCTTGTAAATTAAAAGTTTGCTCACATTTGGAACACACAGGACAACATCGGACAGAAAGATAGGATAATCTGTGAGCTACATGAATTACCCGAAAATTTATTTATATACAAATAAAATGTGTATGTGTAACTCCTGACTATTTGTATAATAATCCTACAACTATGCAAAACATAATGGTAGCTGAAACCAGTAGAACATTATGAAATGTGAGCAGAGTTCATGGATATGAGCAGAATCAATTGAAACAAAATAACATGGACTCTTATAGATTTTAATATAATCAAAGACTGACTTAAGAGTCTAGGGAGAAACAATACTTTTCAAAGCTACAAGCCCACACCAATGGGTGGGGCCAGAAACCAGAATGAGAAGCAAACATGTTCTCTTCCCAACATTTCTTTGTCTTTCTGCCATCTCATACACCAAGCCATACCTGACTATAAGCTGGGTCATCATCTTTTGCAGAGGGATTTTCAACTT
Source organism: Thamnophis sirtalis (assembly GCF_051295495.1). Lineage (NCBI taxonomy): Eukaryota > Metazoa > Chordata > Lepidosauria > Squamata > Natricidae > Thamnophis > Thamnophis sirtalis. The sequence goes on from NW_028261385.1 coordinate 52,034,446, forward strand.
AAGAAAAGGGCTACAAAGAATTAGTCCTTATTGTTCCATTGTTCCTTATTGTTTATATCCTGTCTTTCCATGCTATCAGATGATTGCATACTTTTGGGGTTATTATACAAAGTAGAATTGAAAAAAAATACATATATATTTGATATAAATGATATGATTAAGAAAGTGACTGACTCCAAGCAATTCTGGATGGCTTACCATTTTAAAATCAGTAAAAATAAAATAAAGAATACAAGCCACCTACAAGGAAACTATATATAGCAGACGAAAAATCCCACAGTGGCTCACTAATCTTGGGAGAGTAGCCAAGCGAGAAGCCATATGCCATTCTATTCTATTCTATTCTGTTCTGTTCTGTTCTATTGCCGATTTAAGTAAAAACAAAAGAGGCCTTATATGGTTCTTTCTAAAAAGTGGGTACTACAGCTGCTGCAGCCCATCATAGAAAATGCTTTCAAATGAAAAGTGGAGGAGGATTAAGCCAGACAATCTCATGCAATACAAGTTGAGAATAAAGACCCAATCAATGTTGTTCAACTCTACTTAAAAATGACTTATCCACAGAAAACAAGTATCCACCACAAGGTTTTATGCATGGGGAACACCTATCTCCTTCTGCTACCTTTCCACCACCCACTGGAAGACAAATTCTGCAGCAGGTATCAAAATGGATACAAAACAAAAATTTCAAAATTAGCCTATTATGTTGAGAGGATTACATCAACTGGAATAAAAAAGTTACAATGGAAGGTAGACAATGAGATTTTATTTTGCAGATCAGATCAACATAGAACACAATACTGGATATAAAGACTATTTGAAATTTCTGGACTGCATAAAGATTCTTTCTCACATCCAATGCAAAACCTTTCATTTAGCTAATGTGCATTTTTGGTCTGGTTTCAAAAGATACCATTAACCTCAGTAATACAAAGTGATGTGGCTTTCTTTTGGATGATCAGGCCCTACCGCAGTTTTGGAAAATCCAGTGGACTAAATAATACAGAGTAGAGAGGAGCAAAGGAGGAAAGCTATAGGTAGCTAAAGGACAAAGGAGAAGGATGTGAGGCAAACCAGCAGGCTTTGTAAACTATCAGTCAGGTTTCCCGGAGTCTTTATCTTTTTCAAAACTCTTCAGGCTAAAGCTTATACTTACTGAAGCCCAAAATATATGAAGCACCAGATTGCTTCAGAGCACAACAGTACTTGTCATGGTGAGTACTGAACTATATTATTTTTTTATTGTAAGTTTAATTTCATCAGGCTCCGATAACACTGAAGACTCAGAACTGATTATCAGACTTTACAGAATATTAAACTCATATCTAATCATATAACATCAAATCATATAACTATCAGAATTATAATTCCTTAAATATAAAAACAGGGAGCTACAGAAAATAAACTTCCTATTATGTATCTACGAGTTATTTGGAAACATAATTCAAAGATGATTGCAAAGGGGAAATGAATCTTGGCTTCAGGTCTTAGTTACTATTTAAAAAAAAAGGAAAACATGACTTCTATGTAAATGGGATTACTGCAACTAATATCCTTAAAATTGAACTTCATAGAGATCCTTGGGGAGGGTTGCTGGGAGTTTGCAGAGTCCAGGAGAACGTCTAGCTAAGATTCTGTACAGTTCAGAGAACTCCCAAATCCCACTCTTGGCTGGCCCCACACACCCTGCCCCTCCCCTCCCCTGAATCCCCCATGCAGCCAGTTTTGGATGCAGGGCATGCACTGAGGCTTGGGGAGGGTGAAAAATGGGCCTACCGGAAGTTTGAGAAGACTGGAGGTCCGTTTTCTGCCTCTGGAGCCTGGGGAGGTTGTTTTCACCCTCTTCGGGGCTCGAGGAAAGCTTCCGGAACCCGAGGAGGGCAAAAACACCATGGTGTAGGAGACTGACTAGGCCACACCCACCATGGCCATGCCCACACAGCAACCAGACAGACAACCCTTTGCTAAAAATTTTGAAGCCCACCCCTGGGGAGTGGGGAAGTATAGGTTGCATGTGACCTAACATCTGTCAAGATTGCATACAAATACAGAAGGAATGTTTTGATATATTGATTAGGGAACAATTCTTATGCTGAATACCAGTTTCATGTTCATCTTTATCCATAGTTCCAATAACATGATTAGCCATAAAAAATGTGTTGTGAGTTTTCACCCAGCCTTTTCTGAACAGTCCTAACATTTGTTTACATATTATTTATCTTTAAAAGGGATGTGGTTCATAGCACAAGATAGCAATTGTTTCCAAAAGAATTATAAGTGTATGTGGCTCTTGACAAATAACACTTATATTTTATATCTGGATTTTATATACATTTTGCTCCACATTCAATACAGAAACATTAGCTGTTCAATAGGTGATTTTATGTTTAATCTGTTCATATCAGTAAAGCCTTTTTTCTTAATGTGATAATCTAGAAGAAATATTTACCCAAGGGATAAACCATATGCTTCAGCTATATGCAGAACTCAGTGATAATGAAAAGCTATAGCTATATAAAAAAATTAATGGGTGCCAGGTGGCAGCAGAACTAGAAAGAGTTTCATACAAATGTGGAAATTTAGGCTTTTCCCCTCTATTACTAACACATTAGGGTCTGTTTGGAAAGTACATGTGTAACACCTCAGAAATTTTGGCAAATGCTAGGGTTGAAGTACACTAAACAAGGATCTTTATTTCCAATCTGGGAAGCTGCCAGGAAGATTTGGTTATTAATAGGTTATCTGATTACAGTTTGATCCTGAATCACACAAGAAACAGACAGTGTGAAATAATATTGGAAATAGTGTGGAATGTTTTACTGGAATGCTTGGGCAGGATAAAGGATCAACACTTTAGATCAGTTGATTCTATTCTATTCTATTCTATTCTATTCTCCATAGATGCAATTGAAACATTGTAAACATTTTGATTAACTGGTATGGTGTCTATGGTTTAAAAGAATTCAAGCTATCTGCAGTTTTAGGATGCTTAAGACAAGGAAAGCTTGAAGGGTAACTAACAAATTAATTTCAGAAATAATTAAAAAAGTAAAATGAAAGTTAATAAAAGTTATATATCTCAGTTGCGAAATGAAGAATTGAAATATCCTGTTTTGTGTGCAGGTGTGAAGAAACATGAGATATACTTCTTATGATTTAAAAATGAAAGTAATTTATCAGAAAATATTTCGTATTTATTGGAGGCCCTCAAAGAATATTTGAAAAGCTATGGACATTAGATTTTGTAAATGTTCATTTTATATATAATAAATTTGAAAGTACTTTTACTCATATGATCAGGCCTTGTACAAGAACAATCTTATTTTGGTTTCAAATACTGCAAACATCAGTACAACTTTGGGAGTACAAATTATAGTCAAAGGTCTTTATGTGATGCTGAACAATATTTTTTAAATGTGTCATTTGTCATTTCATGAAGTATTTTGGTTCTAATGAGCGTAGTGATATCTTTCCAATTTTACATATACCCTCTGATTTTAAGCACTGGACCCAGAATATGAACATATCTATTTCTGCAAATGCAATATGTTTCTATATCGCCTAGATTTATTGATCAACATGAGGACTGAATCCAAAACTCGTTTATTCATGTTGTGGGGGTGTTTCTCTATTTCAATAGCTTCCATAATTATCCTCTTGTTGAAGTGTTCAGTTTTGGAGATTAATTTGTTTTTTTCAAAATTAATTTCATGTCCTGTAGCTTTATGGTGCTGGAAAAGGGAGGAAGTTTTTTCTTTTTTTCTTACTGCGTTCTTGTGTTCTGCGATGTGTGCATTTATTTTCCTGTTCGTTTGTCCTATGTATATTGCAGGGCAGATTTTGCATGGTATTTTGAATACTCCTTGGTTTTCTAGCTGGATTTTGTCTTTGGGGTTTTGTTTATTTTTTGGTCAGTGTTGAAGGCTGTCTTGATATTGTGTTTGTGGAGAATTTTGCTGATTTTATCTGTGGTGCCTTTGATGTAAGGGAGGAGGGCGATGCCATTGTCCTGTTCTGTGTCTCGGTTCTGTGTCTTAGTTCTTGGGTTCTTGTAGTGATATCCTGAGTCCTGTGCTGCAACCTCAGGGGGGTTGGCTGCGTTGCAACATCCTGAGCCTTTGCGTTGTGTTGAGTTCTGTGGTGTAATGTCCTGAGCAGATGACTGTGGTGTAACATCTCAGGCTTTGATTTGGCTCCAAGTTTGCGGTCTGGCCATGTATTCATGGTGTGTGTCAGTTTGCTTTGTGTGTGGGGTCAGAGGGGTAAAGAGGTTACAACGCAAAGATTCAGGATGTTACAATGCAGCCAACCCCCCAGGAGGTTGCAGCCCAGGACTCAGGATATCACTACAATAGAGCTCAGGATGTCATCACACAGCCCATTACCCAGGTCGTTACAACACAAAAGAACAATAGGTACACAGCCAGTACCTCAGCCACACAGGATGTTATGAAACAGCCAATCTGCAAACATCAACTCCATCAACTAATCAAGATGTTACAACACAGCCAACCACTCCACTTAAAGCAACAAAGCCAGCACTCCACACACCCCCACCAATATTTATAGAAAGATGGCAGCTCCAATCATGTTTTGCTCACACAAGCACGAAGCTGAAGACACCAGCCTGAAGATGGAGAGTGGGACGTCATCGAAACGTCACCAAGATACTCTCAATCTTACCCAGAAAAAGACCCGAGTACGCAAAGACCTGCATACCTGTACCCGTGAAAATCTATGAAAACATACATACATACACACACACACACATAATGAGCATCAATATTTTTTTTGAAACATGACTGTTCTGTCAGTTTTTAAAAATACACTCTTTATGGGCATTTCATCAGCCTGATTAGAGGTTTGCATCATATATTGTATAGCAACAATACAATTTATATAGTTCAGCAGTAGAGTAGTATACAAAAGAGAAATTAGATTTTGTTAGAGCACTGAAAGGTAAGGATTTGGAAAATTTATCATAAAGTAGTTAGTTATATGTTGCAAGATGCCCAATGTATTATTTTGTTAAGTGACTACAGCAACTAAAGGAACTCAGAAAGTTAAATTATCAGTGCAGAGGAAGGGTGGATGTAAATGTACTATGAAGGCTTGGTTCACTAAAACTGATGAAGATAAGAACAAAGTCTTACAGGAAGAAAACCTGTTGTATCCTTCAGTTCATATGCACATGCAGTTGGCTTCTTGGTGGTTAGTTTGGAGGTGGGAAATCACTATGCAGAAAAGGTCAAATGTGCAGGGTATTTTTTTTAACTTGTAGCAGAGTTTTATAAAAAAAACCTACAGAGGTTTGATATTCCAGTGGAGCAGCCAAAAATGAGACTAAATAAACAGGGAAGTGATTACAGTGAGCAAAAACATCTATTTGCCTGGAATTCGGAAATATGCTATGGCATGTCTCTATACCACTGTATTTGGTTCCCTAGGATATAGGCCAAATGACCTATGTGTATGTTTATTCAAACAGACATAACTTCTTTGTAATTTAAATAATTTTCTACTCTCACCCTAGTTGAAATAAAAAAGTATTTACAAATAAAACAATTGCATGCTAGATATCATAATCAGATTTATCTTATGAAGGGTTATACCAACTAATGGGAAATAAGCTAACTGAATGTAGTGATATTTACTTCTTCCAGCTATAGAATTACACTATAGGATGACTGTCACTATTGTGATATTTAGCGTTATTATTATACAAGAAAGGAGCTTGAAAAATAAAAAAATAATTTTATTTTTACTTTAAAATAATTCTGAACAAATGCTGTAAGAGATGGGATAAAGTTGTTTTAAGGGTTGGGATCAATTCAACTCATTAAAGCATCCATGCCTTTTTATATTGAAACCTGAAAAAAAACCAGCTGCTTTGATTAAAGGTGCTGATCTTAAGTGACAAAACAATTTTTCCAAATTGGTTTTGAAATGTGTACAACTGTAATCATTTTAACTTTGGCAAGTGATCAAAGCAGCGGTTGAAATTTCATCTTCTGCCAACAGTTCAATGGCCAAAATTAAAAACCACATTGTCTTTCTTGATTGAGGTGTTTCTATCTTGTTTTGGAAACAAACTTACAGTACATTTTTGCCTTTATGCAATCATCCGCTAAGACTTATTTGATACCCTATCTATTCAGCTAGCCTTGGGGAAGTTGCAATGCCATGTGAGAATAGCTCTGTTGCTTCTCCTTAAAATTAATTGCTTAAGTTATGTATTTGTTTCAGAATTTGGAAAAAAATTGACAAAATGCTTTTTTTAAATAGCAGAAATCTGTTTAAGAAACCCTACACAGTATAGAAGGAGATGCTAGATTGAACTGGATGCACATTATTAATTTTGTGCTAATAAAACCACAGATAGCAACGCCAAGTGATATGAATTTGTTATTTGGGAAGAAATATTTTGATAATGTTTACTAAAATTTCAATTATTATGCATAATACGTTATCTAGGAAGTACATTTCTAAGGAGAAAGTTGCACATTAAAAGGCTATATTAATTAGAATCCAGGATGAGCAAGTAAATGTCTACTCAATAATTACCCTTACTCCCCCCTTTATTTCCTATGTTTTTGTTTTAAACATCTGCTTTATCAGGGAGACACACCCTGGATGAATACTGATTTTATAAAGATTGTTCCCTTCCAAAGCTGGGAGTGCTAATTAATTCTGTTAAAAAAAAAGTAGTGTAATTGCATGTTGCGTTGTCTATGCTTTCCAAATCTTCCTTTTAACTGAGTTACATGAAACTTAATTTGGTTCCATCCACCTAGTTCTATCACCTTTGATGCTTGTCTGTGGGTCACCCAGGTGTTCCCAACCTGGATGTTGTAGCATGTCTCTCCACTTTTTGGTAACTTTGAGTCAGTGTTGACTCCTAGCAACTACCTGGACTAGTTCCTGCAATTTTGTTGTCAACATTTTTGGAAGTGGTTTGCCATTGCTTTCTTCCCGGGCTGAAAGAAAGGTCCAAGGCCCAAGAAGAAAGAAAAGCTCAAGGTCACCCAGCTGGCCTAAGGCAGGACTAAAATTCAGTCTCCTGGTTTCCAGCCTAGTGCCATAACTATTACACCAAGCTGGTGCTACCTTATTTTTATATTGATTACAAGATTTATAAGAACATGATAAACCTTTTGGGTACAAGCAGTTTTAAAAAAACTTGTATAGCTGAACTGCTATTTATCCAAACTATACCAGTCTCATAAACTCAAATTGTTTTTCTTTTCAACATTCAGCATTCTCATAATACTGCTGTTTATTTGTGCATACAATGTAGAAAAATATGTTCATAATAGTACCCTTACCAATCAGTACTGAGGAATAATTATATCAAAATTCCTCAAAATTACAGTCTTGGCTGTATTGTCAGACCTGAGGATTTCATGTGGTTGGGGACCTGCGAAGATGGCTTCATTGTTGAGGTGGCTATTTTTACCCTCCCTCTCCTATGGTTTGTATTTTCACTTTTATGACATTTATTAATAAAAGTTTTAAAATATTTTTGGTTTTATGATTGTTCTTATTGATTTTTATTCACCACTCCAAGATGCTTTGGTTGAGATAAGCAGCTCTAGTAATTTGATTAATCAATAAAATAAATATATGTCATGTATTTTAATACTTCTCCCATATAGACCAATCCCTTTTTCTATCCCATACAAAAGAATGTGGATCAACATCCACAAAATGTTTTGATTTGGTTCCATAAATTGTAATGCTCTTAATGATAATGCTCCACTCACTTAGAGATTTTATTAAAAATTACCCAAAAATTTTTTGGGTTCAAACATTTGAATTTCTAAACTACATGGCTTGAATTTACAGTAAGTTCAGTGGAAGATTTCCCATAGAGAAATGACTTAAGTAATTTTAATAATTCAGGAGTTAATGGAATTTTGTATCAGTTTAGTGAACTAGGCCACAAAATGGAAATGACACTATCATCTGTAGGATCGAAACTAATATTATGACAAGGAACTGAACAAAGATTATTTGAAAAATCCATAAACTGACCATACACTGTAGTGTAAGACATTTCATGGTCTGAGGAAGGAGCTGAAATGTCTATGAAAAAAATTGCACAATATTAAAAACAATTAAGGTATTTTTTTTTTTAGGTATTTTATTAAAATTTATAGGCCCCCCTTTTCCCTGAGGGGACTCAGGGCGGCTTACAACCATTAGGGGGGGGGAACAATACACAATAAACAATATGAAAACAAGATTAAGTAGTAAAATAAAATTAAAATATGGAAATGTTTGACAAGTCTGACAACATGATTCATTTGAAACTGATCTGCACAGACAGGTATTCATACAAAAATTATTAGGGAATTTCCTTACCATTCAGTGCTACGAACGAATCTGAAAAAAGAAAAAGGAGAGGAAGGAGAAGGAAAAGGAGGGAAAGGGAAAGAATTATTTCTAATATCATTACATTCTCTTTCACAGGTACTAATTTACATACATCCTTGCTACTGTTTGATACTTTGACAACACTGAGTCTTGAGATCAGCCTATCAGAATGGAGTTTCTCATAAAATTTTGTAATATTTTTACTGCACTTAAAAAAAAGCTGGAGGGGAGGTTGTTTTTAAAGAAAAGCATACGGATCTTGAAGTAAGCAGGGTACTTTTTATTTGACTGCATGCAGTGGGAAATCAGTACTACTTCTTAATCTCAGACATAAATTTTTTAGGAAGATTAGAATCAGTGCCTTATATATGTTATACACTTCTTCTTGGATCAGAAGACACCTAAAAACTTTCTTCCATAATGTATCTTCTTATTTTATACGGAGATCATTAAAAGGTTAGCTTCAATGGGATTCTGAACTGAGGATTGTCACCCTTAACACTATACATTTCTGTGTTAAACTATTTATTTCATATTAAAATATTGAAATTATAGCTCTGACTCATTTTGCCACAATTGCGGTAACCACAATATTCTCTTGGCATGATCAAAGTTCATTTTATGAGAAACAGTACCTGAGATGTAGTAGATCATCTAAATATAAAGGAATGCTTATACAAGGCATCTTGGTAACATTGGGTGGGCCATTTAGCCCTTCCAAACAAATGCATGAATCTCATAATTAGTCCTAACTACTGTAAATCATACAGTGTAATTCTCTAGTGCCTAAAACTGAGATATCCCTTCAGCCTTAGCAAAGAGATTTCTGTTCTCAGCTACTCATTTTGTCTTGTGAGCTTTCAAAGTGCTGATGTTCCAAGAACATACACTCTCCAATCAAGGTAGAAATACACACGCAACTGAGTTCCAATAAGGAGAAATTGGAAAAAATAAAAGAAGAATATATGCTATAGTGATCTTTCTACTTCTATGCAGAGAAAGAGAGGCATGTAATGAAAATATCTTTGTTTCCAATTCCATTATAAGCAACATTGAATCCAAATAAATTAAACAGTTTTCATTTTAAAGTATTAGATAAACTTAGGGTAGAAAGACTAGGATAGTCCTTGATTTACACTCTTGCTTAATGACATTTCATATTAATGCTGGCCTTGGAAAGAATGTTTTAATGTTTTTGCTTAAAACTGCTTTATTCTGGTCTCAACTGTGGTCTTAAATTGAGGAGTACCTTATACAAGAACAGTCCAATTACAGCTATCAAATGGGATTATCCTAGTGTAAAGAACCTTATTTAGTATTCATAAAACATTAGCAAAATGCTAAATAGCTTCCAGATTCCTTGTCTTGGAATAGGTGAGAAGAGAAATAGGCTCACACTTGAAAATCAAATTTATAAGATACTATATAAAATATGAGTGGTATATGTAAAAAGTGACATTGGCTATGAGTCATTATCTACTAAGTTTTATTTATCAAATTATACAACGAGTAATACACCGTGAGCTACACAGAATTTCTAGGTCTGCACATATTCTCCCCTTATTAGAGAGATTGCCAGGGAGAGCAGACAATTTTTATGTAGGCTTTCTCCTCCAGGACACAAACACGGCTACCACGTATGCAGTGGCAAAATTCTGTGTTGCTGCAATGTCCACAAGAAAAAAATTGGTTACAGTAGCATAATTGTCATCTTGTACCAATTATTTGGACATATCTCTAACAGTTTCTGGACCATTGTATTTACTCCCATGCTTATTGGCTTTTTACCCATGTAAAAGAGGGAGTGATCCAAACAATTTGAGAACATAGATGTTATTATCCACTTTTAACATCAATTTAATTATATTTTAATATTAGTACTTTTTAATGTATTGTAAAAAGTAATGTGTATTGCTGGTCTTTGACCGTAATAAAGATTTATACTATACTATACAAATGACTTTTATGAAACATAAATAAATCCTGACAATATGTACTATAGTTCATACAGTATAATAATTTCAAACCTCCGTGTGATTGTTTGAATAGGGAAATACTTGAACAAATGAAGCAGTGAAGATATATTTAAAGATAACAAATCCAAGCATGCTCAGTGAGGATAGTGAGAAAATCAAGATGGCAGCTGTAACCATGGTACTATTTAAAACCCACCCTTTTATGTGTGTTGTGATGTAAATAAAAAAGCAACGTGGTTTGCATAGATGTGGCTATTATTTTAATATTTTTGATGCAACCTGAAGACATTACAGAAATCAAGCCATATTTAAAGACCTCGCATGGATTTCAGAATCAATTTAGTCAATTTGTGGATTAATATGCTTAGGATTTAAATGAAAGGTTTGGGTCTCTATGTAAATTTCTCCAAATCTTCATATATTGGATGCTTTTTAAAGTCAGACTAGATATATGTCAAATATATAATGAATCACTTTTTTTGTAAAATCACAGATTGTATATCTTTCTTTCCATTTTAATTAATTAAAATAATTAATGTTATGAAGAAAAATATTTAAAATGATATCACAATATATCTGGAATTATCCTTTATTGCTGTCAAAGGAATTAAGAATTGGGTGATTTGTAAGAAGTCTTGCCACAGAAGCTATAATTTAAAAGACTTGGCATATATACCTCTAAATGTTTCTTTTGAGGTTAATGCCAATAGGCCAATTTTAAGGAGGAGTTTACCTTCTACAATGCCGTTAATGAGTTGTGAATGTTACTCTTTTTAAAAAAATCTCAAGGATATTTTATAATCAGTTTATGTTATCTGCATTTTCTTATTCTGCAACAAGGTTACTGTGATCTTTTAGGTTAAAGATAACAGAATAAAGGAAAAATTCATATTTAGAATCCTATAAAACAGGAATAGTGAAAAGGCAGAAAGGGAAACTGCCAACTGCAAATCTCAATTTAACTCTTAACACTCAACAGACTTTTTAACTTTGGTAGCACTATCCAGATAGTTTGAACGACAACTTTGAATGACAACAAATTTTTAAGAATATGTTGGATAACTATTTGTCTGAAGTGGTGCAGGGTTTCCTGCCTAGGCAGGGGTTTGGATTAGAAGACTTCCAAGGTCATTTCCAACTCTGTTATTCTATTCTATTCTATTCTATTCTATTCTATTCTATTCTATTCTATTCTATTCTATTCTATTCTATTCTATTCTATTCTATTCTATTCTATTCTATTCTATTCTATTCTAATTTATAACTAGCATAATATTGAGCATAGTGACTTGGATTTCTGGATGGGATTTCTTGAACTCCTTCTATGGAAGATACTAAGGTGAGAAGTGTATGATTTTTTAAAGCATTTAATTACTCTCAGAGAATGCTTATGATTAATTACAGTTGTGCTTTTTTTGCAATAGTTTAATTTTATTTTTTGTAAATAGGACATCTGACCTTCTCAGACATGTACACTGGAAAACATCAAATATTACGTTCCAATCTTGCTATAATGTCTACCTATAGATGTATTAAAGAAGTATAAATTTCAAACTTCAACTCAAGACAGCTGTTCGGATCTAATCAGAAGCATTCTGATACTCTGCCAGTCTGACTGGAAGTGTTCCGACCTTGAATTGTTCATTTTAAGGTAAAAGCAAGCAAGCAAGCAACCAAACAAGCAACAAATAACGTTGGGTTATGTAGAGGTTGGTACTGTATATTTTCCTTAAAATTGAAACCTGAAACACTTCTAGTAAAGTTTGCTAACTTGTTTAGAAGAGCTGCATTTAAAATGCTTTGTAAATTTTTAAATATTGAACTTTGAACTGTTTCAAAGATGTTCTTAAGAGAAACAAATCACATAAATTGAACTCATTTTGGAACCCAATTCTCAGTTTTCTATCCTTTGTACTCTAAATGTATTCCTTCAGATGAAGATAACTGTTCGACCATTAATGTTATCTTAAGCAGACTTACTTAATAGATTTAATGTGATTACTATTTCTTTTTACCCATATTTAACCCTATTCACTTAAAATAAATCTTGGTTCATCCTCCAACTCATTCTTCCCATTCACCAAGTCTAACTGGTATGCTATTTTTCTGTTGCAGTGAATGCAAAAATCAATGTAACCACAAACACGGAAAAAGCATTGAAATCTCAAAATATTAAAATGACAATATAAGATAAATAGAACTAATGTAAAACTGTAGCATAAAGAGAAGGGCAAACTAAAATTTCCCAAGTACAAATATAATCCAAGTCAAAATAAATCACTTATTTGTTTAAAGTAACATTAAACAAATGTACATTTGCATTAAACATCTGTAGCTGGAATCTAACTATGAATACATGTTTATTTCACCTTCACAAGGCTGAACCAAAATGATTAGAAGTGAACAATTCTGGCAGGAAAATTTTAGAAGATCATAAGAAACCTCCTCCCCTCAGACATTTCAAGTTTTTTATTTTATTTTTTTTGTTCTGCAGAAGATTGTAGCTCCAATCAGAGCCAGCTGTTCTTCTGCATGAAAATGTATTATATTTAGCCAAAGATTGAGTCTAAGAGACCCAGGGACAAAGTGCCAGCCCTTTAACTATTTCCTATTTTAGGGTCATTTTGATGATGATGATGATGATGATGATGATGATGATGAAGAAGAAGAAGAAGAAGAAGAAGAAGAAGAAAGATGAAGGAGGAGGAGGAGGAAGAAGAAGAAACATGAAACAGTGATACCCATTTTAATCTGGGCACTTGGTACCATGACCAAGAATTTTATAAAATACATCAAGAAATTGCAGCTTCCTGCAATAAGACCAGCAGAACTGCAAAAAACTGTGCTACTCAGAACATTGTACATCTTACTTGGTTGATACATAGGACTCTGGCAGCAACCTATATCAACCACTAGCATCAGTCAATGGTATTTGTGATGCATTTTTGAATGTTGACTGAGTTTCATGTTTAATGAATAAAGAATATAAAAATGGAAATAAAAATTATTATTTTTATATTAGTTTTCTCCTTTTAATGTATCAAGTTTGAATGACATATATGTCCTTTGATTTTTGATGGTAACGATCATTTAATATGATTATGATAATAATTAGAACAACAACAGTGGTAACAACAGTAATATGGGATCAACAGCAAACGCCAGAATCTCCTCCCATTTTCTTAGGCTCCAATAAGTGCAATAAGTGTGTCTGGTGAAGTCTTTGACTTAAGACAGAAAACTTTTGCACTGCAAGTTTTTACACATCATTTTACATAATGTCAAAAAAAACCCTTCTAAATAATTTTTAAAAGTGGCAAAAATATCATGAGAGTCCAGATAAGAACATAAAGATTTTTATATATTTGATTGTCATCGTTGTTATTGTAATCATCCTCATCATCAAAATCTGAAGGTCAGTAGATGAAATCCAGGGTCATCATGAATGTCTATATTACTGTTATACTGTTTAAGCTAAATCTGAATTTTGTGATTGTATTACTGTTGCCAGAAAGGTAATTATAGTTCAAATTAAATAGTATTGAGGTGTATCTCAATCACGTTTTGAAAGAGCTTACTGTCTCCTGCATCACAATACGAAAGTCAGGGATTCTGATTTTACTCATACATAACACATAAAGATGAAAGAACTGGATCTGTTTTGTTAAATATGTGCTTTCCTTCCTGATGGCTTCACAACTCTCTTATTCACACTTCAAAAGCAATCACCACCATTAATTCATGTTTGACACACATCTTAAGGGAAATCTCTAATTTTTCTTCAGAGCTAGATTTTAATTCCAAAATGATTGCTCTTTGAACATATGGCATTTTTGTAAACCACATTTCCTTAAAATGTTTTCTTTTTTAAAACAAAGTCAATTGCCTTGCACAGTTTCCATTATTGCTATGATTTTTTTTCCTTATTTCTGCCATCGCTGATTCTGAATTAACAGCACTGAGACATTTATATAGTTTCTCTCATGTAAAATTAAAATAAATGAGTAAAATGCTTTTGCTTACTTTGGCAGTCACCCAAGCCATCAGTATTGCCATGCTCTATGTCCTGCTCAAAGGCCAATCTAAACAACATAAAGAAGCAGAGAGTAGCATAAATACACATGTGTCCTACCACACAGAATTCATACAGATAAAACAAATAAAAGAGACATTTATATTTTTAATAGTTGCATAACGCAAGCTCAAAATAATTCATTTTGCTTGACTTTTCAGTTATTCCTTTAGGAGAACATGTCTATATGAATATTTTTCTTTAAAAATACAAGACTGCATTAAAAGCTTTCCCCTGCCACCTTGACTATGCTCACACATATGAAGGAAAGGAGGATGAAATATTCATTAGTAATACTTTTCCATGCAACTCATTCACAATATGTCTCAAGCTTTTCCAAACTCAAAGATGAGCAGAGATACAAGAGTCTTCGGATGAGGAAGAGTTATTGAAGCTATTTTTCAAATGGAATGCATGTGTTGGTGTTTGGGGAGAGAGAGATATATAAGGATAGATGAATATTAAGATATACAGCTGTCACATAGACAGTTCTTCAAAAAATAATGGAATGTGCAGAAATGAGTAAATTGACATTTGAAATTAGAGAGCAAGAAGATGAACAGTTTAATAAGGTATGGGACTTGTTCTATCAATGGTTAGATAAAAAAACATGGAAATGAAAAATTTTGGAGAAGTTTTTAATATTGTAAGAATAATAGAATGAGATAGGTGATATAATAAAGCCATATTATTATTAAATAGATGTACAATGATGTAATGAAATATTGGTATATATATGAATCGAATATTTAGAATACTTTATTTAAAATAAAGGAATAACAACTGTAGTTGAACATATGATGTATAATGATAACAACGTATCTATGTATTCTTGATGGATAATCTGCGATTTTATATACAATTGAAAATGGTGATGCATAAGTATTCTTTCATATTGTAAGAATAATAGAATGAGTTAGGTCATACTATAAAGACATATTATTACTAAATAGATTAATAATGATGCAATAGAATATTGGTATATACATGAATCTAATCTTTAGAACATTGGTTTAAAATGAAGGAATAACAATTGTAATTGAATATATGATTTACAATGACAATAATGTACCTATGTATACCTGATGGACAATCTGTGACTTTATATATAATTGAAAGCAGTGATGCACAAACAATTTGTAACCAAACGGCATGCTATATGTATATGTAATTGATGATGGTTTTATGTTTTATGTATTGTTTGTCCTTGTCTGTTTTAAAAATAAAAAAAACGTATATAAAAAAACATATAAAGCTGTCTTTTTATATCCAAAATAAATAAGAAATCATCCAGATACTTCTCAATTGCTATTTGCAGATGATATTTGATAGGCTACCAGGATCTGGATGGGGCAAAACAAACTCAAATTTAAATCCTAACAACATGGAGCTGCTGTCAGTAAACATCTGGTTGATTTGATAACATTGACTCTAGCAGTTTCTCTTAGAGGGTTTATGCTCTCCCCCCCAAAAGAGACATGGATTGTAACTTAAGAGTCCCGATGGACTTTCAATCCTTCTCAAGCAACAGATAGAAGCTGTGGCCAGGGAGTCATTTACCATGCTTTAGTTGATGAACCTATTGCAACTCCATATGTACCATGGTTTGGAGTCACCAATCAATTGAACTATTGCAGGACACTCTGAAGTGATCTTTGAAGACAACTGGTAAAATTTGGGGCAGATAAATTACTGGGAAAACAATTTACCAATCATGAATAACACCAGTAATGTTTTTTATTGCTCCCCATATAAACCTCTTCAAACAGCATACAAATAACAAGCATGGCAGAGTTAGGGTTAAGGTTAGACTTTATGCTGTTATAATTACTTGGCAAACTTGAACACAGCAGCACTTATTTTCTAAAATCGAAGGGCATCCAAGAGTCATGCTCCAAAAGAGAAGACAGAAAATGTTCAAGACTAGCAGGTCAGTATTAGTCTTGAACTGGAAAAAATGAGAACAATCTGATGTGTCTCGAGAGGATCTTTTGAGCTAGATGAAAAAAACAAGCACCATCAGACCTAGGTTTATCCTGTGTTGGGCTAGCACAGTGTTAGTTTCTTTATAACAATGTTGTAATGATGAAGATGTACAATAATAGGACCTTTACAATTCTTATGTCAATTTAGAATGTGGCTTGTTTTTTGTATTGATTAAAGGAAGAAGAACTTATCCAAAGCATTGCACAGGTCTAATATTTATGTATCTTCATCCTTAATCAGAAAGAAGTCCGCTGAAATACCACTCTGGAAGCAGGGACAATAAGAAGCATGCATGTAGGTTTTCAGTGAAGCTTCTAACAAATGTTCAAAAGAATATTGCCCAGTATTATAATTGAAATAAATACATTCTTCCATGGCTAACTCAAACTTACGTGGCTCCAGGTAGAAGCTGCATGCATGCTCCACTTTCTTTCATCCATCCACAGTATGGGTCCCTAGAAGCTATGCAGGCCCTTAATAGAGGAAACATGTACAAATCATTCTGTAAATCCTTTGTTATTATTACTTCTGTGTCAGTATCAAGATGTCAGCGTATTTACTGTAGAGCATACTGTAGAAGTGATACTGAGGAATACATACTTTTTGCATTTGCCATGACGCTCACATCTTCCCAGAGGCACTCTTATCAAACAGTTTGAAAATGCTACATAGAGGGCACGGCTTTGCTTGTCCAGTTGCATACCCATAATTCTCTTGTCCTCCACCCCATCATAACTGCACCTAATTTGAATGAATGGATTGCATAGTCATTTTCATTAGTCTTGAAAACTTTGATTATTAAAAAATATAAAATAGAATAAAATCAGGATCATATACATATTTCATTTAGACTAATATATTTGGATAACCTAATTTAAATCCTTTATTATATGAACTGAATGTTTGATTTGATGGAGTGTGTCGGCAGGCCTCTCGAATCGTGTGGCTGTTGGTTGTTTTTATATGCCCTGTATTTTTTGTGTATTTTTTGTGTTTCCCTTCCCCTCCTTGGGTTGTGCGCCGCCCTGAGTCCCGCTGGGAATAGGGCGGCATATAAATAAAATGAAACTCGAAACTCCAACTCGAGATGGGATATAATGTAAGTTGCTGGAGAGCCACAGGTATGATTTGTTTCCTTTCTGGTATGGTCTGAGACAACCAATGGAAGAAGGCGTTGGAGAATGGGTGGGGTGGGGGAAAATCTATTCCTCACCTTTTGCTCTAGAACCATCATATGATTGAACCATATTTTGCAAAATATACTAACTCATAGCTATCATAAATGGAGAAAGGCGATAGTATTGCTTTTAATTTTTCCACATGAACACTAAGCCTTAAGGAACCATTTTGGCATCCAGTAACAAGGAGCAAAAATATATGGAGACAGGAAGTGATTGTTGAAAGATAATATTGATGCACAGTTGCAACTGGAGTGAAGTTCAAACAAAATCCCAAATAATTTTCCCAGGGATGTGAAAGAGTCTCTTTGAATGCCTTACATTGTACTATTTGCATTTTATCTACATATCTGCATATAATCTTGTCTGTAGTATAATTATTTACTGGGAAGTATTGGGAAGTATTTTTTTCATAAATCTACAGCAATATAAAATATATATTTTTATATTTAAAAATAAAATAAAAATTCCCTAGGAATTCTCTCCCATCAGAAAAAAAGCAATAGATAGGAATTCAGAACTAACTTGTTGCTAAATAATGTAATAAAAGAAATAACCATTGATACACACTTTTCAGAGTTATAAATGCTCATCTCCTCCAGGAAAAGGCTGTCATTTAGAAAACCACTGTTCCCTGTCCTGACCAAGAACTTCAAAATAATTCCTTTTTCTGATCCAAGGAAAATCACAGTATGGTTTTGATTAGGGCCAGCAGCATTATCTACAGCAATTTTCGTCAAGCGGTATCTGGAATGACAGCATTATAGTGTTAATCACCACAATAGTTTCTTTTTAAAATCTATTCAGATATAAGCACAATTCTGCACTTTGATAGATATAATTTTTTTCTCCAGCATAAAACCAGGTTTAGCCCGGGTCAGATGAAGCTACCACAAGATTGATTTATGTATTTATTCAGTGCTTTCAAACACATCTGAACA